>NC_067398.1:16364006-16670672 GCF_016432865.1 Antechinus flavipes
TGGAAGAATTCTCCATCTCCTTAGGATGAAGAAACTGAGGCAAACGGGGTGAAGCGACTCTCCCAGGGCCACACCGCTAGTGGGACTGTTCTTGAACTCATGATGTCTGCCTGGTTCCAAGCCCACTGTCCTTCTACTCTGCGATCTAGTGCCCTCTCCAGTCCTAGACTGGTGCAAGTTACAGCTTGAGCCCACGTAAAGGACTTTACATTTATTTATATTTGACTTCTCTTTCTAGCCTGTCAATTTCTTTTTGAAAAAGAACCAGTATTTCAAAGTAGTAGCGATTCATCCCAATAACCTGCCTGTGTTAAGCACATATGCGCAGCACACAGTAAGTGCTTAATAAATGCTTGTTCCCTTCTTCCTTTAGATGCATGTCATCTGTGCTTTTGTATTAAATAAAATGGAATCAAGGAATAGAGACTCTCGACCATGGACTTCTCTCCAAATTGAGATCAATCTATTAATAACAATCCTTTGGATTCCATCATTTAACCATAACTGATTCCACCAAGCTATCCTGTCACTCAACTCCTATCTCCATCTTTTCCTCTCTCTCCATCAAAATAATCTCATCCACTTTGCCCTGAAATTCTCCCATGTTCTTCCTACACCATTATTACCACTGGTGACTATTTCTTAACCTTGTATCACTTGTACCACCCCCAGCCTCGTCTTTTCTAGGGTCTTTTCCCACCCCTCCAATGGGACCTTCTAGCCCTTCAGAAACCATGTCCAGGGCTCACACTGGGCTTGTAAATCAGGAAGCCCAATTTGGAAAAAGCCTTTAGGGGAATAAATTTTACTTACTTACCAGCTCTGGCTGTGATCTGGCCAGCCACTCCACCCATCGGAGGGCAGTGTTGTCCATCCACAAAAACCATCGACAACAATGGGCTCTTTCTCTTAAAGTTACGAGGTTTAGCCTTAAAGCTCTGATTCTGTTGGGATCATTCCTGAAGAACGATGATGAAGAACACATCTTCTCCATCCTGCCAATTGGGTAGGAAGTTTCAATAAATTCATGTGGCATCTAAACTGCCGCCCAAAACCCATCTGGATTGACACCCAAGTAATTCATACAAGCAAATGAGAAAAAATAATTTTCCCAAGTTAGATTATCTTCTTTAAAAAAGAAAGGCAGAAGTATTTGTTTCCTGTAAGATGGAGTGATTGCCAGTGAGAGAGAGCCAGTGGAGCTGAATTCTATTTATGACTCATATTTAGTAAGAAAAAGATCAGTGTCCTATCTCAGAACAGGACCACTTTTTAACAAAGGGGGGAACAAAAAGTAATTTGTAATCGGATAATCATACAAATAATCATCAGCACTGATGTATCTCTTTAAAGTTTAAAACGAATCATAATCTCTGACTGGAGTTTCCCAACCACTCAGTGAGATAGATGCTGTGACCAATACCATTCTAGAATGAAATGACTTGGCTACTCTCAGTAACTCACCAAGGCACTTTTGAACCCGGGTCCTCTTAATCCAGGATCAGCACAGTTTTCACTTTGGTCCAGCTGGGATCCCACAGAGATCCCTCAGAAAGTGTACCGAATGTCAAGCATTTGCTGCAATGGTGACACTCTTGAAGCCCAAGGTCACCTGGGAGGAAATATCAGAAAGCAGATTTGGTCCAGGTGTTCTGACTCCAAAGTCAATGCTCTTCTACTGTACCAATCAGGAGGGCTAAGTAGTGTGGAGATACTTACTCTCTGGGTGACTTTGGCCAGCCAATAATAATTATTTACCCTTACCTAGTGCTTTATGGTTTACAAAGCCATTTGTAAATATTATCTCATTTAATTCTTGAAAGGTAAGTGCTGCTATAATCCCCATTTTACAGATGAGAAAACTGAGGCAGGCAGAATAAATATGACACACATCCAGTAAGTATCTGAGGCTGTTTCCAGACTCCAGGTCCAGAGCTCGATCCATTTTATCATCTAGCAGCATGTATGTGTGTGTGTATATAAATACATATACAAGTGTGTGTATATACATACATTAAGTACCACATACAATCATATATACGCAATTTCATCAGTAAAGGGAACTCCTGGTGTGCAAAAGCCTTCTACCAATTCAGATCAATATGTCTTCTTCGATTTATACTCAATCTGGAAACCCTCTGACTCTCTGGTCCCTGGAAACACATATAGCATCCCTGGGAGCCCACGGCGACACTGTAGAAAAAGAATCCAGATCCTCTGGGCTTAGGAGCCTTGGGCCCGAATCCCAACTCTATGCTTAACTGACAGTTTGGTTCCGAACAAATCACCTCGCCTCTCTAGGTCTCCATTTCCGGTCTTTATGATGAGGGAACTGGACCAAATCAGAAGTTCCTAAGCTTCCCGCATCCTGGGTTCCTGTGGCAGGCTGCTCAAGGCTATTGGTCCATCCTAACAAGAATATTTTAAATGCAAAAATCCTGACTCTGGCTGATTCTGGAGGGTCCTGGGTGCTAGCTCGATGGTTACACTATCCGTGCTGGCTCAATGATTGGTATATAGAGGATTGTAGGAGGGACTAGGGGCTGGAGTAAGACGATACAGGGACACACTCTCGGTGGTGGACGAGGGAGAAGGCACTTGCAGAGATTCTCTTCCATGCCCTTCACTTCTACCCCTAAAGACCAAGAATAAAGATGGACTTTTGCTTATCCTGGCGCATTCTGGTGCAAATGTAACAGGACTCCAAAGGAAACAAATTATGGCATACAATTATTGGGCTATTTTTAAAAACAAGACCCCCCAACTTTGGGACTAGATGATCCTAAAGGTCTCTCCAATTGCTACAAGTCTCTGATTCTCAAATCACAGTAGAAAGAGTTCTAGTTGGGGGCAGCTAGGTGGTACAGTGGATAGAGCACCAGCCCTGAAGTCAGGAGGACCTGAGTTCAAATGTGGTCTTGGACACTTAACACTTCCTGGGTGTGTGACCCTGGGCAAGTCACTTAACTCCAGTTGCCCCAGCAAAAAAGAAAAAAAGAAAAGAAAAGAAAAAAAAGAAAATTCCAGCTTTAAAACCAGAGGATCCAGGATCAAATCCTGACTAAGTAACTCTCTGAGGCTCTTTTCCCTCCTCTGTAAAATGTAAGGGACCAATCAATGATCCTAGATTAGGGAGTGATGATGTTTTGCTTTTATTCTTTCTCCGGGCATAGACTATTTAACACCGTTCACATTTTGGCACTATTTCTTCCCCTCAAAATTAATTAATACTGATTGCAGGGCCAGGGATAGATTAAGGTAATTCACTAATTGTCCTAATCACAAGAGAAGCTGTAAATCTTCTGAAAACCAGCCAATGTGTCCAGAACCCAAGCGGTGACATGGAGCATGCTGGGTATTGAAGGATGCTCTCCTTGTTGGGTTGGGACCAGAGTCTGTCTCCTCCTCCTCGGCACCAAGCCCTGAGACTTATCTGGAGCGAGTCTCTGAAGTGTCCCCGGGAGGCCCTCCCGGCCTCCTCCCGCTACCGAGCAGCAAATTCTTCCCTTCTTGCCCTCCCCGGCAGCCTGCTGGGGCTGAAGGTCAAACACGTGAGAACAACGGCAACTCGTCCCAATGACGATAATCATGACTGACATTTATAAAGGGCTCTAACCGTTCCAAAACACTTTATTATATAATAATCTCATCTGGTCCTTACAACAACCCTGTGATCCAGATGCTATTATTATCCCTATTTTGAAGATGAAGAAGGAAGGTTTAGAACGACGAGGGAGCTTCCTCCAGGGTTGTTCAGCTTATAAACATCGGTGGCGGGATTCGAGTCCAGTTTGGCCACCATTCCCAGGGAGCCCGGCCTTTATAAAGACCAGGAAGCAGGAAGCTCTGAATTCGAATCCTGAATGCCGTGGACTAGCTGGGCTGGTCACCTCAGCTGTCCTTGGCTACGCCCCTCAGCCATAGTCTGTTTCTCTTGGTGGAGAATAAAAAGAATCAGCGTCTTTGTCCGTCCCCAGGTCAGTGCTCGAAAGCAGGCACGCGGGTTGTCTTATCTGAGGCTCAGAGCGACCCTGTGAGCTAAATCCTAGCGGCGCCATGATTATAGGTCATATATTCCATCTGAATCCTACCTGTTTGTGTCACACGCACGCAGGTAACGTTTGCTATTGTTCGGTCTTTCGGTTACGTCCAACTCTGTGACCCGTGAGATTTTCTTGGCAGAGATCCGAGAGTGATTTTCCATTTCCTTTTCCAGTAGATTAAGGAAAACAGGCTAAGTGACTTGTCCGGGGTGACACAGCTACTACGTGTCTGGGCCCGCATTTGAATTCAGGTCCTCTTGACTTCGGACTCAGAGTTCCATCCGGCTGCTCCCTCACGCGTGCGTTGGAGCTGCCTTTGTTAGCCCTGCACATCCTTACATATCCTTGCCTTTATATAACAGGGAAGGTTAAGAACGCAAAATCTACTCGGTCAGATTAGTGAGCAGCAGCAGTGAGAGATTCGAACCCAGGTCACCGTCACTGCGTTATTCCGGCATTCTGTCCCACGATCAGCTTCCCAGAGCCCCTGGGCTGTGACTGTTACAGGAAGGATCAGACCCGGCTCCTGCCCTCGGGGAGCTCATGACCAAATTGGGGAGTGATCAGAGAAGAAATTGGGGGAGCCTTAGATCATAGGGTCCGAGGCTTAAAACGGAAAGGGGCTTTAGAGGTCACCTCGTCCAAACGCTCACTTTACTGATGAGGGAACTGAGGTTCAGAGATGCTAAGTGGCTGGCCCAGGATCACCAGGGAAATAAAGGTCAAGGTGGGCTTGTCCTCCTGTACCGATCACGAGGGCTAAACTGTCCCTAGACACTTAATAGCGATGTGACCTTGGGTAAGTCACTGCCTGTGTTTGAGCCTCAATTCCTTATCTGTAAAATAAGAAAATGGCAAATCCCTCAGTCAGTATCTTTGTCAAGAAAACATTAGATCTGACTTTGGATACTTCCTGGCTGTGTGACGCTGGGCAAGGCCCTTCGCCCTGTCTGCCTCAGTTTCCTCATCTGTAAAATGAGAAGGAAATGGAGAACCAGACTAGTATCTGTGCCAAGAAAGCCCCCAGTGGGTCATGAAGAGACGGGCTCAGCTGAGAACGGCCAAACAGCAGTTATTGATGGAAAGACACTGGCATTTGGAGGGATTAGGGAAAACCTCTACAAAAGAACTTAGTAATGGTCTAGTCTAAATACCCCTACATACACACACACACATACACACGTATGCACACATACCACATACACAAACACACACCACACAATACATGCACACACAAACATACCAAGAACATGCATGAACGCACACATGCACACAAAACACATAACAAAAAGCACATATGCACACATACAGAGAAATACAAACACACATACCACGCACATATCACACACATGAACACACGAGCATGTATACACATCACACCGAGTATATCACATACACTCATACACACATACTGGACTCATCTTTCCCAAAGCAGAATAAGGTTTATTTTGGGGGTTTCCTTCTTCCAGGCGCTAAGCCCGCTCTCCCCTACAGCTGCGTTTGAGATTATGGCCTCTCCAAAACCCCACTTTTACTTTACAAATCTCCACGTATTTTCTCTCTTGTGTTCCTCGGTTACGGGTGGTTTCCTCTGTTGGTCAGAGAGGAGAATGCAAGGCTTCAGGATCTAGGATTGCTTGACGGGGGCTCCGCCCAGTGTGGACACTTCCCATACACACACTTGTGTCCTGCCGTGGTCTCTGAGAAGCTCAGTGACTCCCGTGGTCCTGCAGGAGGATGTGTCCGGGCGCCCTTGGGCCTTCCTTAGCCATTCCTGGCCCTCTGGCCACACCCCTCTGATTGTCTCCTCCCTTTGCCGGTCCCATCACCCATAGTGCCTTCAGAGCTCGCCACCCCAGTGCAGACTTCCAGCTCTCCTCGCTTCTCCCCCCACCTGCCACAGCCTCGTCCACCCTTGGGCAGACCCAGCACCACGAGGTCAGTAGCCATCTGGTGCATCTCTACACCTCTCTGTGAGAAGGGGAAGCAGGGGTCTGCCCCGTTCATTGGCCCACCGTGCTCGATGGCGGGTACTAAGTCCCACTTGGCGCGCCCTTCTCCACATTCCCAGCCCTATCATTTTAGGTAGAACAGCCCCTCCAATCCCCTTCCTCGACAGATGACTTGCCCACAGACACGCCCAGGTCCTTGCCCACAGACACGCCCAGGTCCTTGCCCATAGTCTTCTTGGTCATTTATCCAAATCCAGTAGGCTCCATTCCCCAAGGCTTCCCAAGGCCAGGCTGGGGTTTGGAAAGGATGTTGGATTTATCCCCATTTCCTTCCCTCTTGGGCTGCGTGGCCACAGACTGATGTTGTTCTCTGCTCACAGCCAAAGTCGAGCTGACTCCAGAGACAATGAATTTACTGACCCCAGATAAGGGCACTTGCTCTCTCTCTCTCTCTGTCTCTCTCTCTCTCTGTGTCTCTCTCTTTCTCTCTCTGTCTCTCTCTGTCTCTCTCTCTCTGTCTCTCTCTGTCTCTGTCTCTCTCTCTCTCTCTCTCCCTCCCTCCCTCCCTCCTTTCTCCATCCTCAATCCCTCTTTTTTTCATTTTCCATCACATGCAGAAAATGCATGTCCTGGCCCAGGGCCAGGACTACCAGGAAGTTATGAATGGAGATTTAACAACAAAGATTAATATTCACCTAGATGGCGGCCCCAAATAAATCCAGCCTGCCAAGGACCGAGCACAGGAAGCACCAGTGATGGTGTCCTGGCTGGCCCTGGCAGCTCCCTTCTGTCAGGCAAGCTGACCGACCGGCCAAACATGGACCAGCGGCCCGGGGGGTGGGGGTAGGAGGAACCAATCTGACTGACCCGCCAAACATGGACCAGCGGCCGGGGGTGGGCCAGGAGGAAAGTAGGGGCTCCACCGAGGTCCAAATTCTGCCGCTTCAAACCACATGCGGCACCTTGGTCTCCGAACCATTTACAAAGGCGACATCACAAGCAGTTAATTTCTCACAATCTGGCTCATGCTCAGAAGGAACAAATAAGGAGATTACATCTGTGCTTATGTGTCTGTTCCCAAGTATACTGGCAAAGTGGGCTGTCCCTGTCAGGCAAACACCGCTGGCTCCCGATGGTTGCCGTTCCTCCGATGAAGGGGGACCATTGAGTGACAGCTACATCCCACCTCCGGTCCTTTGCACTAGCTGTACCTGCTTCCTGGAGTGCATCCCTCCTCACCTCTTTATCTTAGAATTTCCTACTTCTTTCAAAGCTTAAGCACCATTTTTACTGGAGGCCTTTCCTCATCCCTCCAGCCTTCTTCTCCAGGGGGGCAGCCTGGTGTAGCAGTTAGAACATCATATTTGGAATCAGGAAACTAAGTCCTAGAGTTATCCACCCATTATGTGACTCTCAGCATATCACTTCATTTACTTTTCCATGGCTCCATTTCATCAGCTAGAAAATAAAGGAGTTGGATTTAGTCACTCTAAGGTTCCTTCTCATCCTACATCCATGACGCCCCTCCCCCAAAATGTCTCTACCAAGTTTCTTTCTATGCCCATTATATACCCTCTGGATGAACTTTTATCTGTACATGGGATTCCCCTGAGAAAATTTAATTTTCCTGAGGTATAGACAGTTTCTTTTTTTTTTCCTTTGGCATATAGTAGGTGTTTAGTCATTGCTTGCTGATTAATTAATAGATTTTCAATTTCACAAATAGTTTTAATGCCTACTGTATACTACACTGTGCTTTGCTAGAAGATACAAAGAAAAACTGAAGCAATCCTTGCTCCCCAGGAGAGTACAGCATGAATATAGATAAATAAACACAAAGGTAGCACCATAGCGCATGGAGCACCAGATCCAGAGTCAGGAAGACTAATCTTCCTGAGTTCAAATCTGACCTCAGACACATATGATCCTGGGCAAGTTACTTAACCCTTTTTGCCTCAGTTTCTTAATCTGTAAAATGTATTGGAGAAGGAAATGGCAAACCACTCCAGTGGTAATATGACAATTTTACTCTATATAGCATATAGAGTAAATATATGTTTATTAAAAATAAAATAAAACTCCAAATGGGATCACAAAGAGTCAAACCAAACTGAAAACCAAATGATCAACAAATGGAAAACACAGAGCAGTTGAGGAAGGAGAGAGAGGATCAAGCACTGGGGAAGGGGGTGGTGGAGTTCAGCTAGAACATAGAATGCATGAAGGGAAATATGGAACTGGGCTGGACTTGCTGTTGGAAATCAGACTGTGGAGGTCTTCGACACCAAGCCAACTGTTATATATTGCCTAGGGAAACTTTTGAACAAGGGAGAGACATAGCCATTCCTATAACACCTCAAAAGAGTGTTTTAAAAAGCACATTCACTTCTGAGAGAAAAATAATAAACTTAAGCCAGAATATTCTCTTCAATAATTTCAACATCATTCATTCTTTGAATCAAAACCTTAATAAGGATTGTAACCATCAGGGAAATAGGCAAATTATTTGGTGAAACATGTCCATTATTTCACCACCACTGGTCAATTAATAAGCATTGATTAGATACCTGCTGTATACAGTGCTACAAAAGACTGAAACTTTCACTCAAAGGTGGGCGGGTGTCTATTCCTCAGTTTTCTCAACCATAGATGGCCTCTAAGGTCACTTCCATGTATAGCTCCAAAAATCCTTTTGATTTCCTTCTCCCCAATAAATTCATGATCTGGCTCAAAGTTACTGCTGTATTGGAGCCATTTCTTATTAGCTTACGAGAACAGATTATTAAAATTTCAGGGTAAATTTATATACCTCAGAAATAGAAGAAGAGTACAAATCAGGGACTGTTTGATTGATTTGTTGCTTACACTTACATGATACATTAAAAATTGATATTATGCTTGAAAATGGACTGTACTTGAAAATATGTTGCATGAATGAGATGAACCAAAGCAGCTCCAATAGAGCGATAATGAATTGAACCAGCTACACCCAGCGAAAGAACTCTGGGAGATGACTAAGAACCATTACACAGAATTCCCAATTCCTCTATTTTTGTCCACCTGCATTTTTGATTTCTTTCACAGGCTAATAGTACACTATTTGTACAGCAAAATAACTGTTAGGACATGTATGCTTATATTGTACTTAATTTATACTTTAACATACTTAACATGTATTGGTCAACCTGCCATCAGGGGAGAGGATGGGGGTAAGGAGGGGAAAAATTGGAACAAAAGTAATCCGTAATCCATGCTGAAAAATTACCTATGCATATATCTTGTTAATAAAAAGCTATAATAAAAATAAATAAATAGATCAAGATTATTTAATATAAAAGATTACCTATTTGAAGAAAATAAAATTGGCTAAATTTAAAATTTTTTATCAACTAAATAAACCCTTAATTTTTCGGAATTAAAAAGAAAATATGTTGTATGAACATCTCCTCTCCCAACCTGGTTGTTAAACGTTCATCAGCATACAATCTTCTCTTCCCCATCTAACTGTGGACTTTTGAATAAATTAGATTCCTTGTTCCTCAACTTCCTCAGCTCCCATGACCTCTAGCGCTATTCTACCTCAACCCTATAGGCGCTAGAATTCCTAGTTATGACTCTAGCCTCAGGATAATCTGATTAAGGCACCATTTGAGCTTCCAAGTAAGAAAAAAGGGGCTGAATTTCTGAGAAGAGTTTTTAGTTGTTGTTGTTATTATTCAAGAGAAAGTTTAATCTATCAACAAACATTTACTAACAATGCCTGGATACAAGATTCTGTGCTATGTAATGGGGGAAATAGACTGAGTTTATCGGTATAGGATGTGTGATTTTCTCAGAGTTATACGGCCAATTCGTCTCAAAGGCAGGACTTGAATCCGGATCTTTCTGGATCTGAGATCAACCCCTCTATCCATCACACTATCCATCCCCGCTTTTCTACTGGGATTACGGAGCCCCAAAAAGCCTCCATGTCCAAGAATCTCACATTCTCCAAGGAGGAGATCTCTTATAGAAAGAGACACTTAGAAAATGCATAGAGGAATCTACCTCCTGGTTTGAGGAGCACAGCTGGGCTGCGATCCGCATGGAAGGATGCTCCCCTAGACGCAATCACCAGTTCTCTAGAGTTCTAAGTGCTCTTCAAGGATCGGTCCAACTGACTCAGGCTGAGTTCTTGCAGACAGCTGGAAACTAACCCAAGGTCAGGGGTGTAGAATCCATCTTGTCTCATCTCCGGAACCATCGGGGCAACTCCCAGTTCTCTCTGATGAGGCTCCAGAGGAGAGATGGATGGCTTTGGGGCTCACGCAAGGCTCCCAGTAGCTCCTTTATCACTGAGGATGATGCTCACCACTTGACCCTTTTAAGCTGCTTCAATCACTGAAATCTTAGCGTCCATACAAGTCCAAACAAGTCTAATTACTTATATCATTGGGCCTTTCTCCAGACTACATCTTTCAAAGGAGTCGCCAGCATCTGTGGAGCGCCTTCAGTTACATATATTTGACCATATGATATGATGGTTTCCTTGGCATTCCTGCCTGGTCACTTCTCCCCTGTATCTTCCCCTGTTAGAATTTACCTTGCAACGGGGCTGCCTTTGCTTCTGGTTCTGTGCCCTCAATACTCAGTATGATGCCTGGTACTCAATCATGACTTCATGCATTTTTTATTCATTTATTTAACACACTCAATGTCTTTAACTTTCCCCCTTAAAGCTTGTTTCCAACTGCTTCTTATAGAGTTATTTCTCTCTCTCTCTCTCTCTCTCTCTCTCTCCTCTCTCTCTCTCTCATCAGCTACCAGAGAAAATACCTAGGACCCAGAAAAATAAAGTCAATTGCCTGAGGTCACACAGGTAGCAATTAGTAAACATTGATTAGATACCTGCTGTATACAGTATTCAGCAAAGTAATGATAATATTAATAAATATATAATTATAATTCTATATTATAATAATAAAATAATTAATATACATTAAATGGTAATATATATAATTATATAAATAAAAATATAACAAATGGTAACATATATAAAAATAATCTGTGCCTCTATATCTAGCACTCTTCCCCAATGACTCAACAAATGGTAACATTTCATTAACCTTCCCCACTCCCAGCAACGTTGTTACATTGGCTTTGCTTTTGTATCTCCAAGATTGAGCACAGGACACAGTGAATGTTTAAGAAATGTTTGCTGATTGACTCACTTGAAATGAGATTAAAGCAAACATTCAGATCACTCTCAGGATTCTAGACTCAGAGTTGGGAGAGGGATTCTAAGGATCATCTTGCACAGGTCCCTAATGCGACAGATAAAGAAACAGGCCCAATGTGTCTCTCCACTAAACCTTCCACAAAGGGGAACAAAATGGTGGCATGCGGCCAAAAGGCCAAAGGCCAAAGGAAGCAGAAAAGACAGTCTCTTCCTTTGGGGACAGTGATGTGAAAGAAAGAAGAGCATGAGAAGATTGAAGGTCTAAGAGTCGTAGGTCCTTGCATGGGTCAGTTGGTTAGTCAGTTGATCAGTTGGTTGATTGGCTGGTTGATCAGTTAGTTGGGCTGATTGATAGGTTGGTTGGCTGGTTGGTAATCATTGGCTGATTTGTCAGTTGGTTGACTGGTTGTTCGATGTTTTAGTAGTTGCCTAATGTGCCTCTTCATCTCCAGTTTCTTCCCCTTTTCCCCCACTGACTTTGGATCCTTGAGACTCTAGCCAGTGACAAGCAGCCCAGTTCCTTCATAGCCCTAGGTCAAGGCTGCTCAGCCCCTTTCATCTCCCTCGGGGGTTCTGCCTGAAGACACTTTCCTATTCACAATTAACAAGTATTTGTTTTCTCTTCTCTTTACCCCCTCTACCCAATGGAAAAAGATAAATTTGTACAAGGAAAGCAATCAAGACTCAGGCAGTTCCCCCCAAAAATGTGACAATCAGTATAATCGCAGGAATGAGAAATCCACCCTTCCCTGAGTGCATCCTGCAAACCAGGGTTCAGGCATACTGACCGTTAGATGCTAGGCAGGGGCAAGTAAGGATATTCCTTGCTTTCCAGCCATTCTAAAAAGTAGTGAAACTCTGGTAAATTACCCCACACCCTAGGAGCCTCACTCTATACATCTGTAAAATGGTGATAAGAATTCACAATCCTGTGTCATGTGATAAAGCGCTTTGATCCTGCAGGGAGTTGCCATAGGAACAAAGAAGGTGGCTAGTAAATTCATAAGAGGTAGTCAAATGAATTGAACCAGTACAGTTGTACCCAGCGATCTGGGTTACTTGCAGTGGAAATCTTTTATCTTTACACAATTTCCATTTCTAAAACTCTCCCCCTTTTTAGCCAGAGACCCATTCCTTTTAACAAAGAATAAAAAATAGAAGAATAAAAGCAAATCAACATATCAGTCAAGACTAAGAGTGTATACACTATTCTGGACCTGTAGTCCCCCTCTCTTTAGGTTTGTTTCCACATTGATAAATTGTAATTGGGTCATCTCACCAAGTGAGTAATGTCTTTTTCCCCAGAATCCTTAACTTCCGTGAAGAAGCAATGAAGCATTAAATCAGTCAGGCAACAAGCTTTTATTAAATGTCTACTGTATTCTAGACATTGTTCTAAACCATAGAAATATAAAGAAAATTGAACAATGGTACCCGCTTTCAAGGACCTCCCAGTCTAAGGGCAAACTGGCAATACTATCTAGATGCTAACTATTATTAGCATCATGACTTTGCAGGATTGGCAAAGCACTTTACATCCAGTAATTCATTTGTTCCTCACAAAAGCCCTGTGAGATGGATATTATTATTATTATTATTATTATTATGCCCATTTTATAGATGAGAGACTTGAGGTACAGAAGACTGTCAGTTGCCTCATAAAACACAACTCGTAAGCATCACACTTATGTCACACAACTCATAAGTGTCTGAGACAGAATATGAACTCAAGTCCTCGACTTCAAGTCCAATATTCTATCCACTTTGCCACTCAACTTGCCTAGAACCGGCCATTAAACTTCCAACCCTTTATACAAATTTTGCCCCAATTCTCTCCCTGTAACATTCCATCTCCTTCCCATTGCCCCCAGAAACTCTCCCTCCAATTACCCTGGGAGGGGAAAGGGTATAAAAGGAGCTGCGGTGGTGGTCAACACCCCTGGGGGCAGAGCTGGTACCAGCAATCAGCAGGACGCACATAATGAATTCAACATCTCTTAATATTCTCTTGGAAAGGTGACATAGAAAGGAGAACTAAGCTTGGAGTCGAGAGAACCTTTCTGTCCAATCATCATCAGTCATCTATTTTTCATTCCATCTTTCACTCATCTATCTATGAGAAAATTGAGCTGATACCTTCAGTCACTAAATCAACAAATCCATGCTCAACCAATCAACGAGCATTTATTAAGGACCTACTGTATGCCCGGTACTTTTCACAAAAGCAAAAGCTCCCGCCCTCCATGAGCTTACACTCTATCAGGAGAGACAACAGACTCATCCCTGCAATGTAAAGAGCAAAGGCATTTGGAGTCAGGGCAGCTGGATTCGAAAACCAATTCTGCTGCTCACCTGGCTGGTGTGATCTTGGGCAAGTCCCAATCTCTCTGGGCATCTGTTTCCTCATCTATAAAATAAGGCGACATTTAATGTCCCTTCTGACTCTAAATCAATGATCCTACAATGAACCTGAATATTCCTCAGAAAAATGGACATAAGAACTCAGGTATCTCTCTCTGGGCGCTTCCTTTCCTGTTTCTGCCATTGTCACTTTGGTGTATTTACCCTTAGCAATCAGAGGGTAGACTCAGTTTCTCAGCAACGCTGTTCAGTTGTGGCCGATCCCAGCTCTTGTCTGTGGGCTTTTCTTAGCAGGGGCGCTGCACTGGTCTGCCATTTTCTTCTTCATCTTCAGCAAAGGCATTCAACAATAACAGCTGTTGTAAGGCATTTCCTCAGAGCTAGTGTGTTCTACGCAAATAGAGTACTATCTAGGGCTGGGGATGGGGGGAGGAAGGGAACAGTGGGGAGGGATTTAAAGGATAATGACAGTGAGGTTGGAAGATGATACTGTGATCCCATCCCATCCAACCCCCCGCTTGGAACCATGAATGATTTTTTAAAAAATTTCACACATGATGATTCAAGCTGAAATTTCCTTATTATCAGCTATCTAATCCAACATCCTCACTTGACAGAGAAAGAGATGGCAGCCTTTGGATTGACCAGATTTAAAAAAAAAAAAAAAACTTTTTTCTATGGGAGAAGTCAGATCTCTTTGGTGCCAGCAGCTTACTGTTAGGATTTATAGTCGCAAAGATTCCCATCAGTAATAAATAAGTCAAGAAAGAGAAATTGTGGAAGGAAGGGAAAAGAGAATGAAAGGAAGAAAATGAAAAGGGGAGGTAAGAGAAGAAGGGAGAAAGGAAAAAGGAAAGGAGAGGAGAAAGGAAGGAAGAAGGAAGGAAGGAAGGAGGAAGGAAGGAAGGAAGGAAGGAGAAGAGGGAGGAAGGAAGGAGAGGAGGGAGGGAGGAAGGAAGGAGAAGGGGAAGGAAGGAAGGAAGGAAGAAAGAAAGAAAGGAAGGAGAGGGGGAAGGAAGGAAGGAAGGAAGGAGGAAGGAAGGAAGGAAGGAAGGAAGGAGAGGGGGAAGGAAGGAAGGAAGGAGAAGGGAAAGGAAGAAAGGAAGGAAGGAAGGAAGGTAGGAAGAAAGGAAGGAAGGAAGGAAGGAAAGAAAGAGGGAGGGAGGCCAGGGTGAGACCTGCAGCTTTCCCTTGTCCTTCCTCCTTTGGTTCTAAAGCCATAGTGGCCTTCCCTGCCCCTCCAAACACCCCCAATCCGAATGGCCCCAGATCTTTCTTTTACATACATTTTGCAGGGCTGACTTAAGTAAGTCTTGACGACTCTCTCTCCCTGGGGACTGGACTAAAAGTATTGTTTAGAAATCTAATATATGGTTTATTTACTCAATTTGTGCTGAGCTCCACAGTTCCTTCAGGCCAGCTTCACTAGCCCATTACTCTATTAATGCTCCATTACTGAAATTAGTGCTGTAATTGGAGGGGGGAGGGGGAGGGAAGGGAGCCCTTCTTAAAGGCCCAGGTCTCATTTAATCAGATCAAGGACGAAAGCTCAGAGAAGCTCATCTGGGGGGGCCGCTTTAACATTTGGGTAAATGCCTTCCCAGTGAAGCTATAGGAAATGGAACAGAGGCAGGTCACGGCACCGGCCAATCAGCACGCACTCCAGTGGCGGACCGGTGGCTGTGCCCATCTCCATCCGGAGCCCATCCGGAGCCCAGCCGAGAGATGACAGGCTTCTAGCAGGAGCAGATGCAGGGAGACGTGGCCTTGCAAGGAAGGCCCAGCATCTGTGTCTGACCCGGAGTTTCCCATCTCCCCTCCTCATCAGGACCAGAGACCCAGAACATCAGAGCGCAAAGGCCTCCAAGGGGGCCATCCAATCCAACCTGCATGGTTTATAGATGTGGGAAGCAAGGACCAGGATTAAATGATCCGCTAGAGACTCCACAGGGAGTAAGAGGCAGGGTTTGCACTGGGCTCCTCTGACTTCATGTTGAGTCTTCTTTATCTGGGTTGGGCTGTCTCTACAAAGGGAACGAGAAATGACTCGACTTCTCCAGAATAAAAAATGCTGAAGTGCCTATTGGTCCAAATAAAGGGGGACAAAATTAGGATTTGGGGTCCATGGAGTATAAGAAAACAAAAAGTAAATCTCAGCACTGAATTAATTAGTTAAAAAAATAAAAAATGTTACCTTATGGCAGACTGAGCTGAATCCCCTCTTCCACCCTAGCTGGGAGCCTGGAGTAATCTAGGATGATGTTCCATTGCCTTTTCTCCTGAGAACACCTTTCATTCCACTTGCCTCAAGTGTGCCCCAATATGCCTAGTTATGGTTCTCACTATTATCCGGGCTGGTCAACTCAACTTTCTGGATTGTTGCCAAATATCCCAGCCCCTTTCTATGGGAGAAGCCAGATGACTTTGGGGCTACTTACTGTTAGGGTCTACAGCCACAAAGATTCCCATCAGTCCCTTTCTTCCATCTCTGTGAAGCCTTCCCTCATTTCCCACGGGCCACAGTTATCTCTTCTTCCTCTGACCTCTCATACAGACTTGTATAGTTAAAAGGGAGGGACTGGGGAGAGAACTGGGTTCTATTCCTAAATCCTTTGCTGAGGAACTGGGAAATGTTGGTCATTAAACTTTAGGAATTGTGCCTGAGTGACTGACCCCAGGGCAGGAAATATGAAACTATGGAGAAGAGAGATGGACACGATTTGGAAGGAAGATTGTTATTGTTTGCTCTTCCTCCTGGAACGGGTTCATGGCATCAGGGAGGAGATGAGCCACCTCAGTCCTATAGCAAGACGTAGATCAGGACTACTGGAGATGGCCCTGGATGCAGCGGAAACCTTGGCCTTTTTAAGCTGGGGCCTTTCTCAGATCTCATTTTGACCTGGAGGGAGGGACAGAAGGAGAGACAGAGATTCTGGGACATCAATTCAAGGCTAGTATTGGGAAGGCTCCCAGTGAAGGGACAAGGGGAGGATTTCAAGTACCATCTAGCAGCTTCCTAGTTTAACTAATTTTTATTCCTGTTAACAAGATTCTAGATTGCTATTTCTACACTTGCTGAAGTATCAAAATGGCTTTCAGTTTCCTTTAAAGTTGGCCCCATTACACTATCCTAATTACAGCAGATGGAGGAGTCTCCATTCCTGGCATTTCCCCTAAAACAAAGGCCCAACTTATAAATGGCAACATCCTTCTGCCGATGGCCTTGGGCTGAGACATGAAATCCCCCATCTCCAAAGGATTCAAATTGAGTGGACAATGGAAAGGCCTGCATGGCAGGAATAAAAGGCTGCCATGTATTTGAGTGCTTTCTCCAGAAAATATTGTCTCGTGATAGTTCCTCTCTCCACAATCAGGACGCCCTCCTCGTTTTATAATTCCCTTTCTCCAGTGCTCCTGGCCCTACCACTTACTAACCATGGAACTCTGGGCAAGCTTTCCCATCTGTACAATAAGATGTCCTTCCAGCTCAGAATCCATGATCCTCCGATGCCATGATACAGGTCGTTCCTACATTTCATCAATAGCCATCTCCATGATATAGTCATCCTATCTGTGAGATGCAAGGAAGTCCGTGTGCCCCAAATCAAAAACCACAGAACGGAACCAAAGCAGAAAGAGCATCACATCTTTCCATTATGATCCATGTGTTTTAGTCCCTTGAAAAACAATCCCCAATGGCCCTCACCTCCCCAACAAGGGAATAGTTTGATGGAAGCCAAGCTGATGGCAATACAAAATCTTCACTTATTTCAGTTTCATTGAGTCCTCAAATGGAACTGAGCTGCAATTTTTTCCATGAAGACCAGATTATTCTTAGGGGGAAAACAAATACTTGTTCATTTTCACCTTTCCTGGAGCTTTGAGTGCCAGAGCTGAAGCCAGAGGCCAAAGTGCTAAAAGACAGTTGCTTAGTGGCTCTCGGGGCACCTCAGGCACAAATGGAAGCAGGAAGACTTGGAAATCCCACTGCAGGGTGGTCCCCAGGAGGTTTATAATCCCTCCTTCAGCAGATTTGGGCATTTAGAGTCACAACTTAAATTCAGGGTCTGTAGAGACAAGAGGTAAATCGACTGTGTCACACCTCTAAGAGGAGGGATGTTCTCCCCTCCCCATCAGCAAGGAGGGCAAGCAGAAGAATTGCTGAGTGTTTAACAGTTATGGAGCTTCTAAATTAATCCATTTCTTCTATGTAAGACCTTTCAGAAAACATAGCTAGAAAACACAACACAGTGATGTTTTCCAGGGGCTTTTTAGTGTTCTGTCTTGACTTAAAAAATAATCAGAATGAATTAATACAGTCACAAAATGTTAACTGACTTCAAAAATAACCAGAATGCATTAATACAGTTGCAAAATGTTAGAACTATCAAGGAGATTTTCTTTTCTAACAGTTTTTAATTTATGGTCTATATACTTATCTTCTTTAATTTTTTTTTTGCTCACTGAATTTTCCTATAATTCATTTCTTTTGTAATCCAATATTTTTCTTTTAAGCATTTACAAAAATTATTCTCAGAAAAGTTCATAAGCCTCACCAGAATACTCCCAAAGAGGTTCATGACACAAAGAAGGTGAAGAATCCCTGATTGAATCCAAATTCTTCCATTTCATGGAAGAGAACCCAGAATGGTAGTATGGAGGGCAGAGATGGCGTACTGAATTCGAGGACCTGCTAGTCTGTGAAGGACAATAATGTGAAAAAAGGCAGATTGAAACCAGATTATAGAAGCTCCAAATGTTGAACTATGGCTTTTACCTTTTGTCCTGGAGGCAAAAAGGAACCATGGAAGATTTGGGGCCAGGGATTGATTAGATCGTGCCTTAGGAAGTTTATTTTGTCAGGTTATGAAAGACAGATCGGAAAAGAAAGAGATTAGAGGTAGGGAATGGACGGCTGGGGGGGGGAGGGGAAGTGCAATTAGGGCACTGTTGGAATAATCCAGGCAAGAGATAATGAGGGTCCTAATTCTAGTCATGGCTGAGCCAGTGGAGTGAAGGGAGTAGGAGAACTGTCCTAGAGGTAGGGCCAGCAGGACTTGATAGATGTGGGAGGTGAGGGACAGGGAGGATGACTCTAAGGTTTCAGCTCTGAGATAATGGGAAAATGGTGGGGACCACAGCAGAAATGGGGAGGAGGGATCTAGATGAGAGGAGGAGGACGAGTTCAATGTTGGCTGGTGACGATGATCACTAGACAGTTGGCAATTCAGGACAAGCATTAAAAAAGAAATTAAATCTAAATGTATAGATCTGGAAATCGTCTACATTGAGTTAGTCATTGAATATACAAGGGGAAAAAAGAGGGGGGCAAAGGAAAATGTCCCCAAAAATTACCCCCAGGGGTAGGGAGCAGGTGGCGGGTGATGTACCAGCAAAGAGGCTCGAGAAGAAGTGGTCAGACAGCTAGCAGGAAAACTAAGAGATACAGAAGCCAACAGAATGGCCAGCAGGAGAGACTGAAGATCACAGATTTCAAGGCGGAGGGGCCTTTGGGCGGCCCCATGTCCAAAGCTTCAGGAAAGGTGACATGAGCGGCCCTGGACAGAACAGTCGCAGCCAAATGGTGGGAGAAGTGGGAGGGGAAGGCTGGAGAAGGACATGAATTTGGAAGGGCCTGGGAACTCTAGTCCAGTTATATGAAAGGCAGCCAGGATGACAGAGCCATCGCTAAGTTGTGTTTAACTCAAGATAAGCAGCACAAACCACATGCAGGTAAAGAAGCGTGGAAGCCACCTTTGGGTGAGGGAAAGTACGGGAGAAAGAAGAATAGGGCTTGAGGCAGGGGAAGGCAAGGTCACTAACCCATCAAGGACTTCATGTTCTATCAGTACCTTCTAATTCTGGTCCCAGCTGCCTTCCCCAAGTTATGCTGAATAAACAATGCTCTTACTCTAGGAAGGCAGGTTAGCAGAATAGATAGTGTTGGGCCTGGAATTGTGTTGTGTTTCTTGTTCTTCTTGGGGTTGTTCAGTCCTTCCAATCATGACCAGGTCTTCATGTCCCTATCTGGGGTTTTCTTGGCAAAGCTGCTGATGTGTTTGCCTTCTCCTTCTTCTGCTCATCTTACAGGCAGGAAATAGGACTTGTCCAGGGTCCCACAGCTAGTAAGTGTTAAATTCAGGGCTTCCTGACTCTAGGGCCAGCCCTGGACCACCTACCTGCCCTGAGGTGAAATCCTATCTCAGACACTGTGTGGCATTTGGCCTGTCTGGAACTCAGTCTGCTTATTGGTAAAATGGGGATAATGATAGCTCCCACTTCACAAGGCTGTTAAGATGATCAAATTAAATAATAGAGGTAAAGTACTTTGGCAATCTTAAAGCTGTATAAATGGTAGCTATCTCCAGCAATACAGAGAGAGGCAGTCCTGGAAGGTTCAGGCTAACAGGACAAAATGGAGATAAAGATCCTGATATTTTCCCCATCACTGGAAGACTCAGGATCCAAATACAGCGATGGCCAAACCACATATGGTGACAATTAATTAGCAGAGAAAGATGGAGCGGTTCTAATGGACCCTGACTAGAGAGGTCTGCCAGGTGCGGGCTGCCCTTGTCTCTAGGCCCCAGCTACCAGGTACCAGATGGGAAACTCAAAACACAAACTAATCGGACAGCACCGGTGACACGGCATCATGTGTGGGCAGCACCTCCAGGCCCGGGCAGGTAGGCAGCGGCCTCTGCCACTCAGCCTCCTGGCCTATGTGCTTCTCTCCCCCTTCCTAGGCCTGGGTGCTCCCTGATGTCGGCCTTCTGGGCTGCTGAAGATAGCGGGCTAGCTCTCAGCTAAAGGCAGAGCTCAAGGACAGAGAGGGAGGCTTCCCAAGGGGAGCCCATGGAGGGACAGGGAGGTTTCCTGAGGGGAGCCCAAGGATGGAGAGGTAGGCTTCCTAAGGGGAGCTCATGGAAGGAGAGAGAGCCCATAGAGGCAGAGGGAGGCTTCCTGAGGGGAGCCCATGGATAGAGATGGAGATTTCCCAAGCAGACTTCCCAAGTGGAACACAAGGATGGAGAGGGAGGCTTTTTGAGTGGAAGCCACTGATGGAGAGGGAGATTTCCCCAGTGGAGCCCATGGAGGGAGAAGGAGGCTTCCTGAGCATCCCTGAGAGTTCAAGATCTCAGCTGGAGCCAGAGCTGTAAGGACCCTCAGACCCCATCTGGAGTGCCCAGAGTCATGGAGTCTGAACCCTCTCGTCTGCATTTCTCCTTCCCCAGCACCGGGACCCCGGATGTCCACCTCCCTGAGCTCGACTTCCCTTCCCTTAACCAGAGAAGTGACTTGGCCACCGGATACGGAATGACAGACATAGGATTTGGTCCCAGGCCTTCAGATTGGGGCTCTTCCCCCTGCCCCAGTGGAACGACGCCGGGGTCCGTGAGGCTTCAGGGTCTGCCAGTCCCGTGATGGGGCGAATGCTCACAAGAGCCCGTCTCCCACACGCCAGGCCCTGTGCCTCCAGACTTGGCTCGGGCCCCACTGCCCCCAGAGCCTCATGATCGACTGGCCCCGCGCCCCTTAAGCCAAGGTGTGGACTCTCCCCGGGGTTTCTGCGCTAAAGCTCGTGTCTCGCCATGAGATGGAAGGCTTCCCTCCCCGAGAGGGAATTTCAAGGCTCAGTGAGCAGCCTCAGAGGGAAGGAGGCCGGAACCCGCTGCTCCCCGCCCTAATCCCACCGCCTGGAGGACTGCGCTCGGCTTGGGGGCTCCACATGCTGGAAGTAACGTGGCCAAGCTGGAGCGCGCTCAGAGGAGGGCAGCCCCGCCGGGAGACCCGAAACCTTGCCAGGAAAGCAAGAGCGGGAGGAGCGAGGAACGTTCAAGCTGGAGAAGAGAAGGCTCTGGGAGAGCGGGAGAGAAGAGCTGTCATATAAAATGGACGTTAAACTTATTTAGACACGGAGGGCAAAAATGGGAAGTAGAGAGAAGTGCTGAGAAAGGTTGTGTAGCTCAGGGGATAGATAGGCCATTAATAGGGAGTAAGAAGGTCTGGGTTCAAATCCTGCCTCCAACCATGATGGAGAGAATGGGTGACCTCAGCCTCAGTTTCCAAAATGGAGAAGTTAGGAGTGAGAACCTCAAACACCCTCTTCCAGCCCTAAATCTGTGATGCTATGATAACACAACTTAGCACCTAGCACATAGTAGGCACTTAATAAATACTTATTGACTAACATAAGGTGCAGAGAGGCTACACTGCAAGGAAAAGGCCTCACTGAGGATCAGAGCTAGCCCAGAGTGGATCCGCGTCCTAAGAGTTGAATCTTTACCCCAAAGAATGCCTCGGGGTCACATCTCTGTATCTCCCACGGATCAAGCACACACTAGGTCCTTAACGGATGCTCACTGTATTGAATGAAAGTTTAACTTTGCGGAGAAGATTGCACCTCACAGTGTCTGGCACATAGTAGGTGCTTTGATTAAGCACCATTGAGACGATATCTCAAGTCCCTTCCCGCAATGGGAACTGATATTTTGGCCAAGTTGCTTAACCTAACAGCCTTAGGGCTCGGCTTCCTGGTCTGTGAAATGGACTGGATGGCTAGCCTCTGGAGCTTCTCCCAGCCTGCGCCCGACTCCGTGGGTCCGGGGCAGTGAAGGTGACTGAGTCCCCTGGGGCAGGGGAAGGCCGGGAGAGTCGGGCCAGCCCGCGAGGGGGACAGGGAGGGGGGCATCTCCATTTCTTCCCGCCCCCTCCCTCCCTCCCCTCCGCCTCTCCCGGGTCATCGCCGAGCCCAGTGGCTGGTAATGTGAGAGCTCCGGCTCAGGCGCCAAGTGGATAAGAGTGTAGACAGCGGGGCCGGGGCCGGAGGCCTGCCAGCACCTGCAGAGAGGAGGAGAGTAATTGGCAGCAGCTTAAGAAGCGCCGGGGAGCGAGCGTTAGCGGGCGGCCCTCCGCGCGGGGGCGGCCGGGAGCCCGGGCAGGAATTTAATCAGCGAGAGTCGTTTCAGCCGGGCTCGGCCGCCCTCGGCCGCCGGGAATGAACTTGGACGGGCGCGGCTCCTGTCCGCCCAGACATCCAATTTGTTAATTCTGTCGCCCGCGCTCGGGGTCACATAGGGAAGTGACGATTGTTCTTTGACGGTCCAACCCCTGCTCACATCTTCCTAATTAATCCTTTTAAGAGCCTCGGGGAGAGCCGGGAGGAGGAGAGGTGAGGGAAGGAAGCAAGGGAGAAATTGATTGGCTTCGGCTGTATTTCTGGACTTATTTATTTATTTGCACGCGGCCCGAGGACGTTTAAAGGGGTGGAGAAGCTGACTCTGGTTCTTTAGACAAAGTCCAGGGCTCGGTCCTCAGCGGGGGCTGCCGGGGGGCTTCCCAGGAAGAAACGCGCCAGTGTGCGCATCCGGCTAGGCAGCATGGGGCCGCGGGATGGACACCCCCGGCCTCGGAGGCAGGAAGAGACTTCCCAGCTGGGTGCCCTCAGACCCGACATCTGACTGACGTCGCATCCGAAAAATGGGGGTGACAACAAGTTGTTAGAAGGGTTAAGTGAGATCCTTCACGGGAAATGGTTTTCAAAGCTTAGGGCGGAGAAATGACGTCTCCTGTCAAGTCCGCTCTTCTCTGCCATCGAGGCATCAGAAGGAGCTGGGGCTAAATGACGTCGGAAGCCAGACAACGTGCAATGGCTCCCTAAGAATAGATCATGAAAGAGCCTGTATTCGGTTAAGAGTGATTATTGATGGGGTGTCACATATGCCATTTAATGCCCTCTTCAATCTCCCCTTGTCTACTGAGTCCTTCCCTAACGCTTCCATATTTGTCTCCCCCATTTTCAGAAAGCCTTACCTTGAGTCCTTTCCTTACGCCTCCATGTCTGTCTCCCCATCTTCAAAAAACCTTACCTTGAGTCCTTCCCTAATGCCTCCATGTCTGTCTCCCCCATCTTCATACAGTGTATCCATACCCATGTTTGTGGGAAGTTTTTGGCAAAGTGATTTCTCATTTCCTAGTCCAACTCATTTTACAGAAGAGGAAACTGAGGCGAATAGAGTTTGTTCAGGGTCACAAAGCTAATGAGTGTCTGAGACCAGATTTGAACTCAGGAAGACTTCCTCCTAACTGTCCTATAGAAATCTGGACAGATCATCAAAATGTAAAAAAGGGCGAAAGTCCCAAATTACACATTTCAGCCAAAAAATGTACTGAATACACTTATTCCAAATTTACAAATGAATTCAGCAATCATCTACTCTGAGCCATGTACTGGGTTAAATAACAATACTACAATGAAACAGTGACAAGCAGAGATTTGGCACCACATTTACAAAGTTAAAGCAAGCCCTGCTGATAGGATAGATGAAGAACAAGGTGCCCTTTTTATAAAATTCCCTACTTCCCTTTGAGCAATGCTTCTTCCATTGAAAAGTGAGATTTTCCTGGGGAAGGATTATCTCTGCTTTCTTATGTATATTCTCGGTGCTTCCTTAGCACAGCACTAAGCATTGAACAAGAAAGAATGATGGAAGGTGGAAGCAAAAAGAGATACACAGAAGAAAGTCCCAAGTGAACGAGCTGCTTGTGGATGAATCATCAATGCAGTGTCCAAGACAAGATAAGGAACTTATCAGAAAGACACAATTAATATTCATCCCCTCATCAACTGGGCCACTGATGGCAGCTACATCCTAAGAGTTCCTTCATCCATGCTAGAATGAACAACAATGCAACAGGGACAAAGGACTCTGCCTTGGTTCTTGCAGGAGACTATCTCAAATGAGCCACAACTAGTGCAGAAAACTGGGGCCCAAACAGACATCAGTGATACTTACTGCTTAAGACCCCAAGATATAACTTATGGCACAATTGTGAACAGTAGACTTAGACTTGTGATTTTCTATTTCCGGAAGACTAAACTTTAGAACAACAATTTAAAACCCCTGGCTTCCTGGATCTGCACAGTCCACATAGCTTGCAGTACCAAGGTGGCAAAGTCCAGGTTTGTCCCTGCAAATCATGACTCTGTACCTTGTAATCTCCTTGGCTCCAATTGTGACTTCATCAAGGAATCCTTCCATTTGGGCCATTGAGACTTATTTCAGCATTACTGGTAGTGAATAAGTTGGGACCAAGTTTGGATGGTTCTTTCTAAGAGTCTGAAGGGCCAAGTGAAAGTTTTTTGTTGTTGTTGTTTTGGTTTGGTTTGTTTTTGGTTTTTTTAAGAATAGGGTTATAGTATGGCAGAAACTAGGCACGGACCCACACAACACCATATACCAAGATAAGCTTGAAATGGGTTCATGATCTAGACATAAATAATAATATAAACAAATGAGAAGAACATAAGATAGTTTACCTCTCAGATCTATGAGGAGGAAGGAATTTGTGACCAAAGAAGAACTCGAGATCATTATTGATCACAAAATAGAAAATTTTGATTATATCAAATTGAAAAGCTTTTGTACAAACAAAACTAATGCAGACAAGATTAGAAGGGAAACAATAAACTGGGAAAACATTTTTACAGTCAAAGATTCTGATAAGGCCTCATTTCTAAAATATGTAGAGAATTGACTCAAATCTATAAGAAATCAAGCCATTCTTCAATTGGTAAATGGTCAAAGGATATGAACAGACAATTCTCAGACGAAGAAATTGAAACTATTTCCAGTCATATGAAAAGGTACTCTAAATTATGATTGATCAGAGAAATGCAAATTAGAATAACTCTGAGACACCATTACACATCTCTCAGATGGGCTAAGATGACAGGAAAAGATAATGATGAATGTTGGAGAGGATGTGGGGAAACTGGGACACCGATACATTGTTGGTGGAACTGTGAACAGGTCCAACCATTCGGAGAGCAATTTGGAACTATGTTCAAAAAGTTATCAAAGGGTGCATCCCCTTTGACCCAGCAGTGTTACTACAGGGATTATATCCCAAAGAGATCTTAGAGGAGGGAAAGGGACCTACATGTGCCAGAATGTTTGTGGCAGCCCTGTTTGTAGTGGCTAGAAACTGGAAACTGAGTGGATGCCCATCCATTGGAGAATGGTTGAGTAAGTTATGTATATGAACGTTATGGAATATTATTGTTCTGTAAGAAACGACCAGCAGGATGGTTTCAGAGAGGCCTGGAGAGACTTACATGAACTAATGCTGAGGGAAATGAGCAGAACCAGGAGATCATGGCTCTCTTCAACAGTGAGATGATTCAAACCAGTTCCAAGTGTTCAGTGATGAACAAAGCCACATACACCCAGAGAGAGGCCTGTGGGAATGAGTGTGGACCACAATACAGCATTTTCATGCTTTCTATTGATGTCTGCTTACATTTTGTCTTCCTTTTCAGTTTTTTTTTTCTTTCTAGACCCGATTTTTCTTGTGCAGCAAGGTAACTATATAAATATGTATGCACATATTGGATTTAACACATATTTTGACATTTAACATGTATTGGACTACCTGCCATCTAGGGGAGGGGATAATTTGGAACAAAAGGCTTTGCAAGGATCAATGTTAAAAAATCACCCATGCATATGTTTTATAAATAAAAAGCTTTAATTAAAAAAAAAAAAAGAATAGGGTTAGACCTGAGTTACTACTTCACAGATTGGCTACATGACAGAAAGGAAAAATTATAAATGCTGGAGAGGATGTGAAAAAATTGGAACACTAAGGCATTGTTGGTGGTATTGCAAATGGATTTTGAAAAGGAATTTGGAACTATGCCCACAAGACTATAAAACTGTGCATATTCTTTGTATAGCAATGTAAATATATTCCAAAGATTTCATTAAAAGGGGGAAAGAACTTGCACACTAAAATGTTTATAGCAGCTCTCCTGATGGTAGCAAAGAATGGAAATCAAGGTAATTAACATAAATTCAGAATTGCTAAACAAGTTATGATATGTGATTATAATGGATTATTATTTTGCTGAGGCAATTAAGGTTAAGTGACTTGCCCAGGGTCACACAGCTAGGAAGTGTTAAGTGTCTGAAGCCAGATTTGAATTCAGGTTCTCCTGACTTCAGGGTTGGTGCTCTATCCCTTGTGCCAACTAGCTGTCCCAGAATATTATTATTTGATAAAAAAAGAGACAAGCTGGTGGATTCCCAAAAAATTCTGGAAAGACTTACATGAACTGATGCTGAGTAAAGTGAGCAGAACCAGGAGAACATTATACACAAGATAAGAGACATTATGTGATGATCATCTTTGATTGACTTAGTTCTTCTCAGTACTACAATGATCTAAGACGGTTCCAAAAGACTCATGATGGAAAATGCCATCCATATCCAGAGAAAGAGCTAGGAAATATGCAGATTGAAGCCTGATATTTCCACTTTTTTGTATTTTCTTCTGATTTTTCCCTTTTGTTCTGATTCTTTCACAACATGACAAATGTGGAAATATGTTTAATATGGTTGTACATGTATAACTTATATGAGACTGCTTGCCAACTTGAGGAAAGGAGAGTAAAGGGAAGGAGAAAAAATGGAAATCAAAATCTTATAAAAGTAAATGTTGAAAACTAAAAAAATAAAATAACTGTAAAAAAAAAAAAAAAAGAAAGAAAGAATAGGATTAGAAATGGAACTGGGATTAAAATGGAATTAGAAAAAGAATTCCATTTTCCCTAAATTCTCTAGAAATAGAATTCCCTATAAAGCATGTTTGAAGATGACAGAGGAAAGGTTAACAGTTAGAGATTGAAAATGAGAAGAACAAGCACTAAGGTGATCTTTAAGCCTTAAAACCTGCCCACCCCATCCCATGTCAGCATCTTGGGGCAAAGCCCTGCCCTGGTGATACCCTGGGGCTCAGCTTGAACTCATTCAGGACAGTAGGGGCCATTTCATCTTCTTCATTACCCTGGTTTTATTTCCTTCTTAATTAACCTTCTGTTCCTAGTATTTTCAGTCTGAAAATCATTCTCCTTAATTAATGTTTATTGAATTGAGAAGACCGGACAAAATCCTAGCCAAATGTTTCTAGTTTCTTCCTCTCTGCCACTAGCATCAGTCCACCCCAACTGAGCATTTTGTTTCTCAGGTTCCCACCCTGTGCAGCACTTTTTTTTTCCTGAGGCAATTGGGGTTAAGTTACTTGCCCAGGGTCACACACTAGGAAGCATTAAGTGTCTGAGGTCAAATTTGAATTCAGGTCCTCCTGATTTCGGGGCTGGTGCTCTACCCACTGCACCACCTAGCTGCCCCCTGCGCAGCTTTTTCAAAGGCTCTTGGTAGGATTTTCTCACTTTAGTGGATGAGAACCTTCCCTCAGAGCCCAGAGTTCTGGGCTAAAGTGTCTAAGATGAATCCTTGCAATCAAAAAAGAAGAAAAAAGACGATGCATCTGCAGCAGACTAAGGGGGAGGGAGGGAGGCTGCCGGCTCTCTGCCCACAGCCCCCACCCCCACCCTACCCCCAGCCCAGCCTGCTCTCCCATTCATCACCGCGGCTTAATGTCATTGAAGGACCTTTATTTGGTTATTCAGAATAAAGCCCCTGCCGTTCCCGAACTTCAAAGTCTTTATTTCTACTAAAGTCGTTGGATGTTTCCCAGGTTCCTTTCAGTTTGTCCTTTCTTCTTGCAGGAGCCTCAGATGTGCTGCTCTCAGCACCAGGCAGGGCTAAGAAATGTGAGGCTGTCTCAGGCGTGGCAGGAGCCAGGAGACCTTTGGGGGGCCCAGCTCATGTCCTCACCTCACATGGAAAGCTTCCCTTGACCCCACATCCATGATCTCTCTTTACCTCTCTCTCTTCCCCTCTCCCTCCCTCCTTTTTTCTCTCTCTCTACATTGTCTCTTTCTATCACTCGTTTTTTTCTCCTTCCTGAATCTCTCTGTATCTGTGTTTTTCTCTGTCTCTCTCCTTCTCTCTGTCTCTGTCTCTCCATCTCTGTGTGTCTCTCTTTGAGTGTGTATGTCTCTGTCTCTCTCCTTTCTGTCTTTTTCCTGTATCTGTCTTTCTGTCTTTCGCTCTCTCTCTTTCTCTGTGTCTCTGTCTCAATGTCTCTCCATCTCTGTGTCTCTCTCTGTTTCTCTGTCCTTCTCTACCTCCCTTCCTCTGTTTCTGTCTCTCTATTTTCATCTCTCTTTTCTATCTGTCTCTCCCTCCTTCTCTCTGTCTCTCCATTCTTCTCTCTCTCTCTCTCTCTCTCTCTCTCTCTCTCTCTCTCTCTCTCTCTCTCTCCTCCATTCCCTCTCTCTGTCTGTCTCTGTCTCTGTCTGTCTCTCTCCCTCTCTGTCTGTGGATGAAGAATGAAACCCGAGAGTTATTAAATGACTGATTCATAGTCTGACAGATTTGGCATCCCATCACACCTTCCTCCACAAGACCTGCTCAATTAAGTAACAACCGATTTTCTCCATCATTGAAGACAAGCTAATCATGTTCCATTCCAGAGGAGATTCCCACAGTCTATGAAACGGCACTACACACACAGCATCTCCAGAGATGTTCCCTAAAGGGCCCGGGCAGAGCTCTCTCTTGTCCCCTCCCTGACAAGAGGGGGTCCATCTGTCATTAATCAGAAATCATCCCGATGGGCTGAGAATGAGCCTCAGATTATAATCACCCAGAAACACAAGCTTTATTGAGAACAATCACATAGGCTGCTCCGGAGTCTGGCAGGAAACAAGATGGCGCCCGATTTTTGGAGCCTTCCAGGGGAAGGATATGGAAGGGATGGTTATACCCAGTGGATGCCAATAGTAGATAAAGTACTGAATTCAGAAAAAGGCCGAGTTCACAGCCCTGCTGCAGAGCTCAGAGTCTGCTTATGTAACGACTATGAATCAGTCATTTAATAACTCTCAGGTGTCATTCCTCATCTGCAAAATAGATCTAAGGCTTGTCACAAGATTCAACTAACCCTACTAAGAAGCACTCTGAAAGTTTAAAAAGCCAGACATGTCAGGTGTTATTGGACTCTGAAAAACATGAAGGCAGTACAGTGGGAAGGAAACTGGACTTGGATTTAGGAAGAACTGGGTTTGAAATCTGCCTCAGATCCTTACTAGATCTCTGACACTGGACAAGTTACTGAAAGCCTCAGTTTCTCCATCTGTAAAATGGGGGTGGTAATAGTATTTCCCCCCAGGGTTGTTGTAAGAACAAAACAAAATATTTGTAAAGTACTTTGCAAATCTTAAAGAATTACAAAAATGAGCATTCTCATCACTAATTCTCCCTCTACAATCCTGGTCTTAAAATGTGGGGACTCTCAGCAGTTTTCTTTAAATGCCCACATTTAAGCCAAAAAGGAGAAAGAGAAACAAATAACATAAGCAAGAGGATATATGTATACACACGGATATGGATGTACACAGAGGTCAACTTGTGAATATATGTGTATATGTTTTATATATAAATATACACACACATACATGCATGGTAGCTAAGGGCCATAGTGGATAAAACTCAGATGTGGAGTCAGGAAGAGTCATGTTTCTGGGTTCAAATAAGGACTCAGACACTAATTCAGCCTCAGTTTTTTCACCTGTAAAATGGAGTAGGAAATCTCAAACCACTCTGCTATCTCTACCAAGAAAACTCCCAATCAGGCCAGAAAGAGTTGGAACCAGCTAAAACAATTACATATACATACATATGTGTTACATATACTTACACACACCTATAAAACCAATAAGAATTAACAGAGACACTATGCAAAATAATTGAACTAACTCATATTTCCATCATTGGTCAATCAGCATGACTATTTTCCCACAAACCCACTGGCGTTAATTTTTTTTTATTTTTCAAATTTGAAAGGTATAAGGTAATACTTCCAAGTTGCGTTCAGAAATCTGATGATTTCTGTTGATAATTCATGTTATTTCTTCAGAAAATGTTTGCATCCTTTGAGATCTGTCTCAGTCTATCTAGGTATAAGTTGTGAAGCTTCTATGAAAAGTTTCTAATGGGAAACATTCCCTCTTCTCCCCTCCAAACATTTTCTTCTTATCCCAGTGACTAGATGATTTTTTTAAAGTCTGTGCCCTACAGAAATCAGCTGCAGCATCTTGGGATCAAAGGATCAGGGACTCGGAGCTGGAGCCCAGTCAACCTCTCACTTTACTGATAAAGAAGTTGAGTCTCAAGGAGTTAAGTCCACCTGGGCTGTAAGTGATAGATAAAGTGGGGTGTGAAGCTCCCCAGATCTCTGAGTCAGAGTCTTTTCCACAAGTCTACAGCTCATAATTAGCCTGAAGAAGAGGAGGTTTGAGGGAACAGAGTAAACCTCTACCGATGCTGCCATATTGGATTATATTTAGAATGGATGGGAATTGCAGAGAGATGGATTTAAACTTCATATAATGAAGACCTTTCTCACAATTAGAGCTGTCTCAAAGAAACATGGGCTGCCTTGGAAGATAATTGAGTCGTCCTTACTGAGGATTCCAGACCAAGACTGGGTGAATGGTCACCTTGTCAGCTACTCTGAGGGGAGTTTCTTTCTGTACTAAATAATCCCTCCCAATTCTGACATTTGGTGATGTGTTGGTTTAGTCCACCCCCCTCATTTTACAGATGAGTAAACAGGGTCACAGAGAAAAAATGACTACCCTAAGGTCACACCGAAATTAAGTAGCCAAGCTAGGACTTCAACTCAGTCTTTGGTTTCAAATCCAATGTTCCTTTGCTGCAACTGTTCCCTTCCATATGAAGAATGAAGTTGGTCAAACAGCCTTTCTTTCATCGAGGGCCCATCTTGAAAGTCACATTGCATTTTAAACATTTTTCTCTAGCTTGCTTTTTCCTTGGAAATGCCCTAATGTTAATGTTCAGATCATTATATAAAAACAAACCTTCCTTGTGCGCTCAAGATCCTATAGTAATCATATTAAAGCAGGCCTTTTATTGCTGGTTAATGGAATTCTTTTAAAATTGAACCAGTTTCAAGTAAATAGATTTGCATTGATCTGGTGATGTATAGAGCTCAAGCCAGTCTATGTGTAAGCAAATTAAAAGTCTTAAGCCTATACAGCTAAACTGTATAATCCCATGCTGAAAAATTGATCCGGCGATGCCCTCTGGGGGCTCACTCCTTTTGGATTGGTGCCGTACAAAGGGGGTGCATTCAATTTCTTGGACAGGAAACATTAATTAGTAGTAAAGAAAAAGCATGTTCAGTACTCAGCTAAACCTCTTTCCAAGTCTCTAGGAGAAGACAATCTTTGTAATGGGAGAAAAAAAGAAATCATCTCATTGAAGCTGGAGAAATCACGCCACTGAGCTGAGATCACAATGGTCCAAGAGGCACCATTTTGTGCCATCTGCCCCGGATCTAGGGGTCTCAAACGCCGATGTTTTGACTCTAGGTCTGTGTGTTCCCCAGCACCATTCCTATTCTATCTGTGTGTATATATAAATATATATGTGTATATATGTATATGTGTGTATATATATACATAAATGTGCACATATGCGTATTAAATATATAGAGAGTGAGAGAAATTGGGGGGGGAGAGAAGAGGAGAAGGAGGAGAGAGAGAAAGAAGAGAGGAGGGGAGAGACAGACACAGAGAAGGGGGGATGGAGGAAAGAGAGGAAAGGAGAGAAGAGAGGGAGGGAGGAAGAGGAGAGGAAGAGAGAGACACAAATATACAGAGAAACAGAGAAGAGACAGAAGAACAGGAGGAGAGAGACAGAGACAAAAAGACAAAGAAAGAGCACAAAATAGTAAAAGCTCTAATAGCCTAAAAATCTGTGTGTGCTTGTATAAATGTGTGTATATATACATACACACATATATGTACATACACATATCAAGAGAGAAAGACAGAAGTACAAAGGAGAGAGACAGAGAAACAGGAGAATAAGGAGAGAGAGAAACAGAGACAGAGAGAGCACAAATAGTAAAGCTGGGTTCAGTAATAGCAAAAAATGTACTAAGATTTTGGGACATCCTGGAATATAAGATGTTGTCATTCTTCCTCTGTGGAAATGGTTACTAGAAAGAACCTCTTTCTCTTGTATTCCACTTGAATGTACTTTGGGATATCCATCTTCTTTCTCTCAATAGAATGTAAGCTCCTGAGATAGAAACTATTTTTTGGTTGTCTTTGTACACCCGGCATAGAACAAGTGCCTGGCGCAGGAGAGTTTTATAAATAATTGGTTTAAAGTGGACTTGAGGGACCCTCTTCCCACCTCACTCCCATCAATAGGACACTGACAGTAAACTTAACAGCAAAAGACAAGTGAGACAAACACTATCCCCACCCTGTGCTGGAATAGGCTGCCTTTAAAAAGGCCCAGGTACCCAGGAGGTGCTCCAGATATCTGCAGTTGCAACTGATAGTCAAGCTTTGGAAATGGTCACCAGAAGAGGATTAAGACAGCTCTTTGGGTCTCTCCACACTGATGATCATTGAAACTACTAGAGAAGGGAGTGAAAAATATTGTTCCAGCATTTACAACCAATACTTATAGCACTTATAGACTGAGTCTGAGCATGAAACATAGCTTTGGAGAATCTCATCGCCAGTTAAGTCACCAAATGATGAATTTTGGAAGAATTTTTATTTGTTTCATGAACTGCCATATTTAAATAGGAATTTTAGTGTCGATAATCTAAATATGAGAACTTTGTCCAACCATAGATGAGTCAATATCTAAAACATGTGAATTGGTGCTATGATTCCAACCACAAAACTTAAGCTGCGGTTAAATGTAAGGATGGATCATAAGTCCTCTTTGGAGAGAACAAAGAAATTGGGAGAGTTGGGTTTATCATGTGATGGGAAATATGTCATTGCTCTTTTTTTTTTTTATCAGTACTCATGGTCCAAAAAGACCAACATGAAGATTACTAAAGTTAAAGAGGTAGAGATTTGGTAAGGGAAACCAAAAAACATATGCATTGATAATCAATAACTTTAATTTGGTCCTTTCCTACACTACCAATCTTTTTACATATTAAATACATATTACTTCCTCGACATCGAGGCCATCATACCATCCTCCTTGCCATTTCTCATATATGATAGGTCATCTCTCATCTTCACATCAACTATTCCCCATATCTGGAAAGTTATTTTTTACAGAAGAGCAAATCATTATTGAAAAAAAAAGTGGAGAGATTACAAAATCCCATTGTGTTGCCATCTTTTGGAAAACCATAGAGATGAGAAATCAGAACTTGAGCAAGGCATATGTCACAATTTTTTAATGAAAAGAAGAGGATTTCTTCAAAGTACAGACTGGTTTTTGGCAAAATTCTAGAGTTTATTATTAAAGAAATAGTTTGTGGCTATTTAGAAAAGAATATGGAGATCACTAAACACCAGCTTGGGACCATGCAAAACACTTTCTACATGCAATAGAAAGTGTATATGAATAGGTTTTGTCATATAACAGGAATGGAAAGAAGTGACATCACTGAGAACATATATAACCAGAAAAGGAAGTATATCAATTACATAGTGAAAGAAACCATAAATATACAGCCCAAGAGTGACATTGATATCCATAAAAATGTTAAAGAATGAGTAAGGACTAGAGAATTTATAGAAAGACATGAAAAAAAAAATCAGGTATAAATGGGTTGCTATCTGCGGTGATGAAATGTCCACACTAATGAGATCACAGACCAAAAAGGATTGAAGTAAATGAAAAATCTTACATTAGGACTCCAAAATTATTTCGGTTTTGTATTGCCAGAACCTAGAGCAAAGTCTAATGCAAAGCCCTTTTAAATGCTCGTTTATTGGCTGACTTATTTTAACAGAGAAGTTACATAAGAGTATTGTCTAAAGAAAAGTGGCAGCAGTATTTAAGACACAGAAAGGGAAGAAATTGGAGAACAAGAAAGAAGCTTTTGCCATGATCCATGTAAGACGTGATCAACTAGCATATTGGCAGAAGGTTGGAGAGAAAAGAATGGAGCTATTTTGAATGGGGGGAAAAAAGAATTAGTTTGATGATTGATTGAATTGAGGAAGGGACGAAAGAGAAAAGTGACTTAAACATGACACCAGAATGTCAGATCTAGTTGACTAAGTGACCCCATTGGCAGTATTTGGAAATTTATGAGAGAGAAGTGGTTGGTAGGTGATACAAGTTTGGAAACATAGAGTTTCAGGTGATGACAAGATGTTCAAATGGAAACATATAGGAGCCAGTAAAAGGTATGAAAGTGGTGTTCATTTGAAAGTTCGACAGTAGTTTTCGTTAACATGAAGAAGAAACGGTCACAAGTATGTATGAATTCTCCCGAGGAGAATGGGTAGAGAAGAATAGAGGGCCTCATACTGAGCCTTGTGAAATGTTCCCAATTAGGGGACCAGAGGAAGAAAGAGAAGTCAGCAATAACAACAGAGAAAGATGAACTGAAAAAGCAGAAAGAGAGTTAGAGTTAGTGTCATGGAAGCCAAGAGAGGGAGTTTCCAGACGAAAGAGGTAATAATGTCAAGAACAAGGCAAAGAAAATGAAAAATACAAAATTTTACCACTGGATATTGCCATTGGCAATAAAAAGATGATCCACGAGCTTTGTCTCTAATAATTTCAGTGGAATTATAGAAGAAAAAATGTAAATAAATGTTCCGGTTTACTTTATTGATAAACTTATCCATGAAAAAAAAAAAAAAGAAGTGGGTTGATAAGACTAGTTGGGGGTAGTTTATTCTAAATGGTAAAGAGCTTTGCGTAACTGAAAGCAAAGGAAAAGACACCAGCAAAGGAGATTTTACAGATGCTGGGGCAGGGGTGGGGATGGAAAGAAGGGGGTGAAATGCAGTCTATGTGAATCCAAGAAGAAAAGAGTCAGAGACACAAGAATAAGGTTAATCTTAGGGATGATAATGGGCATGTCTTGAGAGACCAAGGGGAATGATGAGTATGGAGACCAAGCTGTGTTGAGGTGAAGAGCAAGGAGAATACTGTCATATGAGGTGACCTCTACTACCTCATCAACCAGTTAGAAAGCTAGAACATACAGTAGCAGAAATAAACACTTTCTTTCCTCCCCCACTGTGGTGCATTGAATAGAATTCACAAAATCAGAACTATAGAGCTCCCTGGATCACTTCCACAGTATTTGATTGAAATTGAGAATAGCCATCGATGTACCATCACAGAAGAGGGAGCTAGACAAAGCTGCTCCCTTTTAAAAAAATAAATAAATTATCTTGTTTTTATTGATTATTTTAAGTTTTGCATCACACTTATATTTCCAAATATATTCCTCCCTCTCACAACCAGTAAGTCACCTGTTGTAACAAAGTTTTTGAAAGAAGTGGAGGAAACATAAGTCAACAAAATCAATCAATCGGTCATGTCTGGCAGTACATGAAATATTCTATACCCATAGTCCCCTGCCTCTGAAAAGAAAGGAATGAGTTAGTTTTTCTCTATGGTTCTCTAGGTCAAGTGTGATCATTCTAATTATCCAACATTGTTTTATTTATTCTTTTCATATATTTTGGTGATAATATTCTTATGTTTCTGCTTATTTTCCTTTGCAGCGATTCATATCCACACTTCTCTGATTTTTTCATATAAATCATTTCTTAGAATACAGTAATATCCCATAGTATTCATATACCACAATTTGTTTAAATATTCCCCAATCAAGAAGCCTCTCTCTGCTTTGTTTCCAGGACTTTATTACCAGGCATTTCTTTTCTGTCCTCGACCGCCATACTTTGTTATGACAATTTTCCTCTGTCACAAAACTGAGCCCACAAGAGGCCATTGCTTGGATTATGGATGTGTGGGAGGTCCTATCTCTTTTTACCTCACAAAGGGCTCTCTGCCAATTTTTCTAGGACTAAACAGGTTAAATACACAGAAAGTACATGGAAAACTGGGGCCTGTGCCTCACCCAAGGAGAGAATTGTTTATTTCCCTTTTCCTTTGTTAAGTTTTCCTTGGCTCTGGGTCATTGATTCAGGTCCTAAATGGTAGAGCTGTAGGATTGTTGGTTTTTTCCTTATTATCCTTCACATTCTCTTCGAATAGAAAAGCTTTGTTTTTTTTTAAATCTGTGGACAAGTCATAATGCAAAACATCAGCAATCTAATAACTGTGAAAGTGTCTTCTCCTTGAAAGGTTGTTGGGGAGGCAAGTCTGATTGTGTCACCTGTCAGCACCGCCCATCGCTGGTCTGTCAGTGGCTGACGGTCTGTCAGCATGTCCATTCTGAACCACAGGCCTGGAGCGAACTGAAAAACTGACAACCAGCAGGGAGACACTCCGCTGACGCTGATGAAAAAGGGATTTCAGCGGCAAAGATGGTGAAATAAACTGGGACCTAGAGCAAGAGTTTGAGTTTCTTTTGGAACCCTGAACAGAGGTGGCAAGAGGTGCCAGCAGGCTAGAAAAGGGAGAGATCTCATTTTTGTGTTTTCATACTAGCAAAAGAAACACTGCAGGTTTTACTCACCCTCAAGCTCTACATGAGTCAGCAAAGCGATGGGGCCATGTAACCTGAGGTTACATGCAGAGAATTCTAATGTGCTATGGAGATGGGGGAAAGGCTAAGCCCCAGTCAGACTGCATCTGGAGGACCAGGTTCATGATGACATGACCCCAAAGAGATACTAAAGAAGGGAAAGGGACCTGTATGTGCCAAAATGTTTGTGGCAGCCCTGTTTGTAGTGGCTAGAAGTTGGAAAATGAATGGATGCCCCTCAATTGGAGAATGATTGAGTAAATTGTGGTATATGAATGTTATGGAATATTATTTTTCTGTAAGAAATGACCAGCAGGATGAATACAGAGAGGACTGGCGAGACTTACATGGACTGATGCTGAGTGAAATAAGCAGAACCAGGAGATCATTATACACTTTGACAACGATATTGTATGAGGATGTATTCTGATGGAAGTGGATTTCTTTGACAAAGAGACCTAACTGAGTTTCAATGGATAAATGATGGACAGAAGCAGCTACACCCAAAGAAAGAACACTGGGAAATGAATGTGAACTGCTTGCGTTTTTGTTTTTCTTCCTGGGTTATTTTTACCTTCTGAATCCAATTCTCCCTGTGCAACAAGAGAACTGTTCGGTTCTGCACACATATATTGTATCTAGAATATACTGCAACATATCTAACATATATAGGACTACTTGTCATCTAGGGGAGGGGCTGGAGAGAGGGAGGGGAAAAATCAGAACAGAAGCGAGTGCAAGGGATAATGTTGTAAAAAATTACCCTGGCATGGATTCTGTCAATATAAAGTTATTATAAAATTAAATTAAATTAAAAAAAAAAGAAACAGCATTGACAAAATGGCACACATCTAGAGAACCGAATGGTGAGAAAATGGGAAATCAAGCCCCAAAATGCTCCTCTGAAAGGTTGGGGATCGTTGGCCCATACATTTAGTGTTGGAGAAATATCTCAGATACCATCCATTTCAACCATGATCATTTTACAGAGAGGGAGACTGAGATCCAGGGAAACTAAGTAATTTTCCTGAGGTCCCACAGATAGTCATACTGAATGCCAGAGCCAGCATTTAAAAATGCTACACATACTATATTATACCATGGTTTTTATCTCAAATGAGATAGTATCTGCTATAGCACTTGGCACAGTACCTGGCACATAGTAGGAGCTCAATAAAAGTTTGTTCCCTTTCCTTCTCCTTCCCCCTGGGGAAATAGGGGGTCCATATGTACAAAAATATCAACAGCAACTCTTTTTGTGAAACAAAAGAATTGGAAGCTGAAGGGAGGTGGCTAAACAAATCGTGGTATGTAAATATAATGGGATATTACCAGATTGTTGAAATAATGAAAGATTATTGTGAAGCCTGGGAAAACTTATATAAAATGAAGCCAAGTAAAATGAGTAGAATCAGGAAAACGATACAGTAACAACACAGTAAAGAAAAATTATTTGGAAAGACTCTCTCCAACTGTGGGAACTGAATGTAGATCACAACATAACATTCTCACTCTTTTTGATGTTATAAGCTTGCATTTTGTTTTCTTACTCATTTTCTTTCCTTTTTTATCTGATTTTTCTTATACAACAAGAGAATTGTATAAATATGTTTACATATGTTGGATTTAATATGTATTTTAACATATATTAAATTGTTAATCATCTAGGAGAGGGGAAAGGGAAAGGAGGGGAAAATCTGAAAAACAAGGCTATGTAAGAGTCAATGTTGAAAAATTATCCATGCATATGTTTTGAAAATAAAAAGCTTTGAAAGAAAGAGAGAGAGAGGAAGGAAGGAAGGAAGGAAGGAAGGAAGGAAGGAAGGAAGGAAGGAAGGAAGGAAGGAAGGAAGGAAGGAAGGAAGGAAGGAAGGAAGGAAGGAAGGAAGGAAAGATACAGTACCCAACTGTGATTCTGGAGGGCAGATCATAAAGCATGCTACCTTCTTCCTAATGGAGAGAGGGTAGATCCAAGAGGCAGAACATGTTTTGGGATATGGTCAGTTTGGGGATTTGTTTTGCTTGACCAGACACATCTGTTACAAGGAGATTGTGTTTTTCTTTTTTTCTCTCCCAGGGAAGTAGATAAAAGAAAGAGAAAATAAAAGCTTGTTAAATGAAAAATTAAATAAAATCTTTAAAAAAAAAAAAAAGAAAAGAAAAGAAAAGTAGAGGGCACATACTGTCCTTCAAGTATCTGAAGGGTCATTAAATAGATGAAGGATTAGTTTTATTCTATTTGGCCCTAGAAGGCAGAATTAGGAACCATGGATAGAAATTTCTGCTTAATGTCAGAAAAAATTTTCTAGCACTAAAAATTGTCCAGAAGATGATAAACTGTTTATTCATACAGTTAGATATGGAAGAAACCTTAGAGATCAATTGTAGAATCAACTCTCTTGGTAGGTAGTGAGTTCCCTATCACCAGAGGAGTACAGGATGACTATTTGGTGGGATGGATCTTCAGCTACTGAAGGCCTCTAAATTCCATGAGTCCATGTGCACATCCATCATTGACATCAATGGATGATTATTTTTAAAAAAATGTGGAAATATCTATTGTGAAGAATAAAATATGACTAATTGTTATCTTATTAATGATATTTCATTTATTCCAAGATGTTCTATAAAATTGAATATTATCTATTTTTCCTCCATGACTTTCCATAGGCTGTCCCCACAACTGCAATGCCTCCTCTGCCTCATTACCTCTTCCTTGGAAGCTCAGCTCAAGTGCTGCCTTTTGATCCCACTTATAGTCAGTGCCCTCTCTACCCTAATTATCAAAGCTCTCACTCTCACCTGGATTTTAACTGTGAGAATATTTTGTCAGTAAGATATAAGTTCCCTGAAGGCAAATATTGATTTTGTTGGATTAAAAAAAAATTGCTGAATTTATAGTAGCCTGCGGGGATATTGAATTTTCTCAGTCGATGATAAAAAGAGTTCAACTAATACCATATGGAGTCTTTTACTTTAAAAAGGAGACATTTTCAAAAAGTTGAAACTTAGTAGGTCAACAGTCAATAAGCTTTTATTAATCTCTTACTATGTGCCAGGAAAAAGAAAGGCAACAGGTACATGATATCATGTACCAAATTAGGTGAGCATGCAATAGTTTGCCTGTTAGATCTATGAATAAGGGAAGAATTTGTGACCAAATAAGAGATGAGAACATTTTTGGATATAAAACGAATGGTTTTGATTACATTAAATTTAAAAGGTTTTGCACAAGCAAAAACGATGCAGCTAAGATTAGAAGGAAAGCAGAAAACTAAAGAAAGAGAATTTATAGCAAAGTATGTTTGATGAAGATCTCCTTTCTTTTTTCCATTGTAAAAAAAAATTCTTTGGAATACAGACTAGTAGTGGTATTGCTGGTTCAAACAGTATGCACAGTTTATAGCCCTTTGGGCACAGTTCAATTTGCCTGGACCAGTTTACAACTCCACCAAAAGTCCATTAATATCCCAATTTTCCCGCACCTTCTCCAATATTTATATTTTCCTTTTCTGTCATATTAGCCAATCTGATAAGTGTGAGATTTTACATCAGAGTTTTTTTTCCTAATTTGCATTTTTCTAATCAATAGTGATTTGGAACATATCAAGGTAATCAATGAAAAAAACCGTGAAAGAAGGTGATCTAGTCATACCAGATCTCAAACTTAATTATAAAATAGTAACTATCAAAACAATCTGATACTAGATAGGTGGATCAGTGGAATCAAATTATATTGTAGTAAATGACCATAGTAATCTGATATATAATAAACACAAAAATCTAAGTTTTTGGAACAGAAACTCATTTTTTGACAAACTGCTGGGAAAGCTGGAAAACAGTATGGCAGAAACAAGGTATTTGTTTCTTCCACATCTTATTCTGTAAAGCAAGATAAGGTCAAAATAGGTAAATGCACAATAGATGATATACATAAATACATAAAAGATGATACCATAAGCAAATTAAGGGAGATTTATCCTTAAGATTTATGGATAAAGGAAGAATTTAGAACCAAAAAATAGAAAGGATATTATAAAATATAAAATAGATATCTTCAATTATATAAATTTTAAAGGTTTTTGCACAAACAAAATCAATAAAGCCAAAATTAAAAGGAAAGCAAAAAACTGGAGGAATTTTTTTTTTACCACATACATCTTTGGTAAATATTTCTCATTTCTCAACTGAATCAAATTTCTAAAAAATACAAGTCATCCCCCAAATGATAAATTTAATGAAGGAGGTCTGCTCCTTCAGCATGCAAATAGTTACATTTAAACAAAATGTATAAGGAGGAGCAGTGACAGCTTCTTGAAAATGTGGGATTTTAGCTAAGACTTGAAGGAAGTTGAGAGGAAGAGATGAGGAAAGAAAAGAATTCTAGGCATAGGGTCCAGCTGAAGAAAAGGGACACCTTTTTTTGTGCAAGGAATAACATGGAGGCCAGCACTCACTAGATCACTCAACACACAAAGGGAAATAAGAAGAATGGAAAGGAAAGAGGGGATCGTATTATAAAGAGCTGTAAAAACTAGACAGAGCATTTTATTTGTGATTCTGGAGATAACTAGGAGCCACTATAGCTTATTGAATTGTTGGAGAGGAAAGTGGTATAGCCTGGTCAGACCTGTACATTAGGAAAGTCACTTTGACAATTGAGTAGAGGGTGCCCTGGAGAAGGGAGGGACATGAGACGGGCAGACCTCCCAGCAGGCTATTGAAATCATCCAGGCGTGAGGTGATGTACCAAGACGTACACTGTCAGAGGAGAGAAGGGGTCATTTAAGAGAAATGTTAAGAAAATAACATTAATAGTTTTAAGCAGCAAAAGAAGGGACTGTGTAAAACTAAGGGATCATCTTATTGTCATTGGGTTAAAAAAGTGAATTAATTACCTGTAGCTGATTAGTCTCCAATAGTAGATGTGGAAGAGAGAGTGATGATAAGTATCTGTCTTCTATCTTCAATTCCCACAGGGACACCCCAAACCACTCGTGTTTTACAAGGTAGTTTGGCAAAGAAAAATACCAGCAGCTGGGAAATCAAGGAAGGGTCTGTGTAGAAGGTAGTGCTTGAGCTGAGTCCTAAGGAAGGAAGGATTCATCTGAGACTAGAGGCCTTTTACAGATCAAGAAACTGAAGCCTAAGCAGACTCACTGATTTTCCAAGATCACACACATGTTAAGATTTGAACTCAGGATTGCTGATTCCAACTTCCACCCTCTTAGGGGAATAAAAATCAAGTTCCAGAGTTCTGGGGTCTTCAGAGCAGGGAAAGAATACAGGACTATTCTTAGGTTTCAATTACTTCTACATCACTTAACTGGAGTACAAGGCTGAAAAGGAGCCCAGTTAATTCAGGCAAAAATATTGTATCCAATTAATTATTCAAATATTTATGATGTTTATGTGCAGGCAAAAGAGTCCAGCTAATTCAGATAAAATTACTGCAACCAATTCCTTATTCAAATTTTTATTATTTTTATGTGCAGGCCAAAGATCCTAGCTGATTCAGGTAAAAATATCGCATCTATTTAATGAGTCAAATATTTATTCTTTTTTATATACAGGCATTTGGTAGGACCTGCCCTCTAGGAAACTGCATTCTATAGGGATAGACATATATGAATGTATACAAGATATGTACAGAACAGATACGAGATCATTTGGGGATGGGTTCTGGGGAGGAGGTAGATTCTGGGAATGAGGGAGGAACAGGAAAGCCTTTCTCTAGTAGGAAGGGCTTGAGCTAATCTCCGGTCAAGGATTTCTAAAAGGTGATGGGAGGGGGGACCATGTCCCAGGTATATGCAAAGGCACAGAGTTGAGAGATGGAGAGCCATGGGGGGCAGCAGGGAAGAGGCCAGTCTGGCAGGACAGTGGCAAGCTGCAATAAGGCTGGCATGGGAGACTGGAGTCAGGGTGGGAGCAGGGCCTCCAGCCTAGAGGCGACCGAAGGGAGAGTGTTTGGGGCAGGAGGTGCCAAGGAAAGGGTGGCATGAAACCAGAATTATCTCAATAGCCTGTCTGCATTAATCAAGTTCACCAGACAAACACTCAGCTCTCAGCTTCACATGGTCTGTGCAGCATTCACTTTCACATGGGCAGCCTAATTTTAGCTCTGAACTCTGATAACCGGGACCTTCCCTGGGGGTTCATTCTCTGGGCCTGTCCCAGGCACCAAAGTTCAGGATCACAGCCTCCAAGTGTCATCCTCTCCAATCAGAGCCCCTGCATTGGGATGGAAGCGGATGAGAGAGGGACTGATCATCAATTACAGGGTCAGAATTTGAACCCAGATCCCAGGAGCCCCGAATCTAGTCCTCTGAACAGTATAGCCTCCTGGGATCATGCATCTCTGAGGTGAAATCCTTCTCACATGTCTCTAACATAATCCTTTGTGAGTAGTATGCTTTCTCCAATGAAGAAATTGAATCTTCAGGACTGACTCTATCATCTTTGCTGAACAAAGCAATGTATCCACCAGAGCACTGACTCTCAAGGACCAACCTGCAAAGCCACTGATGATCTGCAAAAGGCCTCCATGGGATTCTCCACTCATCCATAAGGCAAGTGTAGGCAAAAGGGTGCAAGGAAAACCAAGGAGGTAGAGGGATGAGTTAGAGTGGCTTCCACTATAGACCTAGACGTCCATCTACCAGTCAACAAGCATTAATTAAGTGCTTGTTATGTGCCAGGCACTGTGCTAAATACAGGGGATAATAATAATTATCATTATAACAACTAGCATTTAAAGTTTGTAAAGTACTTTATGCATGATAAGTCATTTGATCCTAATAATACCCTGAGAAGGAAGTACAATTACTATACTCATCGTAAAGATGGGAAGGAGGCTGCCCATGATCACATAGCTAAGTGTCTAAAACCAAGATCTCTAAAAATAGGTCTTCCTAACTCTAAATCCAACACGGCATCCATGCACATGTCCTCATCCAGATAAAGAATTGGTAGACTTTATAGATCAAAGCATATTTTTTCACTTTATTCTTTTTTGTGGGTTTTTTCCTTTTGATCTGTTTCTTCTTTCACAACTGGACTAATATGGAAATGTGTTTTATATGATAGCATATTTATAAACTATAGCAAGCTGCCTTCCTTCTTCAGAAGAGCAGAGGGAAGGGAGGATGGGAAGGAGAGAGGGGGAAAGAGTACTTGGAACCCAAATTCCTGTAAAAATGAATGCTAAAAAAAATTTTTATATGTATCTGGGGAGAAAATAAAATATTGGGGGAAACCAAAAGAAAAGTAGAATTTGAATTCAGGTCTTCTGAGTCCAGAGGCAAGAATTCTTTCCACTGTACTCTCTTGGTTGGGGTTTTACAAGTTGCTTTACAGATATTATTTCCTTGGATCCTCACTATAATTGTCAGTCAACAATAATCTATTAATCCCTTGCTGTTATGTCAGGTATTATAGCTGAGTACTTGGCACTTGTACAAATACAAGAGAGACAGCTCCTTCTCTCATGTAGCTTATACTCTATTAAATTTATAATATATAAAGGGAAATTAAAAGAGAGAAGGGTGTTTCAGGGAAGGTTGGGAAGGGAAGAGAGAAAGAAGGATCCAGTGTAAAACAAAGACATGATGGTAAAATTCAGAGAGTCAGAATCGCAAGAATCGAGTCAGGAGAAGAATGAAGAAAAGCTAATCCAGATTTCTCCCCTAAATAGGAAATCAGGAAGGAACTCATCCATGGGAGAAGGGACTTATGGGAGCAGAGGAGTGTGTCTGGGTGAAAAAGGCATAGGTTCTTAAGGAGTTCCAGTATAAAAATGCAGCAGAGGTATAGAATCAGAAACACAGTCGGGAGAAGAATATACTTTTTGTTTTAATTTTAAAATAAGGAAACTGAGCCTGAGAAAGGCCACATGTATTTCCTAAGGTCCTAAAGGAAGTTAGTAGCCAGGTACTCTTCTCATCATATCATAGTGACAATAACAAGATCGGATTCTATTTAAAAATTCCAAGGGGTTATAAGATGCCTGACACAGTAAGTATTCTATAAAAGATTTATTGATGAAAATCACAATTTTTATTAAAGCTTTTTTTTCAAATCATATGCATAGAAAATTTTCAACATTTACCCTTGTAAAACCTTGATTTCCAAATTTTTCTCCCTCTCTTCCCCACATTCCCTCCCCTATATAGCAAGTAATGCAATATATACTAAACATTTACAATTCTCCTCTACACATTTCCACAATTATTATGCTACACAAGAAAAATCTGATCAAAAAGGGGAAAAGTGAGGAAAAAACAAAATGCAAGCAAACTACAATTTTAAAAAAAGTGAAAATACTATGTTGTGATCGATACTCAGTCCCCAGAGTGCTCTCTCTGGGTGCAGATATCTCTTTCCATCACAAAACCACTAGAACTGGCCTGAGTCATCTCATTGTTTATTGCTTCCCTTCTAATCTTGTCTGCATTGGTTTTGGTCATACAAAACTTTTTAATTTAATATAATCAAAATTATCCATTTTGCATCCAAAAATGTACTCTAATTCTTCTTTGGCCACAAATTCTTTTCTTCAAAGATCAGAGTTAAACTCTTCTTTGTTCTTCTCATTTACTTATAGTATCTCTCTATGGCTAAGTCATAAACTCATTTCAACCTTCTCTCGGTATAGGATGTTTCTGCCATACTCATTTCCAATTTTCACAACAATTTTTGTCAAATAGTGAGTTATTATCTCAGAAACTGGGGTCTTTGGGTTTATCAAACACTAGCTTATTGTAGTCACTGACTACCATGTCTTGAATCACAACATTTTTATTTGAAGGCCAATCATCATTAATAAAAGGCAGCAATGACATGAGAGAATTGGTCCAGACAGCCTTTAAGCACAACCGTATCTTGCACTCACAAGGCCATAGAAACATAGGCCCGCACAAATGCATGGAAGGAGAGAACAGAAGGGCTTCTTGCTTGTATCTGGACAAACCAACGGTCCATTGCCCCCCCAAAACCACTCTTGTGGTCCCAGCCCTGAAAGTTTATGAGTTTTTGGTTCCAGTGAGTTAGACTATGCTTTCTTGGTGAATTGAGGTCACCCAATTGGAATGCCATCAGTTTTGTTTTGTTTTTTTTATCGCTTAAAAACATGTCTAATGGTCATAATGGAGTGGACAAGCTACTTGGCCATTCATTCCCATTTCTTTAATGACATCAATACAAGGTTTCAATTTTCATATCCAGACTGACTCTTGGATGTTTGTCCATTTGGACTCATTCAATCATATTCCCTTATAGACTTATTATTTTAAACTCATCCAGTCTTGAGCTTTTTGTATTATTAGAAGAAAAAAACATGGACTTACCTTTAGCTGAATTTAATGCTAGTATTAATGTAATTAAGTCTAATTGAATTATATTAAATGTATTTTGCTATCTTATACATAGTGAATTAAACCTTGGAGTGGAAGGCCTTCAGACTGCAATGTCTTTCTGCCCTTTTTATTCTCTGTGTCGCTGATACTGAACAGTTAAAGGAGAGGAATGTCTTTGGGCTTTTCCATTACTATTCTAAGGATTTTTACAAAAGGTCATGAGCTTACCTTTTTCTACACCTTCATCCCCAATCAGATCTGGGACTAAACATAGATAGTAGTAGTACTAGTAGTAGCAGTAGCAGTAGTAATAGTAGTAGTAGTAGTAGTAGTAATAGTAGTAGTAGTACAAAGATGATGCTTTAAAGCTTGAAAAGCACAATACAAATATTATTTCATTTATCCTCACAACAACCCTAGGAGGTGTATTATTGTCCCTAATTTTCATTTGAGGAAACTGAGACTCAGCAAAGCTAAAGTCAACAATTGCTTAGCCAAGTTTTGAACCTAGAATTTCTCAGTTTGATGATTTTTTAAAACATTTTGATAACTTTATTCCAATATAGCCAATTTCCATTTTAATTCTCTCAATTTTCCTTTAGTCTTTTAAAACTACGATTTTGAGAAGGGCTCCACTGGCTTTACCAGACTGTCCAATGGGGTGATAGATTTAGAAGTCATCTGGTCCAACCCCCAGATCACAGCTGTGTGGAACAAAACAAAAAATGATCTGAATTCATGGGTCCCAGTAACACACAAGAGTACAATTTCTAAACCTTGCTTGGTGTGCATATGTGTACAAAGGTGTATAATAAATGTGTATATGTGTGTATATAAATATGTTTAAGTATGAGTGTATACATGTGTGTGTCTATACAGATACCATATATACTATATACATATATGTATTTATATATTACTATGACTACCATGTAGTTTATCTGTATCTATTAAAAGGATGCTGAGCCAAGCCAGGGTCTGGAATCAATTCAACTGGAAAACCTATCAATGCATCATGCTAGCATAAATGCATGGATTTTTTAAAATCTCTATTAGTACAGAACTTCACCCAGTGCCAGGCATATAGTAGGTGCTATTCTCTTCCTTCTGCCCCATTCTTCCCTTTTTCTTTAAAAAAAAAAAAAAAAAGGCCAGACAGATTCTCACCCAATATAATCAGGAAGGACCTTGCAAATACAGTCAAGAAGCAAGAGCCATCATTGCAGTTTATCCTACAATTACTAACCCTCTGATTGCTTCTGTGTTGGTAGGTCTAATCTAAGAATTCTGCATATGTCTCCTTAAGACATATTGAGTCAGGAAGACCTGTGTTCACTTGTTAGCTACATGACTCTTGGTAAATCAAGTCAAATGCTTGCTCTCTTCTCTGTCTCTATATCTTTGTCCCTATCCCTGTCTTTTCTCTGAGTGTGTGTGTCTTTCTGTCTCTCTCTCTGTCTGTATCTCTGTCTCTGCCCCCTCTCCCTTTCTTTGTCCCTCTTCCTTCCCTCCCTCTCTCTCTTTCCCTCCTTCCTCTCCTCTCCTCTCCTTTCTCTCTCTCTTTTGTCTTTCTATCTCTTTGTTTCTGCTCCCTCTCTCTGTCTCTGCTCCCTCTCTCTGTCTCTCTCTCTCAATTCCCATTTTGGATACTAGCTATGTAACTCTGGGCAAGTCACTACACTTTCATGGCCCCCTGTTTCTTCATCTTTATCATGAAAGGGAGACTAGAATTCAGAGACATGCTGGAATCAGCTTGGAATAACTGAGTAGATTTTGTTGTTGTTCAGTCAGTTCATTCCAGTCCAACTTTTTGTGACCCATTTGAGGTTTACTTGGCAAAGAAACTGAAATGATTTACCATTTCCTTCTTCAGGTCATTTTACTGAGAAAGAAACTGAGGCAAATAGTATTTTGTGACTTGCCCAGAGTCACACAGCTACTAAGTGTCTGAGGCTGGATTTACTTAGGTCTTCCTGACTCTATCTACCAGGTAACCCAACTGCCCTAACAAACTAGAGTCAATTGGTAAATTTTCAGTGCAAGTATATACAACTTGGAGACTGTCAAATGGTACAAATCCAAGATTGATTTATTATTCTGTGGGTTGTCTAGAACTAAGAAAATGATCAAGAAAATGTTAATGATGCAGATTAAACATAAAAGTGTGCCCTATGTCTCGGAATTGATTGTTACACATTTGCCAACACATGGGTCTCTAGGTACCTTTCAGCTGGACGTATGATGTGATTCCATAACGTTCCTACAGTCGCATAACAGGCAGGCTGACCTTTCAGTCACCAAGCACTTGAGAGAGAAACAGGAGGCAGCCTATTCCGGGTAAGTCACCATTTTAGCCACCACCTCCCCCAGGTTCCATTGAACAATCTCTGAGTACCCTGAACTCAAGAACCTTGGGGAGAGCAAGAATCACGGCAGCCCATGCCCTCATCCATCATCCCTGGAGCTGCCCTTGTAGAAATCCAACATGAAAACTCTTCTTGCTTCTGTCACTGCTACTGAAGACCCTGGAGATAAAGTTCTTGTGTCCAAAGTCCTTGGCGTCATCGCACAGTCTGACACGTGAATTTGATATTGTTTTTATCAGTGGCAATGACATTAGAGAAGAGGCATTTTAACAATGAATCTCAAGGATCACGGGTCTTTTCATCTGACTTGCAGCTGAAATCTTCCAAATGAGGTGTCTCCCACCACTGAACCAGCAGCTCCCTGAGGGCAGAGACCTTCTAATTTTGTCCATTTGTTTCCCCACTGCTTACTTAGCACAATGCTTTGTACATAGTAAGTGCCAAATAAATGTTTTTTCATTCATCCATCAAATTTATTTTACCCTGTATAGGTTTTATCTCTCTAATACAATGTAAGCATCTTGAGGACAGGAATTGTTCCAGGGTTGTCTTTGTATCTGTAGCAGTTTTAAACCCAAATCACTCTGTTTCCATTGATTGGCCAACAATAGGTCAAGTCCCAGTTGGTCATCGTTTAGGCCCTGATTGACTCAAAGTGAATATACCTAACAAATGTTTCTGTTTTGTTCAGAAATCTTGAGATCTTCCTTTCCCAACTTGTTTTTTTTTTCAATAAAAGAAGTCATTCTCTGCTTCATTTATTTGCTAACCTAAATCACTGAATGGGTGTTGCCTCGGTCAAACTGAGACCTATTGAAGATCTTAGCCTAAAAAGACCGAGGTCTCTCACTGCATCCAAGGTCAACTCCAATCATACTCATCTATATCGTACCATGTACCTTTCTCTCTGAAGGACAGAGTGAGACAGGTGACCTTCACAGCCCACTCTCACTTAAAGCCAACTCACTTGGCTGTCGTGGCATCACCTCCCTGATGTCATGGTCCTTTTTGAGAACAAAGGACAGACAACAATAACAATAACATAGTAGGATGTCTATCACACACAGCATACAGCAGGCGCCTAATAAATATGTATTAGTTACTTGATTAGATTGTATCTTAGTAGAGTACCTGGAATACAAGAAGTGCTTAATAATTGCTTATCAATTTTCTAACTATCAAATCCTCTAAACCCTTACTTAAATGGCACCTTTTAATCAGTCTCACTGTTTTATCAGTCAGTCATGAAATAACCATGAAAACAGACACGTATTAAGCACCTCCTATGTACCAAGAACTGGAGCTAAAGCACAGAGCACCCTTCTTCCTTCCTTACAATGTACTATTTTGCATTACACCATTTGTCCGTGAGTCACATGACCTTGTGATACAACATGCTTCACGGGGCAGGGTAAACTTCGTAATGTCCCGAACACTGAGCATAGCGCACAAGTGTGATGCACCACATTCAGTGAACTGGATGGGATCCCTCGGCGTCGATGGCCTTTGGAGAACTGATGGAGATGATTCACATTAGGAAAACATGCAGCTGTTATTTTCATTTTTTAGATGAAGACACAGACGGCTCATTAGGAAGACAAAATTATATTGACATAGTCAATTTTCGTTTCTCCCCAGTGTACCAAATCTACATTAACTGCTATCTCATAACAAAATTAATTCTTCGCGCTCGTGGAATGAATTATTCACAACAGGCTATCAATGACTAGGGCTCGGAACGGAGACGAACCATCGCAGCCTGGGATAATCAACCTCGCAAATGATGAGGGTGTGGGGCGTCCCTGACACAGCTGTGACTAGTGTGGAGTAACTGCGACTTAGGGCCAGAGGGATGCTGGGTAACAGGTGCACGGACCTTCTCCTATCCTAAGCCTCCACACCAGACTACAAGTGGAGCTCCCGCATGCTAAGGAAACTTGTTCTTGTAAGAGCTGGATTTGAAGCCTAGCTGTACCATTTCCTGTCTGTGTGACCTGGGGTGAATAAGTTCCCTACTCTGTGCCTTAGTTTCCCCAACTATAAAATAAAGTCGTGGAACTAGATAGGCTTCCAAGTCCCTTTCCGTCTCGATTTTTGGTCCTATGCTTTTATGAACCACCCTACCCTATAAAACTCCAATTAGAGCCGCTCCAAAGAGGGGGTCTACCTGACCCACTGTTGGGGAGCACCCTCATACTCTTCGAAGGAGCTACAACCACCATCTTCTCAAATCTCAAGCCACCTTGGTGGAAGAATAGACCCTTAAGTCATAGAAAGAGACTTTTAAGATCATCCTGTAGGATTAGAGGAAAATGAGATCATTGTTCTTCAGTCACAGGGACCTCAGAAGCCAAGTGATTTTCCTTATTTTACGAAAGAGAAAACTAACTCATGGAGTTAAATGACTACACCACAGTCTCACAGGTAACAAGCCAGTAATTAGCTAACCCATGTGTTTTTAGTTTCCTTAGCTAACCTGTATGCTATTTTAACCCATATGATTTTGTTTTTGTTTTTGTTTTGCTGAAGCAATTGGGGTTTAAGTGACTTGCCCAGAGTCATACACTAGGAAGTGTTAAGTGTTTAAGGGCAGATTTGAACTCAAGTCCTCTTGACTTCAGGACTGGTACGCTATCCACAACTTAATTAATGAGTGGTCATGCCCAATAAATTTAATGGGAAGGTAGGTACAGGGAAAAAGCTAAAAACCAACTATAAAATAGAGTTTGACATCAAATAATAAAAAAAGCCAAAAGTCTGTCAATATCTCTGTAGATTCATGCCTCTATCATGGGTGCTTTCTTCTTAAAGAGAGCCAGGAGGGGCTGGGTATGGCAAGCAAGCCCTGAACACACACACACACACACACACACACACACACAGCAAGCTGTTGACTGTGAAGAGTGGCAACTGAACATAAATAGACATTGACCCTCCCCCCGCCCCACCACCTCTTTCAGACACATTTAACAAAGGCATAAAATTTGCCACAAGCTTTTTCTCAGTTCACCAAACATTTAGGTGCCGACTCTAACGGGTCAAGCACTATTCAAAGAGCTAGGACACAAGGACATAAATAAAACGGTTCTTTATCTTGTGGGCTTATGGCCCCCTGGAAAATGTAACACAGCAACACCTTTTGATGAATCATAGGAACATCACTTGGGGAAGGGAGGGACCTTAGAGACCAGTTCAAGCTCCTCGTTTTTGGAGGAGATAAATATAACCGACTTATAAGCAAACTGTAAATGACAGAGTTCGAATTTGAACTTGGCTTCTCCTGCTACCAATCTGGCATCATTCCTTCCTTCCTTTCTTTCTTTCCTTCTTCCTTCCTTTCTTTCCTTCTTCCTTCCTTTCTTTCCTTCTTTCCTTCTTCCTTCCCTTCTTCCTTCCATCCTTTCCTTCTTTTTTCCTTCCTTCCTTCCTTCCCTTCTTTCTTCCTTTCTTTCTTTCCTTCTTTCCTTCCTTGCTTTCTTCTTCTTCTTCTTCTTCTTTTTTTTTTTTTTTTTTGCTGAGGCAGCCAGTCTAATCCCTTTATTTTACAATAAATCTCAGAGAGCTGAAATGATTCTCCCTCTTTCCCATAGCAAGTATCTGACCAGAGATCGGGTCCCTCCTCCCTCAACACACTCCAAGGTCCCCCCTTCTTAACCACTCTGACAGTTTTTGATAGAGAAGTTGAGAGGGGACACAGAGCAAAGGAGAAAACTAGGATGGGGGATTTTATTGGAGAAAGAAGGAAGGAGTCGGAGGTGAAGTCCAATGGCCTCCAAATGATGAAAGACAGGCGAAAAGAAGTGGGGGGTCCCGGCAGCTGGAGTTTTAGTCCTCAGGAAGGAGCCTGGTGCGATTTCCTCTGCTCTTGGAGTCGTCAGTGGCTGATCGCCTCAAACCAGACTCAGTGACCACTGAGGACCTCGGAAGCTATACACTCTCCACCCTAAACTAGAGCTATTAATCACAGGACTCCCAGATTATAAACCGCTTAAGTGGATGTCAGGGACCCTGAGGGTTGCTCTGGCCCAAAGCCAAGGCCTGCTCCCGATAGTGAAGTCCATTTCTGGTCATCATCATGGATTAATGGGATCACATGTGACTTGGAAATCAGTTAAAGATGGAAAAACAGTCATCTTAACGAGGAACTGAGTGGGCTTAATCTTGAGAAACCATGGATAGGGAAGTGCAGGGGAGAGAACATTAAACTAAAATACCAGAAACAGAGCTCTACGGTTCATTTGTTGCGTGACTTTGGGCAAGTAACTTTTCCTCTCCAGACTTCCAGTGACTTTTCAGGCCCTTTCCAGGTGTTAACACACGATGGGCTCTCCAGGTCAGTTTTACTTTGTCTTCTGTCCATCAAGGAGCAGGACACTCCAGGCGGGTAGAATGTCAATTCTTTGACGCCTGGCACAATTTTATTTTAGTGTTGGGTACAGCAAGCCTTTAACAAATGCTCGATTGAATTGAGATCAAAAAAGTATAATGGAATAATGCCTGATGAAGGAGCCAAAGTTGGGGAGGCAGGGGTTGAAGGGAACAAAATGTCACATAACGTCAAACTCACAGCACTACATCCCAAGGGAAAGTGCCCTCCAAATCAAAAAGTCCTCCCCACTGCCACACAGGCAGAGCAGCAGCATCCCAAGGAAACCCAGTCCCTGTGAATGATGGGAGCAGCTCACTCCTCTCAGGGCTGTTTGATGCAGCCAGTATTTTAGAGGCCAGAAACTGTGACCATGGCTCAAGATAGGAAGAGCTCGAGCTCTCAGACTAAAGATTTATGGAAACTTTCAGGATGGCGCTCTACCAAATATTGCTGAAATGGTTATTGATTTCTTTTCTTGGCCACAGCCATGATTCCACTGGTGTAGGGAACTTCCACTGAGTAGGAGGCAGCACTTTTTCTGCAAATCAGAGTTATAGCAATGCCCAAAGGGCTACCAAATGGTGCAGACCCTTTGATCCAGCAGTGTCTCTACAGGGCTTGTATCCCAAAGAGATCTTAAAGGAGGGAAAGGATTTCACATGTGCAAAAAATGTTTGTAGTGGCAAGAAACTGGAAAGTTAGTGGATGCTCATCAGTTGGGGAATAAGTCACGTCACATGAATGTTAAGGAATATTGTTCTATAAGAAATGATCAGCAGGAAGATTTCAGAGAGGCCAGAGACTTACAGGAACTGATGCTGAGTGAAATGAGCAGTACCAGGAGATCATTGTACTAGGCAACAGCAAGATTATGTGATGATCAGTTCTGACAGACTTGGCTCTTTTCATCAATGAGTTGCAGTAGACTTATGATAGAAAAAGCCATCTGCATCCAGAGAGAGGATTGTGGGCACTGAGTGTGGATCACAACACAGTATTTTCATCTTTCTTATTATTATTTACTTTTGTTTTCTTTCTCATTTTTTCCTTCTTAATGTTATTTTTAGATTCAAAATCTGATTTTTCTTGTGCACCATGATAATTGTGGAAATATGGATAGAAGAATTGTTCATGTTTAATGTATTAGATTACTTGCCAAATATGGGAGGGGATAGGGAAATGGAGGGAGAACACAAAGTTTTGCAAAGGTGAATGTTGAAAACTATCTTTGTATATTTTGAAAAATAAAATTTAATTTAATTTAAAAACCAAAAAAATCATAATTATAGCCAGCAGCCAAGAAAACAGAGAAGTCAAGTATTTAACGCAGAGTCACACAGAACAAGCAAAAGGAGGAACTTGATTCCAGCTCTTGCTTGTTCTGAGATCACTCCTTTAACCATTACACTTTCCCTCCTCCACTGACACTAATATAGAACATCAACATTATCAAAACACTTTATATACCATCCTGAGGGGAATGATTCCCATTTCACCCTATTTATATCCATTCATTCAACAAACATTTATTTATTATTTACTATGTACCAGGCACTGTGCTGGACTCTGGAGATTTGATAGTCCCTTCTCATAAGGGCTTGGTATATATCTAGGAGAAAACAGCAGCTACTGAGAAAGTTAAATTTAAAATATAAAATATAATAGAAGTAATTTCCAAGAAGCCATTAGCACCTTGGGGTATCAGGTAGGCTTCATGTGGGAAATGATGGTTAAGGTGAGCTTTAGAGAAAGCTAAAAGTTCCAAGGGATACACACACACACACACACACACACACACACACACACACACACACACGGCAGTGAGATATTCAGCACAGTATTTGGTATATAGTAGGCACTTAATAAATATATGGTCAAGTTGGAACTAAGTTGAAGGTCCCTTCCAAAACCAAGATTTGGTGATACTGGGAGATATCAACATGAACCTCTGAGGCAAAACAAAATGATGATGATGATGATGACGACAACTACGACAATGACAATAACCCAACCAATTCTATTCCTATCTTCAAAAAACAAAACACAAAAAACCTTCAATAATAACCTTCAAACAAATAGAAAAAGGGGGATAAGTTATTTAGGGGCATTCTTCCCTTCCATGAATCATTCAGATTGGAAATATTCGTCACACTGACCAGAGAGCTTTCTATTCCCCCCCACCAATGTAGACTAGACCTAGTTAGCGCCATTGATAATGGAAAAGGGAGACGGAGGTCGCTGTCCAGCCCTGGATCAGCTGTGTATTGGCGCCACCTAGTGTTTCCTATTAGAAACACAGACACTATAGAGAGAACTTTGCAATGTCACAATGCTAGAGCTTAAAAGGGTGTTGGGAACCATTTAGTTCAATACCTTCATTCCTGGCTCCGGGCTGGGTTCCCTTTACATAGCCCCAGGATAGCCCTCCTGCCTTCTGTATGCGATGATAACATTGAGGAACTCTTAATAATAAAAACAACAGCACAAAATAGCAGATTAAAGCCTTGTTTTGAGCTGGGTTTGTTTTTAATATTTTATCATTATATTTCAACACGATTGGTTTTCTTTGTCATCCCATGAATTTTGCCATATACATTTAAAAACATTATCCTGAGAAGTGATTCAGATTGTCAGAATGTCCTACAGAGAGAAAGACAGAGAGAGGGAGGAGAGAGAGAGAGAAAAGAGAGAGAGAGAGAGAGAGAGAGAGAGAGAGAGAGAGGAGAGAGAGAGAGAGGAAAGAGAGAGAGAGGAGAGAGAGGAGAGAGAGAGAGAGAGAGAGAGAGAGAGAAGAGAGAGAGAGAGAGAGAGAGAGAGGAGAGAGAGAGAGAGAGAGAGAGAGAGAGAGAGGAGAGAGAGGAGAGAGAGAGAGGAGAGAGAGAGAGGGAGGAAAGAGAGAGAGAGAAAGAGAGAGAGAGGAGAGAGAGAGAGAGGAGAGAGAGAGAGAGAGAGAGAGAGAGAGGAAGAGAGAGAGAGAGAGAGAGAGAGAGAGGAGAGAGAGGAGAGAGGAAAGAGAGAGAGAGAGAGAGAGAGAGAGAGAGAGAGAGAGAGAGAGAGGAAAGAGAGAGAGAGAGAGAGAATATCTTTGATTCTAGGAAGTATCCAAATAAAAACAGTATAATGTTATTGGAATGCAGTAATTACCTCAAAGCAACTACAGAGAGATCAATACTTCCTCCTCAAAAAGAGGAAATTTACAGATACAAGTCCTAGGAAAATATAATAGGTTTAAAGTTTATAGAAATACTTTTTAGGGCAAAGAGATCTCATTTCACAAAGGAATAGGAAAGTCTGACAAAAAGGATTTAGCGATAAAGACTTTTAACTTAAATGTCTGAGGGAACATTAAAGAATCTGAGGTCTTTTATTTTTGTTGTTTTTTTGGAGACATCCTGTCTTCAGAAAATTGGTTGAGAATGCATTCTGGGTTTTTTGTGAGTGGAGACAACCCAACTCAAATCAAATAAATTAGGACACGAGGCACCATCTCATTGAGCCTCGTGATAAGCTACAAGATATATACTGGATTTACTATCCCCATTTTATAGATGAGCAAAGGCTGATAGAGTTTAAGTTCCTTGCATAGGGTTATGGTTACTAAGTGTTAATGGCAAGCCCAGTCCATTCATTGTTACTCTGTCCCTTTAATAATGCAAGTGTTTATACAGCAAAGATGAGTTGAATAATTATTATCTAAATTCAATCAAGTTACTCAATAAATAAGACCTATGAGCACCATTCATTTTCTCAAGAGCAATTGTTAATGGGGGAGAGGGATTTTCTGGATCATTGTCACATCCCTCTGTTATAATTCTTGCCAGTATAGACACTGCCTCTATAAAACATTCTAGATCAGACTGATAACTGGGCATCTGTAGGGGGATTTTTTCTAAGAGCCTTATTACTATCAAACTCTCTGCTGGATCCCTCGGTCCTGCTGAGATTTCAGATGAGCTGAAATGCTGAAATCCTGTTGCCTGCTTCTGGGCTCAGACTCTAATTGACTGGAGTGGGGATCTTCCAAAAGACAAGATTCTCATTTGTCATCCTTCCTGGCAGCCATCCTCGGGCCTTTTTGGTTCTTAGCCCAATTGGGTGGAGAAAAGTCCCTTCCTCACTAGCCACTGAAAAAGAAACCTAGTCAAGCTTAATGAGGATATTAAAAAGGAAAAGATTTATAGGCTGTAATGAGGGACCAAAAGTGGGTATTAAAAAAGCAGAATCTGCACACATACTGATTTTACAAATTAGGACATGTTTTAAAATACAATAGACAAAAAAGAGGTCAGAAAAGGGTATAGAATAACATAAGATTTTTAGAATCCTTTTGTTCAAGTTTTCACATTTACTTATTTATTTATTATTCTGCTGAGGCAATTGGGGTTAAGTGACTTGCCCAGGGTCACACAGCTAGAAAGTGCTAAGTGTCTGAGACCACATTTGAACTCAGGTCCTCCTGACTTCAGGGCTGGTGCTGTATCCACTGCGCCACCTAGCAGTCCCCTTTATTTTCTTTTTTAGTAAATTACAAGTAGCTTGGAGTTTGAAGTTTGAATAAAATCAAATGTCTTGTTTTATTTATTCAATTTTTGTACATTATATATTGTACTGAACTTTGGGCTACAAAGAAAACCAAAGATGGTTCCTACCTTCATGATCACTGTCTAATAGGTCAATGTTAACCAGGTCCACTGTGGGAGCCAATAGCAGAGTTGGAATTGGGATTCATTTCTTCCTGGATCCAAATTCAGTATTCCCTTTCTATAACATTCTGATAGCAAATATCAATCATTTAGTGCTTTCTGTCAAGAACCATTAAAAATACAAAATAAAAGAGCAAAAAATGGCTCTACCTGCAATGAGTTTAAAGTTTAATGGGGAGACAGAAAGTTCATTATTGTTGTACCTGTTTTGTTTTCAAACAGGACCGAAGAGATGATGTCCTAACATACACGTGAATTGGATTTAAGTGCAGCAGAGATCCACAAAATCATCAGCCTTGCTCTCTCCTCCAGAGCAATCCAAGTCCAGTGGCGGGAAAAATCAAGATAACTAGCTATGGCCTTTCTAAATTACAGTCATTTCCCAGACCCCAGTTTGTCTGAGCCAGCACCCATTCAATGGCATACAAGATAGATGAGAATAGATGAAAACTAACCTTCATGGAGAAGGCAGTCACAGCTGGGGAGACTAGGAAAGGTCTTCAAAAGACGATGTTTGGGTAGTCTTGAGCTCTACTCAAATAGCAAAAGAAGACAAAAAGAAGCCTTTTATCCACTTATTTATCAAAATGTATTAAGCACCTGTGATGTACAGACTACTCTGCTAGATCTTGTGAGGGTCAAATAATGACTTAAGTATTTGTTAGAATGACAAAAACAGAAATTAAATTATCCCTGCCCTCAAGGATCTTGCTCTCTATTTGTGGGACACTATGTGCATATAGATAAATAAATAAAATAAAATGAATGAATAAATAAATAAATGGGTAGAGAAATAAATAAATAAGAGGTAATAAGAGAGTGCCAGAGTCTAATAAATGGGGAGGTCATGAGAAGGAGAATCTCAGTGGAGTTTTTGAAGGAAGATAAGGATTATTCAAGGCAGAGGGAAGAGAGTAGGAAGGAATGCATTCCATCCATGACAGCCAGCTTGGGAGAATGCCTTGAAGTGAGAAAAGGGCAGCTGACAAGAGGAGCTAATAATAGCTAACAATTACATAGGACTTACAAAGCCTTTTACATATGTTATCTCATTTGATACATATATTTTTCTTATCTTACTTGTAGACATTCATGCTTTGAGATGAGTTCAAAAGGCAGAAAAAGACTGGCCACTCGGGTGAGGATTCCCTGATCCCATTTATCTAGATTCAAAGTCAATTTTTCTCATGATTTTAAATGGTCCCTCAATGGTTCTCTGTGTCAGGGCAGAACCTCCTGCCCATTTCCAAACATTTGGTCCTATCTGCAAAGGAAGGACCTTGCTTTCCTGGTCTCTCACATGTATGAACTATATGACCCCCAACATTTCATTTAAGCAATGTGATTCAGATCAGTTAGCACCGGTTCTGTCATCTTCTGGATCAAATTCTGCTTCTGAACCTTCCTACCTCGTTGATTTAACTTCCTTGGGCCTCAATAGCCTTATCTGTAAAATGAGAGCTTTTTTTTTCCCTCAGGTATATGATCCAATAATTGTATGAATTCCCATCAGCCTCAAGAAGCTTCCTAGAATTTCTCTATTCTATCACAGATGGATTGCTAAAAACACCAATGAAAGGAGTTCCCACACTAGCAAGTTTCTCACACTGCTGAAATCAGATTTTTATGTATTTATGCATTTAATAATACTACATAAAATAAGACCACAGAATCATAGAGCTAGATCATCTCAATCAGTCCTTACTATATACACAAATTCATACATACTAGTCCAAGATCCTTGGTGGGATGGAAAAAATAGCTTTATCGGTCCTATAGAAAACTTCACCTTTGCTGTGTTTGGGGGGAGCTTTATTGCTCTCTGCTAAGCTTTCCTTTGGCTGCTCCTCTCTAGAAAATATAAAACAGCTGTGAACACATGGGTTTTTAAGGTGGGGCTGGGAACTTTCCATCAATATTTCTGCCTGTTTCATTATCCCATTGGAACCATGAAGCTACGTGATGTTTAAGGGGAGATTGCTTCCTACAACAACAATCAAGTGCCTGTTGTCCACTGCCTCCTCCTGTGACTGTCTCCTTTCAAATTTCATCTGGAAAGATATCTTACCTTCTTTGCTTGTATTTTTCCCAGCTTGATCCAAAATCTATAGATTTAATTAATGACAGATATTCATTAGTCATTCATTTTAAGTATTAAATTATGTGTTTGCCTACATTTTTATTGCTAATGTATTAATAAAATACATTTTTTGTATAAATAAATAAAATAAAAAATGTAAAAAAAATTTTAAAAAAGTTGATAGTAATAACCGAAATTTATAGGGAACTTTAAAGCTTACAAAGCATTTGATACATCTTACATGATTTTAAATCTTCACCACAGGCCTGTAAGATAATTGCTATTATTATCCCCAATCTAAAAAGAAAGCTGGAGCTCAGAGAGATCACGTAATTTGGCCAAAGTCTCAAAGTTAGTGTCTGAGGAGGAATTTGAACCAAGATTGATTCCAAATCAAACCTGGCTGGTTAATTGATACTAACCAATAATCATGGGAGAAAGCACATCAGGGATGGCTCATCAGCTATCATATTAGAATACTGCACATCTCCCTCCCCCCTCCCCCAAGTTCCTCTCATTTAGTCCTCAAACTCTGAAAGGAAAATATCATACTCACCCTTTGGAGACCTAACTTGCTAGTTATAGTATAGGTTGGGAGAGTGAATCCAGACTAAGTGCTACACGCAGAACTCCTAGGCAAAAAGGAAGTTAAAATCTAGCACCAGAGCTAATAAGAAAACCGAATCACCTGACAATATAAATGGTGAAAGTTTGGCATTCACTGGAGCTAATTTAGTCTTGTAAGACTAAATAAATGTAAAGAATCTTTTGTGATGGAGTGGAATGACCTTCCTGGAGAAGTGATGAGGAAACTCATCCTCTTCTTAGTCATTTCCAAGCAAACCTGGATGGCCATTTTTTTGGATATGATACAGTAGAAATTCCTTTCAGGTGTAGGTTGGACTTGAGAATTGATGAGGTATTTTCCAACTCTCATATTCTGTGATACTGTTGTCATGAAGCTTAGGGTCTATGAAGGATATATGAAACAAAGAGAGAAAGGAAGGGAGAAAGGAAGGAAGGAAGGAAGGAAGGAAGGAAGGAAGGAAGGAAGGAAGGAAGGAAGGAAGGAAGGAAGGAAGGAAGGAAGGAAGGAAGGAAGGAAGGAAGGAAGGAAGGAAGGAAGGAAAGAAGGAAGGAAGGGAGAATAGCTGGATGATAGATAGATAGATAGATAGATGATAAATGAATGTGGGAGTGGGGTTGAGGGATAGATGTATGAATGTAGCAAGAGATGGCTAGATAGATAATACAAAATAATGCAGCATCAGGATATAAGTGGGATGTCAGACAAAATGCTACATGGGTACTTTATAGAGGTGTGCAGCGTTTGAGTTGGTCTTAAAAGAATTGGCAGGAATTCAAAAGACAGGAAGAGGGGGAGGGAAGGCATGCTAGGCATGAAGAACAGCATAAGCAAACTCGGGGATCTGGAAAAGACAGGATATGTTTAGGAAGCATAATAATTCTGTTTGGATGGAGAATGGAGTTCTTGGCAATGAATCATCTGAGAAAAGACTGACGGCATGGTGTCAAGTCATGGAAGGCACTGAATTCCAAGGAAATAACTTTGAAATTTACTCAGTAAACAATTAGGAGCTTCTGAAAATTTTTGAAAAAAGGAGAGACTTAACCAAATCTCTACATAAGGGAGACTCCCCTGATAGTGCTGCAAAGAGATTGTACAGTTGGGAGGGGCAGTGATTGAGGGTCTCTGTAAGGGTGGCTGCAGTAGAAATGATGAGTAAGGGAATAGGGAGGAGAAATATTATTTAGTTAAAAATCAACAGCATTTGGAAGCCAGAAAAAGAGCAGTTGAAGGGGTAGGAGATGAACTAAGAGAAGAAAAGAGAGTGGGAGGAGAAGAGAAAGAGTGAGGAAGAAGGGGAAAGAGTGAGTGAGAGAGAGAGAGAGAGAGACAGAGAGAGACAGAGAGAGAGACAGAGACAGACAGAGAGAGAGACAGAGACAGAGAGACAGCGAGACAGAGAGACAAAAAGAGGCAATTGATGGTAAGAAAATAGAGACATTATTATAGAAAACTTTTCTAAGAGTAGAAGAAAAACTAAAAGGTCTGAGCAAAAAATAGCAGATTCTCGGGTCAGGACTGGCCATGGATTCAAATTCAAAATAGAAAGTTCACCAGGAAAATAGGAATTGATGGTAATATTAAGGGCAAAGAGCAGGCTTGATGGGAATTCCAGGAGACCAAAAGGTTGGGTTAGGAGGGTGGAATTTTGAAGTTCAAGCTCTTGGAGGTGATTGAGTTTGAGACCATGCTGTTGGGTGCCTGAAGCAGGGAGGGAGGGAGAGCAAGGTGGAATTCAGGGCTTCCATCATTAGTATATTAACAGAGTCCTGAAGTCCCTCAGAATTATGGCGGGGGATGAGGCAGTGGGGAAGATCAGGAATCAGGTTATAATGTCATTTTAAAATTCTGATAGCGTATCCGGAGGTCAAGGGATAGGGGAAAGCTGCTCCAAGCAGATGGCAAGGACTCTTCTTGTAGGATGTCTTCCTTCCCTACCCTATAAAAGAGCACCGTGAGACTTCTCTATGAAATGGGGAGTTGATGGCTAGAGGGTTTCAAGGTGGCCAACAACAATCGATGGATACCTCTGCTGGATGTTTGTATTAAATTGTATCCCTAGAACTTAGCACAGCATCCTGCACATAATAGACATTCAAGAGAATGTTTAATTGAAATGAGTAGAGAGTATATTGGTCGGGGAGTTGGAAAATCTAGTTTTGAATTCCAGTTCTGCTACTGACTTCTCCAGCCCTGAGAAAGCCACTTAAATTTCACTTTTCTCACAGGGATTGTTTTGAGGTTCAAATTATAGATCTAAAATGCTTTGGGAATCATAAAGACCAGTGATTATAACTTATAACTATCATCATCAAAACTGTGCAACTGGCATTGTGTTAGATCCCTTTCCTCAGAGGATTTATGGTCCAAGGTCAATACCTAAATCATAACTAAGAATCTTCTGGGGCAGATTCATTGGGGAGCAGGATATGGGAGAAGGAGAGGATATCTGAGTTCTGACCACTTCTGTTTCTGGTTGAGGTAGGTTGGAAACAAGATATGAGAGCTGGCAAAATGGAGAATTAGGAGAACAGGTGCTTAAAGGGCGTGAGTTAGAGTGGGGGAGACTATGAAACTGAGCTTTTTGAGGGAGAGTGATCTGTCAGTCCAGAGGGAGCAGACCTGGCAGCAACAAGGAGCTAAATGGGTTGGAGTGAACTTGAAAGAATGGATGATTGCTAAGTGGGATGGGAGAGGGTGGGTCTGAAAGTGCCGTGGGCAGCAAGGAGTCAAGCAACTCCTCACTGTAGCTCTGCACCTCAGGGAATATGGGAGAAGGAGCAGCCAGCCTTCCAAAGAGACCCAAGAGACGTGGTAGCTTCCAGAGAAATGTACGATTCAGTGAGCAAGAAGAGAGAGATGGATAGTGTAGTGGAGAAAGCTCTTGTCTTGGAATCTGGAGGATCTGAGTTTGAATCCATTATTAGATCTGGGAAGATCTGTAAATGGAAGGAGTGGATTCCATGATCCCCCCCACTTTTCATCTATAAAATGGAAAGGATGTAAAAAGAAAACATAGGGGAAAACAGTTCACTAATCATAGAGGAAGGTTCCAAAAAGGCACCATGTGGTGGAGGACTGAGGAAAAATTAGGGAGTTGGGGAAGGTTAGATATGAGTTGACTATTTGGATTGGGGGAAAGGCAGTTTCCCTTGCCTCTGATACACTTATCTATTTGGCATTCCCATGCCAAAAACGGTCCCAGTCACCAGACCAGGGGACACATTGGGGCATTCCACTTTGGAATATAAAGACCACAAAGCTCTGGGCTGTGTCAGCCCAGGGGAGGAAACAGGAACAGGATCAAGGGAGGGGCAGAAGAGTGAGGAGGGAGCCTCTGTGGATGTCAGCACCTGGAACAGAGCCCCAGTCGGCCCATGTTAGTTATGATTCTGACTGCTGCCTCCAGCCGCGATCAATCAATCAATAAGCATTTACTAAACACCTCTTATTTGCCAGGCAAATATAATGATGGATATATAAAAAGGAAAACCACCCAATTCTTTTTATTTACAAAATTAAACTAAATGAAGTGCAGAAGGGGACCCAACAGAGCAAAGAGAATAAAAGAAGGGAGGGAGTGGGAGTTCCATCCCCTGAAGAGCAATTTTGTTATTACCGCATTCAATTATAATAGATAGTCACATATGTTGTTTAAAAAGAAAATATGCAACAAAAATTCCCAGTTTCTTTCATCATCTTCTTTCCTTTTTATTGAAATGATTGTGTTTATTTGATGACTATTAGGTTCAAATTTAAAAAGAAATTTGAAAAAAGAAATAAATAAATCACATTAATATCATGTAGAAGGCAAAGGGTAAGTCTGTTTTATGGATGATCAATACTCTGTTGGGAAAATGTCAAGAGGGAGTTTCTTTGATATGAGTTCCCCCTGAGATTCAGGGGAAAAAATGGGAGAAAGGGTTAAATTTCCTGGATTCTAAATAAAGAAAAGAAAGGAATGGAGAGGTATAATTTGATTCACTTCTTTTCAAAAGTTATTAAAGAAAATCCACAAACCTCCCCCGCCCCTTCTTTGGCACTAGCCTCTCGGTGAATAAGATGCTGTTTCCAAGATGGCCCCCATCTGATGTCTCTGAGTAATCGCATAGTTAAATGGAGAAACAGAGCATTTATGAAGTGCTTACTATGTGTCGGGCACCTTAATGGGACAGTGTTGACATCGGGGAGCCAGAGGCCCTAAAAGGACACAGGCAAGACTCGCCAGACTTCCAGGGATGAGCTCCGGAGGACGTCTGCGTCTCCCTGCCTTCTCTTTTCGGAGTCTCCCCAAATGGAGAACCCCCAAACTGGAGCGTGCCCCTTGGGAACCATCCCCAGAGCTTCATTAGTCTCTTTTCCCAAGGAAGAAACGGAAACCGTCAGAAATCTCCCCCCTCTTGCTTTTCCTCCCATCCCGGTGTGTCCCAGGGAGGCGGCACCGGGGCCAAATAGAGATATTCACTGACAGACGAATAAACGGGTGGCCCAGCTTCATGTAACCTTGATGAATAGAGCCTCCAGGTGTCTTCAATAATGGCGATAAGCACTCCAGCTCCAACTCTTTCTGATTCTAGTCTAATGCATTATTAGTCCATTAGAGGCCGAGCCGGGAGGGCCATTTGTGGGCAGCCCTATCCATAATGCTGCTTCCCGGCCTACATTTAGGCCCAGGGAATTAGTCATACTGATATTCTATTTAATAAAAACCTCAAGGAGACGCATCAGGAATCGCATTACATTTTAACAGGGTTACGACAGCCCAGGAGGCCCACAAGTTTAATTTTCATAAGAGCATTCATTCCTCAATTATGTCAAACGGGAAAATGTAAATGGCAAATTTAATGCTAACGATATTCCTCAAAGCACATTGGCAGGTAGGGGAGCAGCATGGTGAGTGCAGGCCGGCGGCATACCAAGCAGGCTCCGGGAGGGGGTGGGGAGGACCCGGGGAGTGGGGTGTGAAGGAATTAGGGGCCGCATCCTCAAAGCCGGGGAGTGACAGAGGCCCCAGCAGACACCGGCGAGGGGGAGCTCCTCCCACCTTAAACTTGACGTTTCCTGAGCAGGCAAATGGCCCGACTGGCTCTTACTTCCTGAGGGCAGGAGTCATTTCATTTTTGCCCTTCTATCTCAAGTGCACAGTCAGTGACTGGTACACAGTAGACACTTAATAAATGCTTGTCACTGGACTCAGCAACTGAAATACTTTTGTAGGAATGGGTTGAAGAGTTAGTGGGACTCCTAAAAATGGGAACCATCAGGAATTCACTTTGATGAGCCCCTGTCAGGTGTGATCTAATAGCCTATTTCTTAGTTGTGTGACCCTGGGCAAATCACTTAACCCCAATTGCCTCAGAAAAAAAATAGCCTATCTCAGAGTCAGGAACACCTGCCTTCTGACACATGCTGCTGACACCATGACAGTGGAGGCAGCAGTTCTGGGTTCAAATCTCACCCGAGTAGCTCTAAGTCACTTAACTTCCCTGACCCTCGGTATTTCCAAACCAGTTTCAAGTCAGGAGCATTTGCGGAAGACTTTTCTAATTGGTGGAAAGGATGATTTCCAAAGCTGCACGCCCACTCAGAGGCAGAAATGGTGATGAGAGATGATGGACAGAGATAATGGACAGAGATGATGGAGAGAATCTCTCCACCAATGAAATGAGTCTCGTGCAGATGCTCCAGGCTTGAAATATAAAACTGGGGAACTGTCTCAGCCAGTCCGTGGTCCTTCTCTGGCCTGCCAATGCCCTCGAGCAAATCTTGATAAAGGAAAGAAAAGAAGATGACAGAGGAAATGATGGACAGAGTGTCATAGAAACAATCAACATGAACTGGGACAGGCTTTGAAAGGTGTGGAGGAGAGAAGAGCTTGGGTGGTGTGCTATGATCCAAGGGACTACCAGGAATCGGACAATGGGACAACAATAAAGGCTCAACGAGCGTTTATTAAGCACCTACATGCCTGGCACTGCCATCAACACCAGAGATACAGATATATATAAAACACGCAGCAATCCCAGCCCTCGGGAGCTTGTATTCTGCTGGGAATAATAAATATTCATGTAGGATCTTAAGATTCACAACACATATGATCTGATTTAAAACTCCCAATTACCCAGGGAAGAGAATCCCAGATTGAAATCTTCTCATTTTATAGACAGAGAAACTCAATTTAGGAGGGGCTAAGCAACTTGCCCAGAGTTAAACAATTAGAAAATGCTTACAGTAGGATTTGAATTCAGGTTTTTCTTACTTTGGGTTCAATACTCTACCCACTGCTTCCCCAGGCACTTATTATTTCCATTTTATGGATGAGGAAACTGAGGCTCCCAGAGATTACATGATTTGCCCTGGTCACACAGCCAATAAGTAATAGAGAATCGAGGATATTTTTGACTCCAGCTGTAGGACTCTTAACTACTGCAATAAACTTCCTCACAGGAAGGAAAAGAATTGTCAAGGCATTTCTCCTGGATCCCAAGTCATTTCTTCAAAATGAGGCAGTGTGGATACGGCACCGGATGCCGAAATGGTCCACGTGGTCCATCCCTTAAGGTGAACAACCAAGAATGGGAGCTTCCACTTTCAATATAATGCTGACGCTGCTGGCTCTTCTGTTGACTATTTCACTTGAATAGAGGGACTGGGCCAGCTGTGTGTGTGTGTGTGTGTGTGAGTGTCTGTGTGTGAATGTGTGTGTGAGAGAGTAAATGAGTGTCTGTGTGAGTGTGAGTGTGAGTGTGTATGTGTGTGTTTCTGTGTGGGTGAGTGTGAGTATGTATGAGTGTGTGAGTGTGAGTGTATGAGTGAATGTGTGAGTGTGAGTATGTTGTGAGTATGTCTGTGTGGGTGAGTGTGAGTACGTGTGAGTGTGTGTGTGAGTGTGTGTGTGTGAGTGTGTGTGTGTGAGTGTGTGTGAGAGAGTAAATGAGTGTCTGTGTGAGTGTGAGTGTATATGTGTGTGTTTCTGTGTGGGTGAGTGTGAGTATGTGTGAGTGTGAGTGTGTGAGTGAATGTCTGTGTGAGTGTGAGTATGTATGTGAGTATGTCTGTGTGGGTGAGTGTGAGTACATGTGAGTGTGTCTCTGTGTGTGTGAGTGGGTAGGTGATAAGACAATGGGGGAGAGAGAGAGGACAGAGACAGAAAGAGCAGGGAAGGGCAGGAGGAATGGCGGGGGAGGGGAGGGGAGAGGAGGGAGAGACGGCCGCACACACTTTAACTGAAATTAATGATCCGGGTCCCTGCGTCCCCTGCCTGTGTCCCCAGGGGAGGCTCATTAGGTAATGCGGTCTGATGCGGAAAGGCCGGCTCCCAGACACAAACCCCCTTCCACTTTGGGCCCTGCTGCGATTTGCTGGGGGAGCTTCGGAGAATCTGAGTGTTGGAGTGAAAAGGGCCTCGGGAGCCGGGAGAGCGCCCTGGATGTGGGGGCAGGAATCTGGGCTCTGGCTGAAGGCCGGACATTTCCTAGGGCTGTGACTCTGGGCGAGCCCTTCAGCTTCTCTTCATCTGTCAGAGGGAGATCATGATACTCCCCCCCTCCCCCATACAGCTGCAGTGAGCATCCATAAGACACCGGACATGGTGTTTCAGCAACTTAAAAGAACCCTCGTCCACCTGAGCGGCCGGCTTGGCTACGGGGGCTCCAGGGAGCAGTGGCCGGAGCAATGGGACTGAGACCGGGACCTGCCTCCTGGCTTGTGTGAGGATCAAATACAACCTTAAAGCGCCATAAAAGTGCTGAGCATGGGCTTCCCCACCCACCTTTTCACGTGAAGGAAATAGTTGGCTTGTTTTGTTCGGCAAAACATAATGGCATGTATTGGTCATCCTGCCATCTGGGGGAGGGGAGAGGGGAAGGAGGGGAAAAATGGGACAAAAGGTTTGACAATTGTCAATGCTGTAAAATTACCCATGCATATATCTTGTAAATAAAAAGCTATTAAAATTTAAAAAAAGAAAAATAAAACATCTTAAATATTAAAAAAAAATATATAATGGCTGATACGTGCCATAAAGAGGTGACGGTCGGTCCTTCAACATTGTCTATTTCCATATCCCATCATCCTTGCCAACTTTCTGGGTGTGCTAAGAATCATGGGTAACTTATTGAAGCCCTCCAGACCTGGTTTCCGTTGGCCTTTCCGGACTTTCCCTCTATCGCTCTCCTTGTCGCACTCTGTATTCCAATCAAACTGGCCTATGAAATAACCTTTTTGTCTGAAATGAGCATGTTCCTCATCTCAAGTTAAAAAAGCTTCATTCATTCACGGCAGCCGCCATGTGCCAAACTTATACCAAGCACTAGGGATGCAAAGAAAGGCAAAAAATCAGCCCCTGCTCTGGAGAAGTGTCCGTTCTAATGGGGGAAGTGAATGTATAAACATTTACTCGTGGAGCAGATACAATCCCAATAAGTTGGAGATAATCTCAGAGGGAAGGCAGCCACATTAAGGAAGGTTTCTTGAATAAGGAAGGGTTTTAGCCAAGATCTGAAGGAAAGCAGGAGGCAGGGAGGGGTAGGAGCTCCAGGAATGGGGGACAGCCAGCAAAAACGCAGTTAGGAGATGGAGGATCTAGGAACAGCAAGGAAGCCGGTGCCGTTGGTTTACAATGTACATGGAAGGGAGTAAGACTGAAAATGTAGGAAGGAGTCACATTGTAAAGGGATTAAAGGTCGAACAGAGGATCTGATATTTGATCCTTTAAGTAATAGAAAATCACAGGAATTATAGAATAAAAAGGTGACACGGTCAGACCTGGGTTTTAGGAAAAGCACTTTGGCAGCTAAGTGAAGGACGGACTGGAGTGGGGGGAGACAGGAGGTAGACAGCCCCCACACACACACTGCCTATTTCAAAAATCCAAGAGTAAGAGCCTGCACTAGGACGGAGGCCGTGTGAAAGGAAAGGGTTCCACTGGAGAGACGCCGCAAACGTAGAATTGACAAGAATTGGCAACTGATTGGAGAAGGATGGGATGATAAAAGGAATGAGGAATTAAGGATGATACCTAATCCCCTCTTCTTCATAGAATCTATGACTTCCAAAAAGCGTAGCTCATACGCCACTTCCTCTGAGAAGCCTTTCCTGAGGTGCCTAATTCTTAGTATTTTCCCCTTCCACAAATTATCGTGCATAATTTTTGCAAAAAAAAAAAAAAAAAAAAAAAGGAATGAAGTTAGAATAGAAAAGGCTTTAAATGCCAAAGTAAAGCGGTTTTTTTTAGATTTGAGGCACTAGATTGCTGACATTTCTGGAGCTCACCGGTGCTACTGTCAGACTTGTACCTTAGAAATATTATTTTGAAGATGAGGGCAAGGATCCCTGTAAGCTGCATATTGTGGTCTATTGTATTCTTACTTATTTTGTTAAATTTTTCCCAATTCCCAATTCCATTTTAATCTAATTCAGCACTCAAGAGTATTGCGAGCTATTTGTCTGGTAGTAGAAGATGAAATGGAGAGGGTAGGGCTAGTGGCTCCAGTCTGTGTTCAGTTAGGAATCTGTTACCATAATCCAGGTGAGAGAAGCTGAGCATCTGAACAATAACAAGGGCTATGGGAGTGGAGAGAAGGGAAAGGGATTCTGGGTCATGAGAGTATACCCAAAAAGGCTGAATGGATACAATCTGGGACGGGATCTTGGATGGAAAAGGGAAGGGTCATGGATGACCCAAGGTCTCAATCCTAGATAAATGGCAATAGAGTGGTGTCCATAATATAAATAGGTAAGAAACCAAGTCAAAGTCCTCGGAGATTTGGATTCATTCACACTTAGCCAGACAGGATATTGTGAGAAAGCTCATGAAATGAACGCTGAGTTTTCTTGGATGTTAACCAGCTTTTGCCAAGCAACATCTGCATTGGTTAAACAAAAATAGAGCAGGTGCATATGGAACAAATTCCCTGTAAGGTGTGCGTGATTTCAAAAAGGAAAGGGAAGAGAAAAGAGCAATCAGTAAAATAATCTGGATTTGGCCAAACCTTACCTACCTGAAGGGGCTTTGGAGGACTCTTAGCACAAAAATAAATTCACTCATTTCTTTCCTGGGCCCTGTGTGATGCCAAAGGGGAGACCTGAGCCGGAGGTTGTGAAGGGCCCGGGGAGCAGAGAGCACTGGCAAGCCTTCCAGCCTTCATCCAGGAGGACTGCACAGGCCACCGGGACCACATGAGGTTTTGAGTGACAAGTGGTATTAGATAAGTCTATGCAATATGGCGCTCTGAAATTGGGTTCTGGTGACTATCTCCCCTCCATCCAACAAGTCCTTATGGACCGTCTTCTGCTTTCCAAGCACTGGGAAGGATGTTAGGGATGGAAGGACAAAAGTGAGACAGCCCCTTCTAGCACCCAATACGTAGTCATTGCTACCCTAATCAGGTGAGATATAACTGAAACGCCAAGCAGACTGATTTAGTCAATTAATCCAAGTCTGCTGACCCCAAATCTACTGTTCCCCCTCTACAATAATGATTTGCTTCTTTCATAGGAATGGGAGCCCAGACCTTGGTTTGAGTCGTTGACACTTTACATGATCTTTCATGCGTTCCTCACAACAACCTTGTGAGACAGGTCCTATTATCGTATCTGTTTTGCAGTTGAGGAAACTGGGGCTAATAGAAGTTACACAGCTAGTGTTTGAGGCTGAATTTAAACTCAGATTTTCCTGACTTCGTCTAGCACTCTATCCACCGTACCACCTACCTACTATATAAATCCTAGTTATTATTATTTATTATTGTTATTTATAAGGGTCTCCCTCTCTCCATTCTCTCCCAGGCTATTCTATTCCACTCCCCATGACTCCATTGTCCATCCCAAATATGCCCAGAGGACAATCTTGCTGCTCTCACCATTACCACAACCATGTCTGACCACTGTCAAAGTGCAGATGGAGGCACTATTTAATGGTTGTGAATGGCTGCAGGCACCTTATCTTCCTCCCAAAGGTTGTCTGCCTTCCCTAGTAATAGTGAATATTCAAATGACAGAGGTAGATCCCAATAGGCTACATAGAGCAATTAGCCTGACCAGGTATTGCCACTTCTAGGAGAAGAGAATTAAATCACTAATTTCAACAAAGAAGATGAGTAGAAGTCGTCTAATCCCCAAACTTTCAATCTATATCTCTCTAGTTAGAATAAAGGTTCTTATGCAAACTAAAACAATACTGAGGTACCAGCTCACACCAATCACATTGGCTAAGATGAGAGGAAAAGATGGTGAGAAATGTTGGAGGGATGTGGGAAAACTGGAACATTAACCATTGTTGGTGGAGTTGTGAACCGATCCAGCCATGCTGGAGAGCTATTTGGAACTTTGACAAAGAACTATAAAATTGTGCATACCCTTTGATCCAGCAGTCGGGTCTGCATCCCAAAGAGAGATAAAGGGGGGCAAGGACCCACATGTGCAAAAATGTTTGTAGCAGCCCTTTTTGTAACGGCAAGGAATGGGGGAATGAATAGATGCCCATCAGCTGGAGAATGGCTGAATGAGTTATATAAATGTAATGGAATATAATTTCTATAAGAAATTATTTAAGGGGGCAGCTAGGTGGCACAGTGGGTAGAGCACCAGCCCTGAAGTCAAGAAGACCTGAGTTCAAATGTGGCCTTAGACACTTAAACTTCCTAGTTGTGTGACCCTGGGCAAGTCACTTAACTCCAATTACCTCAGGAAAAAAAGAAATGATTTCAGAAAAGCCTGGAAATATTTACATGAACTATGCTCTTGAGTGAGTTCTGATGCACAGTATCTAAAACAGGAAATAGCTTTTCTCCTTGGTACCTGAGGAGGTACTCCATAAAATGGAGCGATAAAAGGGAGTGTGGAGACAGAAGACAGTTATAGCAATAGAAGCTAAAGCTAAAAAGGACTGGAAAGATTACATAGTTGGACCCCTTCACTTTACACATGTGGAAACGGAGGCCCTGCAATGTTAATGACTTGCCCAAAGTCAAACTATAAATGGCAGAAACAATGCCTGAGCCCTGATCTCCTAGTGCCAGCTCTAGGGTTCATTCCCTCAACAGAGACACTGCAGAACTCTAGGACTCATGGGAAGCTTGCTCCAATCTCACCATGGTGACCCAAGTTCAGTTTGTTGCCCTTTGTGCTTTAAGAGGACTAAAAGGGCATCATTACGTCGGGGTCAATGTGCAATGTGTCTGACTGGCTGATCAGACTGACAGTGGGAAGCTGGGAAGGCACGACCACAGGTCAGGCACAGAGTCCACACGAACATTCAGAGCGGAGATGGCTCTAAGGGAGGAAGAGAAGAAGGAAGGAAGGAAGGAAGGAAGGAAGGAAGGAAGGAAGGAAAGAAGGAAGGAAGGAGGAAGGAAGGAAGGAAGGAAGGAAGGAAGGAAGGAAGGAAGGAAGGAAGGAAGGAAGGAAGGAAGGAAGGAAGGGAGGGAGGGAGGGAAGGAGGGAGGGAGGGAGGGAGGGAGGAAGGAAGGAAGGAAGGAAGGAAGGAAGGAAGGAAGGAAGGAAGGAAGGAAGGAAGGAGGCTCTGCTTACTGTGCAAAGCCCACCTTGGCTCTCCCCTGAAGAAGTGTTTCGGTGACGTCTGCAGTCTGGAACGCCTTGGTCTGCCCCTTCCCCCACTCCTGGGTTCCAGCACCCTCGCTTCGAGCTCAGCCAAAAGCCAAGGGAAGGAGCTCCAAGAAGCCAGCCTTGGCTCCAATCAGCCTTCCTTAGGAATTCCCAACTTGGCCAAGGCTGTGTTTTCCTTCCTGAGTCAGATGCCATCACTCACCAGAGTCCATTGACCCCCTTGACCCTCTGTTTTCCCTCGCAGCGTCCCATGGGGAGCTTTGCAGGATGCCCCTGGTTGTACCAGCATGTGGTCATCACCACTCAGCTCCCCGGGCGTCTTGGAATAATAAACCGGTCTGTGAAAGGCAGCTCAGTGCTGCTGTCTGCAAAGAAGGCCTCCATGCTCTCCCGGTTCCCACCACTGGCAGGGCTTGACAAGCTGTTGAAAGAGGTTATTAGTCTGCTTAGTCTAAAGTCTGCTGAAGTGTGAACAAAAGCTCTCTGGAAACAGCCCCTGCCCACGGAGAAGGCAAATAAGGGGGGAGTATTCGCTAGCACTAAGCACAGTACCTGGCATGTAGCGGGTGATTAATGACCATGTATTAACCCACTGGCCACATATGGACAAGGTCTTCTCCAGTCCGAGTGCCCAGTCTGAATGGCAAGGAGGGCCGGGGTGTCTCTGCTGTGGCTCTGAAGGAGACAGCCGTTCTCTTCGATGCCCCCAGAGGTTCCTGGAGATTTGGAGCTGGATGGGACCAGAGCAATCCTAGAACTTCCAGGCCCCTCAGAGGCCGTCTATTCTAGCTCGTAACTCAGTGGGAACCCTCGATGAGGCTCTTCACCGGTGCTCATTCGGCCTCTCCTTAGAGACTTCTCTAAAAGAATCCGCTGCCTCCTAGAGCAAACGAGCCCGCTTGGGACCACAGAGGGTTTCCCTTCCATTTGCCGCTTCCACCTTTGGCAGCAAGTCCTGCCCTCCCGGACAAGCCCAAAGATGGCTTCAGATCCTTGAAGAGACTTGTCGTGATACTTTCAGCTCATGTGTCCCAGTTCTTCCAAAAGCTCTGGATGGCAAATGGCCCCTTGTTCTCCTTCTGAATATACTTAGGCCCTGGGTTCCGCAAGCCTCCCCCAGCCCTCTATCCATAGAAATAACCTTGATCCCCAGTGGAACCCTCGCAGCCAGGTGAAGCATAAAACAAGGACAAATATGCTCCCTAAACATGTCAGACTCTAATAATTGTGTGCCCTCCCCATCGAGGGGCAGTTACTTCCGGGTGTAGGGAGCAGTGTTTGATGGCTAATCCTCACAATCACGAGTCCCTGAGGAGAGACGTGATCATTGGGAAAAAGATGAAGCTCACATTCCATGTGGGCGAAAATCCAGTGAATGAAGGAGCCACCCGACCGTTATGGGGGCACACAGTTGGCCCATTGATCAATCTGCTCCGATATACTTCTTGGACAACAGATGGATAATGAGAGAAGCTCAGAGCCGAGTAAGAGGAGGAGAGGAGGTTACGTGGTATTTAGAAAGCTACATGGTGAGTCAGTACTGTTGGGTTATTTTCATCATAAAAGCCCCTCCTCTTTTTAATACTAGAATCCATCTATAATTCCATGTAAGTATGGCCCACAGAGCATTATAACCTCAAATATAATCAGAGCTGTATATTACCAAATAATGGAGAGATGTCTGGCAGATGAGGGAACACACAGCTACTGACCACTCACACTCGCATTACAGGAATGGCCAAACATAAATTTCCAAGCACAGACTAGTGATGAACATGGATCAGTCCTACAGGAAGAGAGAGGAATCACAAATAGGTGGCCATGGACTTAGTTACTCACCGAGTACCTAAAAGGTACCATAAAAGTCTCCTCAAACCTCAAAGTCAGAAGGAACTCCTGAAAAGGAATCTTCTCAACAACATATCCATCCAGCCTAGTGCCTCAGATGGATCCCGTATGGAGGATTGCCATGGAAATGAATTAGAATTACACGCCATAAGAGGGCATATAGAAGTTAAATAAATAAATGAAGATTCACGAATGAATGAGTGAATAGAACTTATTTGTTTTTGTGTTCTAGGTACTTTGTTAAATACTGGAGATATAAATATGAAAAGCATGATGGTCTCTTCCCTCAAAGAGCTTAACATTTTAAAAGAGAAATGCAATAAATAGATTATAGATATTTATTGACATAGACAAATATGTAGATTTACATAGATAACCTATACATATCTTTATAGCTATGTCTACATATAACTATGAATATTTATGTAGATGTAAAGCCACACTGACAGATAGATAGATAGACAGATAGACAGATAGACACAGACAGACAGACAGACAGACAGATATAGATAGATAGATAGATAGATAGATAGATAGATAGATAGATGAGAATAGTAACCAGATGATGTGTTTTAGACAGGGAAAATGAAAAGGAAAGATCATAGAATCATAGGAAAAATAATTGCCATGTCTTTTCAGGAATAGTAGTATTTATTTGATAATTCTTTCTAAATCACTGTTGAGAAGGTCCTCAAAGGCCATCAAAGCTCTAGTTGGAAAGGGGAGCAGAATGGAGAGAAGAAGGGAAAATGGAAAGAAGAAGTGAGAAGGGCACATACCCTCTATTATAGAATGGAGATGCTTAAAGGAGGATGGAGCTAGGGGCCTGAAACTAGGCAAGATAAGATGGAAATTCTCACATTTTCCCATCAAAGCTTGGGGTCCTGCTAGAGGATGGAAGCTGGAGCTTCTGGGCATGGCATAGAGATGGAGTTATCATCTGTAACTTCTTGCTCCCTCACTAGTTACAGATGATAACTCCGTTTTTATTCAATTCAGCAAGTGCCCAGCCCTGTGCTAAGTACAGGGATGCAGAGAGAAAAACCAAACAATCCCTGCCCTCAAGGAGCTTACTGTTTCCACTAAGTCCTATAAGCAGTTTATTAGGCTTGCAATGTACTCAAAACCAAAATTTAGAAAGCTAAACAGAGCGGTTCATAATCTCTGCAGGACCCCAGAATCCCAGCCTCTCAATTTTGAGTTGAGTTGAGTTGAGTTAGTTGTGATTAACCAAAGTTACAGAAACAGTAAACATCAGAGACTGGATTTGGAACCAAGTCCTCTGACTTGGAGCTGGTGCTCTTTCTACCCTGTCACTGACCTATCTCCATCCTGCCTCCATGAACCTTCCCCAACAGGAAGGGCCATTGCTATCAGAAAGCATATGGCTTATTTGCTGACCGTGTCCGACCAGGTTGACACTCCCTCCCACCAGTCATCCCTTCTGAGGGGCAGGGAGTGCATTTTCAGTGATCCTTTCTGCCTTCCCTTTTCCCTCTCTGAAGCTCAGGTTACTTTCCAAACATGAGTCTCCCAGCCCATGGAGAATTTGTATACAGATGGGAGAAGGAGCTGCAACATCCCAGACAGCAAAGAGAGATGATCTTAATTAAAAACATTTGCAGCATCTGGAATTATGCCCAAAAAGTTATCAAACTGTGCATACCCTTTGATCCAGCAGTGTTTCTATTGGGCTTATATCCCAAAGAGATACTAAAGAAGGGAAAGGGACCTGTATGTGCCAAAATGTTTGTGGCAGCCCTGTTCGTAGTGGCCAGAAGCTGGAAAATGAATGGATGCCCATCAATTGGAGAATGGTTGGGTAAATTGTGGCATATGAATGTTATGGAATATTATTGTTCTGTAAGGAATGACCAGCAGGATGAATACAGAGAGGCCTGGTGAGACTTACATGAACTGATGCTAAGTGAAATAAGCAGAACCAGGAGATCATTATACACTTCGACAATGATACTGTATGAGGATGTATTCTGATGGAAGTGGATTTCTTTGACAAAGAAACCTGAGTTTCAATTGATAAATGACGGACAGAAGCAGCTACACCCAAAGAAAGAACACTGGGAAACGAATATGAACTATTTGCATTTTTGTTTTTCTTCCCGGGTTATTTATACCTTCTGAATCCAATTCTCCCTGTGCAACAGGAGAACTGTTCGGATCTGCAAACATATATTGTATCTAGGATATACTGCAACATATCTAACATATATAGGACTGCTTGCCATCTAGGGGAGGGAGTGGAGGCAGGGAGGGGAAAAATCGGAACAGAAGCAAGTGCAAGGGATAATGTTGTAAAAAAATTACCTTCGCATGGATTCTGTCGATATAAAGTTATTATTAAATAAAATAAAATAAAAATAAAAAAATAAAAAATAAAAAAAATAAAAACATTTGCTGCATCTTTAGTTGGCCAGACCCTACGGAACCTTCCAGTGGGGATTGTCCATACAAGTTTCTCTAGAAAACTGCCAAATGTAGTGGAAGCTGGCTGCTCCCAAAAGCTTGACTTTCTTGGGATCCCCAAAGACACACTCTGGAGGGATCATTCCATCCCATGACTGGAAGTGTACATATTGGAGTAACTGCATGAACAGGCTTATTACTGAAAATAAATCAGAACACACGTGAGAAATAAGTCTCCCTTCAGCACTGAACCAGAACAATCACATACTCTTTGGTAACTGCCCTGAGCAGGGTTAAATGAAGCTCATGGTGGGGAGCTGTAGTTAAAAGTATTTTCCACTATTAGTTTTCAAGAATAGGATTCTATTCCTTCCACAGAATTCAAGTCAATTCAATTAAATGACTATTATGTCTGCTGGATTCTAGGGGTATAAAGAAATACAAAATCTTCCATGTCTTCAAAGATTGCAGTCTCCTATAGGAAAACAGTACGTACACAGAAACATGTGTGTGTTTAATGAATACCAAGCTACTGGGGAAAGGGGAGCTATGACAATGAAAAGAATCAGGAATAGTTTCCAATAAAATAGAGCTTCTTAAACTTTTTCTGCTTGTGACCCTTTTCTTTTTTCCTCTATAGTATTTTATTTTTCCAATACATAGTTTTCAACATTCATTTTTATAAGATTTTGTACTCCAGATTTTTCTCTCTCCCTTACCTCCTCCCACTGATTCAAGCTAAATATGTGCAATCCTTTAAAATATATTTCCATATTTGTCATATTCTGCAAGAAAAATCAGACCAAAGTGGGGAAAAATCACAAGAAAGAAAAAAAAAAAACAATGCTTTGATCCACATTCAGTCTCCACAATTCTATCTCTGGAGATGATTGGCATTTTCCAACCCAAGACTATTGGAATTGCCTTCAATCACCCCATTGTTGAGAAGAGCCAAATCTATCATATCTGGTCATCACATAACCTTGTTGTTACTATGCACAATGTTCTCCTGCTTCTGCTCACTTCTCTTAGCATTAGTTCATGTAAGTTGTGATCTCTTTTCACCCAAGAAAATTTTAAATGACCTCAGAGTATATAAGTATACAAATCAAACATTTACTGATAATAAGTTGTAATTTTGTGACCCCCACATTCAGTTCCATAGCTCCAGATGGAATTGTGTCCCACCATTTACAAAGCTTTGCCATAGAATACTCAAGCTGAACTTTTTGAAGGAGATATGGGTTCCCAAAGGAAGGAAGATCACTCCAGGCATGAGAAATAAACCGTACAAAAATACAGAGATGGGAATTTACAGAAAATAACAAGTAGACACACTTGGTTGCTATAGAGAGTTCATGGTGGGGAGAGGGTAAGGTGAAATCAATTTGGGAAAAAATTGGGCTGGAAGTAAGTTGTAAAGGGCTTTAAGCGTCAAACCAAGGAGTTTGCATTTTATCCTATATCCATGGGGATCAGACAGCCTGGGCAAAGCCATAGGAGAAGGAGATGACATAATACATGCTTAACTTGCTCAAGTAGGTTAGTTTGGCTGGGATTCAGAGTACACATGAATGGGGAATGAAGAAAAAATTAGGCTCCCACCCTAGTCTTTTGAGTGTAACTCAAAGGTGCATAGGTTTATAAATAGCAAAGAAACAAGTGAATTGTAAAACAGTGAAAGAAACGACTTGGGTTTCAGTTGAGTTACCTATGTTAAGGATAATGGGGTGCATGGCAGCAAGAACAGAGGAAAAGAAGAGCTGTAAGTTGTTTTTACCAGGAATAATAGTAATAAAAGCAATTGTAATTGGCCAGGCAACCAAGAAACAAGCTCAATCTCACTGAGGACCTCAATATTGAAGGTCCTCAATATCCCTGTTATGATAAGAAAAGGACAGTAGTCCCAAACCAATAAATCTGTCTTCCAGAAAGCATTTTATCAAAGCATGTCAAAGGGTCCTGGACAGGAAATTTATAAACCTATAGCAATATTATGACAACTTTATTAAGTATAACTGAGTTTTCCAAAAACTCCAAAGGAGTGAATTCAGAACCTACATCTTCAAAGTAGGACCTGAGGTCATCAGTTTTGTCTCTACTTTCTAAAAACATTGGAAAATGGGTAAAGTCCTCATTGAGGAAACAGAGAAGATGACTGTTAGTCATTCTGCACCGAGAACAAGTAGACCTATTTCTTTGCAATTAGGACAAATGGGAACATGCACATAAGGAAAGAAAATGGAAAAGCATGAATCCATGGATGAAATGGTATTTATTAGATTCTTATTATGTTTTAAGCACTATGCTAAGTGCTAGAGATACAAACATAAAAGCAAAAAGAGTCTCTTTCTTCAAGGACCAGGTATGTAAATAGCAAAATACTGGGGGATTTTAAATGTTACTTTAAATCAAGCATCTTACATCCCAGGGATGAGAAGATGCTGTTGGGCAAACAGGTAAAAGGTAAAAATTCAGAATTAATGCTTAATTTGGAAGTTGATCTGAAATAAGCAAAAAGCATCTTCAAAATAAAGGCATAAGTAATTGGGAAAATATACCCCCTTATGACATAATCTGGTTCTTTTATGAGCCTGTGATCTCATACATATTGGTACTCTCTGTGTTGCAGAATACAAATCACCCAGACCTGCTCATGTCCTATGTCTTTTGTCCCTACTGTCCCACAGATTCACCACAGAGGGTCCTCTCAGTATTCTGGGGCTTTCCTCTTACTACTTTAACATTGTATAGACATCAATCCCACTCTATGATGGACACCACCATCCATCCCCAGCAATGGAGACAAGATACGTTGATCAAGTAGCCCTCTCTTCTTTCTACCATGTGACTGACTTATCTTTTTCTTGTGATCTTACATTTCCCTGAGGACATTTTTAATTCCCTCTCTTCTCTTGCATCTTTTTAGCTAATGTTTAACCTCAGTCTTCAAAGACTGAATTTCCTTGACTCGTGGCTATGGAACATCATCAGAAGAGAATTTTGGTACTGATGGGCAGAGTGTTGTTTGTCTGTAATCCTGCTACTGAGGCTAGTTGATCTCTTGAGCTCGGTGTTCTGAGCAACGGTGGGCAAGTTGATCTTGTTCTATGATTGGTTCAGCATTAATATGGTGAGTCTCCAGGAACAAAGGGCCCCCGAGTTGATTAGGGAGGGTGAGCTGGTTCAAGACAGAAAATGGAGCAGATCAAAGATCCCTTGCTGATCAGAGTGGAGTGGGATCCATGAGTAGCTCGACCCTTCCAGCTTAGATGGCATCTCTGAAGCCAGCTCTGCAATCTCTACATCAAAAACAAAATGCATTTTGAAAACCTGTGCCTTTATTAGGCAAAAACAAATCCTAAAAACATCAAAAGCTCATTGTAATTTCTCAAAGGCCATATTGTACATTCTCCCCTTCCCTTTCAGTTCTGGCCCAGTCCATTCCCACTTATACCCACCATTATTATATTACAGGTTCCTGATTATTTGAAGAATGGAGAGATGTGTGTCTTGAAATTTAAGGCACATCCATTGGGCTTGACCCTCTCTACTATTGCCTCCCTATATCCATGTTTATATTGTTGATATCATCATGTACCTTTTATCTTGGCTCTCTTCTCTCTCTTTTCCCCTTCCTAAAAGTCCATGGTTCTGTATAAGCCCTCCCATGTTTCTATAAGTTCTTCCCATTTCTCATATTGTGTCAGATAATTGTAGAATTTCACAGTCAAAGGAACCACAGAAGTCATTTAATTCAACCCACACCCTTTATGCCACAATTGATGAGTGCTCAAAAGCTAAAATAAGAAAATACTCTTTCCCTGGGAGGGCTCATCCCCAGCCTTTTGAGGTAGCTCATTCCATTTTTAATACATTCACGAGGTAGACCATCCTTCCCAAGTCATTAGGCACATATTTTGTCTCCGGTTTTTTGTTATCACAAGTAATCCTACTATGAACGTCTTTGTCTGTGAGGCCTTTTTTGCTGCCAGTAACTTCAGGTGTATAATCTCAGTACACATCAAACAATCAACCAGAATGAAATAAGTACCTGCCATGTACTTGATACTGGGGATCCAAGAAAGACCAGAATTTTGGGGTCAAAAAGGATGAACAAGTAAAAACCGTTTCTTGCATTTTTCCAAGAAGTTTCTTCCCAGAGCAATCGAGCCCACCCTATCCCACTTTCTAGGAACAAGAGCTAAGTAGGATATGATGATGGCGTCATGACTAAAATGTCTAACACTTTAAGATTTGCCCTATCCCTCAACATACATCATCTCATTTAATTCTCACAACAACTCTTTCAGAGGGGCTGATTTTCCAGATAAGGAAAATGAGATTGCGAGGGTCCTTCAGCTAGCAAGATTTTGAGCTGAGATCTTTTTGACTCCAAGTTCTGCACTCCATTCACTGGGCTGGCTCTATGAGCTGATCTAAGGATTTAAGGATAGTGTGTGGAAACCCTCTGATTTTTCTTTTTCTGCTTCCTATTTTTCAGCTTTCCTATTCCTGAGGCTATCTGAGCTCTGCTCTCTATCACTCTCTTCTCCCTCGATTTCTCCTTGCTTTTCTTCGCTCCGCCTGCTCTTAATTTCTAAAACCTGCTACCCATTTTTAATGGTAAACCAGGCTCAATCATTCTACCTTCTTTTTCCCTAATCCAAACCTTTCAGCATTAGTCTGCAGATTTGCGGCCCCACAAATTCTGCTGTGCAGAATTCTCTCTGATTCTCCTTTAGCAAGAAGAGTATTTATTCGATAATTGTGGGAACCAGCCCATATTTGTAATGCTTCCCATCATTCTTATAGCTTGCACTGTGAGAGAGTAAGCAGTATGCTTCTTCTATGCTCTTAGAGATCTCTCAAACAGCTTTCCCTACAAAGGGAGATAAATTCTGGCAGGATCAAGCCATTTTATACCCAAACTAATGTTCTGAAATAACTTCATCTAATTTGGTAATTATTAATGATGATGTTCTACACTGATGTTGTAATAAGGAAATTGTTGTTTTTCTCAATATGTAAAGAATGTGTAGAGGAAACTGAAATTGCTTAATCAGCTAAATCAAGACGGCCATCAATAATAGAAATAGGTAGACCTTTACGTAGGTTTCTCCGTGACAACATTGCAGATGGGGATTCAGATCACCTGAAAACACCCCACTGCACCTCAAGTAAAGAAGAATCAAAGGGAGAGGAAATTGGGCTGCATTTCTTGGCACAAGGAGGGCATCAATTGGGCTGATCTTGATTGTAAATCAGAACCATCCTAGATTAGTCTAACACTGAGGAGAAGTCATGTGATGGAAACCCTGAAAATTCACTTCCATCCCATCCTTTTAGAAAGGCTAGGGCAAGATCACCGATCTGGAGCTGGAATGAATCATGGAAGCCACGGAGTCCAATGATTTCACTTTACAAATAAGGAAATTGAAGCCAGAGAACTTAAGTGATTTAACTCAAGTCAATAAAGGTAAGGTGTCAGAATCAGAACCTGAACTCAGATTATCTGATTCCAGTGTATCATGTTCCTCCATTGGATAGCTCATCTGAAAGAAAGAGAGAGAGATAAAAAGACAGAGACAGAAAGAGATACACAAAGAAAGAGAGCCTACATAGCCTCTAGAATATAGGGAATGTTCTTTTTTTAGGGGGGTTGAGGATATTTGTTTTCACCTCTATGACTTCCAAGTTTTAATTTAGGATCTATGAACTTATTTTTAAAACTCTATTGCAATGTAATTGATTTCCTTTGTACTTTTGTGTATTTTTTTTCATGTGTTTAAAAATCTTATTCTAAGAAGGGATCCAGAGGCTGCTTCACTACTGTCAAAGGAGTTCAAGAAACAAGCAAACAAAAAAAAGGTGAAGAGGAGTCATCTAGCTAATAAAGGAACTGCTAAAGAAAGTAAATGGTGATGAGGGCATCATTTCAATATCACTTTCCAACTCCAAGATACTGTGATTCATCCTGAAAAACAGAAACCATTCAAAATCTTGGACACCTCGTAAAATCCAAAGTAAGAAGCATTTTTTAATCAGCTCCTCATGCAATAATCTCCGCTTTCAAAGAATTAATATTCTAATGAGGAGGAACCACACATACACAAATTGGTGGATAAAAAATACATGTAGATAATTGAAGTGAGTAGAACCAAGAGGACATTGTACACAGCAACCGCGAATTTATGTGATGATCCACTGTGATGACTTGGCTCTTTTCAACAATGAGGTGGATTTAGGCCAATTCCGATAGATCTGTGATGGAGAGAGCCATCTGCATCCAAAGAGAGACTAAATGTGGATCACAACATAGTCTTTTCACCTTTTGTTATTTTTGCTTGCTTTTTTCTCTCTAATTTATTTTCCTTTTTGATTTTACTTTTCTTGGGCAGCATGATAAATGTGGAAATAGGTTTAGAAGAATTGCACATGTTTTAATATATATTGGATTACTTGCTGTCTAGGGGAGGAGATGGGAGGAAAGGAAGGAGAAAAAATTAAAACAGAAAGGTTTTGTAAGAGTGAATGTTGAAAACTATCTTTGCATGCATTTTGAAAATAAAAATCTATTACTAAAATTTTAAAAAAGAAAATATATGCAGAATAAAAAGAAAGTAATTTCTAAAAGAAAGTGGGAAACCTTTCTATCTTCCTAATAACAGCAGGGGAATCAGGAGAGATTTCAGACAAAAGGAAATTTATTTCTCTTTTATTATTCATGCAACAACAGCCAATACTAATTTCACAAAGGGAACAACATATTTTTCAGGGATATCCTTCAGAGACAATGGGTTGGGTTTTTTTTTGGGGGGGGCTCTTTGAGGCAATTGGGGTTAAGGGACTTGCTCAGGATTACACAGCTAGTGTTAAGTGAAAGTTAATATTTGACTTTCCGATGAATAGCCTGAATTTCTTTAATTATTGACTGATTTGATCTCTTTGATATCCAAAGACTCTGAAAGTCTTCTCTGGCACAAGAATAGAATCATATTCCAACTCTCGGAGGAGCCATTGCTACTAGAAAACCATGGCTTCGGTTCTGCCGTCTCCCATCAATCTCTCAAATCTTGACAATCAACAAGCAATAAATCAAGCCCTGCTTTGTAGCATTTGTTTATGTCCAAAGTGTAAATGCTCACACTGAAAATTAAACAATTGGCTCTTCTGGGTCAGTGCAAGCTGGCTCCAGCTCTCCCTTTCTACATTCTGTCAGAGAAAACAACATATACACAGATTAGAAGATGCAAAGAAATTTCCGGTGGAGGGATAGCACTGGCAATCAGGGGAATCCAGAAAGACTCTAAACTGAACCTTTAAGGGCACTAAGGGCTTCAAAAGAGGGAGGCAGAAAGAGCGTTACAGGCAAGGCTTTGTACAGCTTGTACAAAGGCACAGGGGCCATTGACAGCTTGTGGTGAAGAACTGGAGAGAGGCTAGGGCTGGCTAGATAGACTAGGGAGACATTGTCATCAGGATCATGAAACCAAAGGGGCCAATGAGGTCCTGAAAAAGTGTGTATGAGAAAAAGGAAAAGAGGGACCAGGACAGAGACTACGAGGTCACAATGCGGATTGTGGGGATGTAGCAAAGGAGGAGAAGGAGAAGTCAGACAAACAGAAGAAGAGAGAAAGAGACACAGAGATAGATAGAGACTAGGGGAGATAGAGACAGAGAGACAGAGAGAAGAGAGAGACAGAGGAAGAGACAGACAGAGAGAGAGAGACAGAGAGGGACAGAGAGGGACAGAGAGACAGAGGGTGGAGTATACCTTGAGGATACACTGGACTCATCAAACCTAACCTCCAGAAAGAGCTGATGAAAATGATGATCCAAGAATGGAAACAAGAGGCCCTCTGGGGCAACATCCATGTGAATGCAGTCAACAAGTATGGACCAAACAAATGGTTGGATCTTGTGGATCTGTCTGCGCAAAGGGAGAGGTTGGAGATGGCAAATCAGGAATTCCAGAAAATCATGGGGTTGTCCTTGAGATGTCCATGTTTAGTGATCAAAGCACAGTCCATATAAGGAAACGTATGAGATGCCATTAGGTCTGCAAACATTTACCACCTACTGAATACTTAGCAAGACACGATCTTGTGACTAGAGTTATATACCAAATGCTGTCTTTCATAGACAAATGTGGCAAATCAAGATATTACAAGCACTAATATGAATATTTTATCATGAGATCTTGACCACCAAACTGTACTAGAACTAGTGTATTATCACACGTTAAACTATTACTCTTCATCACTCAGATACAACATTAACCCATAAAAAGTTAAAAACAATCTTTTTTAATACCTTCGCTATTACTATCGAGGGTAACACCATTCTCCCAGTCCCTCAGGCTCACAGTCTAAGAGTTATTCTGAACTCTTCCCCATCTTTTACCTTCCGTATCCAATATGGCACCAACACCCGTTCATTTCACTTTTGCAGCATCTCTGGAATATGCTTCTTTCTCTCCTCAGACAAGGCCCCCACCTGGGTACAGACCCTCCCTTATCCCCTCAAATCTGATCTATTTCAATAGCAGGGGTGGGGAAGGGGATGGTCTGCCGCCCTCAAGTCTTTCCCCACTCCAATCCATTCTCCATGCAGCCACTAAAATGATTTCCCTAAAGCACAGGTTATTCATATCAACCCTTACTCAACAAACTCCAGTGGCTCCCTGTTGCCTCCAGGAATAATGCAAAATGCTCTACTTGGCATTCAGGCCTTTCATCACCTAGTCCTCTCTTCTCCCTTTATAATATTCTTATCCTTACTCCCCTGACACTTATCCTTCAATCCACTGATCCAGGTTTCCTGGCTATTCCATGAAAAAGAAACTCCATCTCTCAGCTTTGGGCATTTTCTCTGACTGTCATCATGTCTGAGATACTCTCTCCCTTTGACTCTGCCCACTGACCACCCTGATTTTATTTAAATTTCTACTAAAACCCTTTTTTTTTTATTGGAAGCCTTTCCCAGCCTTCTTAATTTCAGTGCCTTCCCTTTATTAATTATTTCCTACTTATCTTGTATATGGCTTACTTTGTATATATTGTCCGTTGTCTCCCCATTAAATTGTAAGCCCCTTGAGGGCAGAAACTGTCTTTTGACACTTTTGTATTCCTAATTCTTAGCACAGTGCCTGAAGCTTAGTAAGTAACTTAATAAAGTTTTATTGACAGCTTAACTGAAAAAGTTTCCCAACCTAAAAGTTAATAATCTCAGAACTACATGTAACATAAAACTCTCAAAATGTGGAAATCTATAGGAAGAATCTAAAATCATTCCCAAACATCCTCTCCTAAGCTATCCTATCCAGAAGCTGCTTTCAGAGACCTGGAGCAAATAACTTTATATCCCAAAACTTGTATCCAATTATCCAAAAAGTCATTATGTAGCTGTCATTGCAATGGTCTAATCTGCCTTGCTAAGCATGGTGGTACATGACTATAGTTCCTGCTACCAGAAAGACTGAGGCTGATGGATTGCTTGAGCTCAGGAGTATCCATGCTAATTACAGCATTAATATGGCCAATCCTCAGGATCGGGGATACCAGGCTGCTTAAGGATGGGAGAGGCAGCCCACAGTGGAAAAACAGAGCAAGTTAAAAAGTTTGCTGCCAAAAAGCAGTGAAGTAGGGTCAATGAATGGTCATTGCTTTTCTAAGCTGGGGGACATTGATTTATCTCCAAAAAAGTATGTATATATACATATACAGAAATACATGTGTGTGTGTGTGTGGATATATATATGTGTGTGTGTGTGTGTGTGTGTCTTTATGTAGTCAGCTGGATGGATGGATGGATGGATGGATGTTTGGATGGACTACCAATCATCAAAAATAGAGGAATAGAAAAATGCCAACTTGTCCCAAGACATTTTTTAATTGGATTCCACAGATTATAAGATAACATTAGTAACAGGCATTTTGTTTGTCAAGTTAGCAAAGCAGATAACATACATTATCTGATTTGAGTCTCACAACAATCCTGTGAGGTTGATACTTACTATAGGCATTAATATTCCCACCTCACAAATGAGCAAACAAAGAGATAAAGCAGCTAGCTTAGTGTAACAAGGAATGATTTAAATGCAGGTCTTTGGGACTCCATACTTGGAACCATTATCTCAGTAACCAATCAAAAGATATCTCACAGAAGTGATGATTCAAAAGATGGCCTTCCTGAAAATCCATCCCAAAATCAGACTATTGTTCTCTAAGGTGAATTATTTATTTGGAGTCAAAGGAAGTGAATTCAAATCCCAGCTCTGCCACTTACTATGTATGTGATTCAACAAGAAATTTCTCTGGGCCTCAGTTTCCCAACTATAACATAGCTGAGTGAGACAAGATGGCTCTTAGGTTCTATGAACTAGTGCTATGATCCATCTATCTAAGCTCTGGTTCTATGATCCTAGGAATCATAAATGATCATGGTATACTTAGGAACTATCCCTAGGATTATGTGTTTCCATCACATCAGCATGAAAATAAAAATCTGGTTTTTGAAACTCGTCAGTCTTCCCAGAACACTTTAACTTATGATTATCTCCCTTCTTGAGATAAATCTCTTTCACATGCACTGAATGTTATATATCTGATTTACTGCCCACCCAACAGGAGGAAAGAATAACAAACCATTCAGAAACTTGTAAATATTTGCTATGAAGCATAACATAGGCATGCCAGCAGAGAACCCTTCAGAAAACAGAGTCAGCTTGCACCCCACCTACTGAGCACTCAGCACTCAGCAGAGTAGAGAGAGGACCTTTGGAACACTCCAAGACTCAGCTCAGGTTCCATCTCCTATCACAAGAGGCCTTTCTTGATCCTCCTTCACTTCCTTTCTGAAATTAATTCATATTTATATGTTATGTTACATTATTCTGTCATATTATTTATGTTATGTATAATATAGTATTCATTTCACAAAATGTCAGACTCTAAGAGATGGAAGGGGCTTCAGAGGCCTTCTAGCCCCAGTCATGTCTGAAAAGGGAAGCCTCTATAATATACCAAAGAATGTGCACATGCTCCCTCACTTGGGGATCTTCAAGGAAAAGGATCCCCCACCTCCCAACGTAGTCCTTTCCACTTGGGGTGAGCAATAGTTGTCAGAAAATGTTTCCTGGTATCATTTCTAAACTGCTCCCTTTGTCTCTTCTACCCATTTCTCTCCTCTCCTCAAGCAAAGCAGAACCAATCTAAAGACAAGTATCGAATGTCTAAAGAGAACTCTTATGTGCCCCAAGTCTTATGTGCCCCAATGTCTCAAATGAGACATTAATAAAGCACTCGGCACAATGTCTGGCACACATCGGGCATTTAATAAATGGTTGTTGAGATGAATGAGGGCTTATTGACACCTTGGGGCCAAACTCCATCCCACTCCCTCCAGAAGAAAAGCTGTCAGAGGAAAAGTCTAAGGACAGGAAGATTTAGAGTTCAGAAAAGCATCTGACCAAGGCTCTCCTATTATACTTAAGAGAAAGCAAGTTCTACGCGATAGGATAATTGGGTTGGTTTAGGATCAATGGAATGACTAAAAGCAAAAACCAGTTGAGTTGCTGGGTGGATGCTAATTTCATTCATTCCAGGAGAATTTCTTAAGCCATGCGCCAAGTACTGAAGATACAAGGATGACAGTTAGATAGTCTCTGAAGTTTGAGGTATTATAGTCAACTGAGCACAAATGAGAGAGGGGAGAAGATCACTCAACAGAAGTAAACAGTTCAAGAAAGAAGAGTGTCACTGTATCAGAACACACCGGTCACAACACATCTGGAGTGCTGTATCCAGTTTTATGTATGATGATGTTTTAAAAGCAGCTGAAAATCTAAAGTGTACGCAGAAGAAGGCAAACAGATTAGAAAAAGGGTTCTACATCTTTCCACAAGCAGATGGAGAGAATGGATGCAGATATTAAACCTGGAGAAGATTTATCCAAAGGGCAAGAAGGATGTGATAGCTGATTTCAAACATATATATATCAGATCAATTCCAATAGACTTGTGATGGAGAATGCCATCTGCATCCAGAGGGAGACTACGGAGACTGAATGTATATCTAAGCATAGTATTTTCACCTTTTTTCTGTTGTTGCTTGCTTGTCTGTTTTTTTTTCCCTCTCTTTATCTGATTTTTCTTGTACAGAATGATAAATATGGAAAAATACCTGGAAGAAGTACACATGTTTAACCTATACTGAATTACTTACTCTCTAGGGAAGAGGAAGAGGAAAGGGAGGAGAAAAATTTGGAACACAAGGTTTTGCAAGGGTGAATGTTGAAAACTGGCTTTGCATGTATGTGGGAAAATTAAAAGTTATTATTTTTTGAAGTGTATCACAAACAGCAGCAGCTGGGGGATTCACCCTCTTCTCAGAAAAAATGGATCCCACAGCACTACTGAATACTATGGTGTTCTTATATAACTGCAGAGACATAGGGGCTCCTTCAGCACAAGCTTAAAAGAGGTCAGAAGTGGTAGAAGGGAAGGAGCTTCAAGGACACATCAGTTTAGGTATTGACCTTAGGATACACAATCTTGGGAACTGGAATTAAGGAAGAGAGGGCTTTAGAAGAAGATTATACAATCCAGCTTTCCAAATGAGATAAGGATGTATGTGCTACTCATCTCATGGGAATAAAGGGGGAAACAGAGTTTTCCATGTCTGGGTGAGATAATATTCCCTCTTTTGTTAGGAAACATCTTGGAATTTGAGGAAAAGAAACTCGGTGGCCTTAAGTATCTGAGGAACCAGTTCTGCAAGTTGTAAAACCCTTATACAACATGATGGATTTATTTTCTCCTTCATAAAACAGGTCAAACAGGTTTCTTCTTCATTTCACAGAAAATCTCTTGATTAATTGAGTTAGATACGGTGAGTCTATCAATTATAAAAATACTGAAGTGGATTACTATTTCTTTTGACAGCACATTTTACAGATGAGGAAACTGAGGCACACAAAGTTCAGTGACTTGCCCAGGGTCCCACACCTAGTGAGTATCTAAGGTCATATTTGAAGTCAGGTCTTCTTGACTCTATCCACAGCACTATTTAGCTATCACAATAACAACAACAGATTATAGATTATAAATTATAAATCGTAGACTATAGATTATAAAGTTGAGAATATGTTAAGTTAAGGTAGATCTTAGATATGTCAATTACTTTGTATATCAATCCAAGCACTTAATATGTCAATCACTGCTGTGTTGGGGATCCAAGTAGAAGAGACAGTCTCTTACCTCAAGAGGTTTACATTCTAATGAGAGGAGACAATACCTATGGTGGCCATGGAAGGGTGTTTTGGTGTAGAGTCACAAAGCTGGTTAATGGAAGCAAAGGCTGGGTGATTGACATGGCCTTTCCTATAGCAATGGTAGTGTTGACCCCAAATTGAGAAGTAAAATGGGGGAGATCTCCTCCAATGGAGATCATAACTGCTCTTTGTCTTACTACAGTATTCAGGAGCTGACTCAGAAGGAAAAAATGCAGCCATCATGGTGAAAAACTCCTTCAGATTCACTTAGGCTTGTCCTAAGATGGCAGATGAATGAATCAATGAAAAAAGAGAGACAGAGAGAGAGAGAGACAGACAGAGAGAGAGAGAGAGAGAGAGAGAGAGAGAGAGAGAGAGAGAGAGAGAGAGAGAGGGAGGGAGAGAGAGAGGAAGACCTGAATTCAAATCTGCCATCAGATACTTACTAGCTGTGTGACCCTGGGTAAGCTACCTAACCCCATTTTCCTCAATTTTCTTATCTGTAAAATGAGCTGGAGAAAAATATGGCAAACTATTCTAATGTCTTAACCAATGAACTACAAAGAAATTGAAATCACAGAACAATAAAAGTTGGTCCATACCAGGAAGATGCTTCACAAAGTTCCTGGATGTTTTCTCCTAGAAACATCCCCTTCAGATGAATATGTTCAATAAGCCTTTCAAATACAACATTCATATGTAGTAAGTTAAATGTAAAATAATTGAACTGATTCTCAGAACCAACTGGCACTTATGAAGCTATTACAATATTATTGTATTGCTGAGAATACAAAAACAAAGCACAAAAATGTCCCAAGAAGCATCATACCATATCATTACTCGTGTCAACAAATGGTTATTAAGTGCCTACTATGTGCTAAGCACAGAGAATATAAAGAAAGGCAAAAGACAATCTGGGGGGAGACCGCATGCAAACAATTATGTACAAACAAGGTGTAGACAAGGGAAAGTGTAGGCACATTAATCCCAAGGGCACTTGTTGCCGTTGGGACTTCCTGGAGTCAGGTGTTCAGGACATTCTCCTCATCTGCATTTCCCTGGTTAACATGCTGTAGGCATAAAATATTCCCCTGGTGTTTTGTCCCTCAAAAAACAACTTCACTCCAGTGAACTCTCCCAGCAAGCACTGAGACGACTCCTCTGGAGGCCTCTATCAGCTAATAGAATTCTTAACTCCTTCCTCTTTTGATATCATGCAATATTTAAAAGGCAAGCTCAGTGCCTTGTCAGGTCAGACATCTCTATTACTAGTTATTATCTATGGGGCAATAAAAAGCAGCACAGATTATAGCACTTGCCTCTCTGATAGAAACTAAGGGAAGGAGGCTGCCGGCGGGCAACACAAGGCAAAGAGATATTTCATTTCTGGCATTTGAAATTTCACTCAATGAGGAGTGATGCTGATTTGTAGCAGCATAAACCAAGCATAAATTATTTCCTTCATTCCCCTTCCCTGGCAGGGTTTGTCAAGCTGAACTTGCTGGGGGATGCCTGTGGGAATGATCTGTGGAAGAGTTGAGATATTTCCAGTAAAAAGCTCTGGGTTGTTTTGTTTTGTTTTGTTTTTTCATCATCCCTTTCAGTTTCTCTCACCTGGTTTGTTTCAATTTTATTTTACAAATATTTATTAAGCACTTACAAGATGCTATGCTTGGCCATGGGAGGGGGATGAGGGTTTAACAGAAAAGGAAAAAAAATCCAAAGATCCCAGACCTATAACTTCTAGCTCACTGTGTTCTGTTTTCTGCAATGTGCAATAATAACAAAGCAGCCCAAAATGGAACTGGAAATCCCATCAAGTCAGTCTCCTTTGCAATTCCAAAGACACGTGTTGTAGTTAGGAGCCCCTGTTGTTTGATGTTGGGGACACCGTCTCCATTTGCATCTCCCCTTCCCCCATTTGAACGTGTATTCCTTGAGAGGAAAGACTGTCTGCGTTTGTATTTGTAACTCCAGCATTCGGCACATACTAAGAGTTGCACAAATGCTTTTTTCAGTGATTCATTCATCTGCCATTTTAGGACCAGCCCAAGTGAATCTGAAGGAGCTTTTCACCAAGACGGCTGCATTGTTTTCTACTGTGTCAGCTCCTGGAGACCCAAGCGCAGTTATGGTCTCCGTCGGGGGAGGAAATACCCACACCGGGAAGAAGGAGAGTATTTCACAGCACTTTGCAGTTTGCAGAAGCATTCTACTTATATGGCTTTATCTGAGTGCATAACAGCTCTAGGAGGTAGGTGCTATTTTGCAGATAAGGGAACAGAAGCTATGGCATGTTAAGTGATTTGTCACACAGCTAGAAAGTGTCAGAAATAGGATTCACACTCAGGTATTCCTGGCTGCAAACCGAGCACTCTCACCATTGGGCTATCTCAATGACGTGGCACCTTAGCCATTCCTCCCTGCTGCGCTACGCCCTGGAAACTTACTGAGGCAAAATTCTCCTCCCATCTGTCGTAGAAGCAAGTGTCCACTGAGCAGAATCAAGAAGGGGGGGGGGGGGGGACTGTGAGCTAGCCTTGGAATCATGAAGGCCAAATTCAAATCTTGTTTCTGATCCTTACCAGCTAAATGGCAACGGGCAAGTCATTTAGCTTTGATGGGGCCTGTGCAACTTCACAGGATTTCTCCTGTAAGTCATAAACTGTACTGAACTCCTTGTAGGCAGAGTGGTCCTGGATCACCAAAAGACCTAGATTCAAATCTCACCTCTGATGCTTCTTAGTTGTGTGGGACACTTAATCTGTCATCTATAGGAGATTGGACTGGACTGTCTCCACCAGTCCTATAATTCAACCTCTCCAGTATCAGGAGTGGGAAGGAGGTGACATTCACTTTGTCTATAGAGAAGGGGGAAAGAGTATGAGAGGAACTGTGTGAATAAAGGTACTTTGTGTTCCTTAAAGTTAGGAATCATCTCCCTAAAAGTGCCTCTTTTATACATCCCTGTAGAATGGAGGAAACCTTGTGCTCTTGGACATTAGGTCTCAGAAATCGTGCCAAGTGGGAACGTCTGCAAAGATAGACTGGAGGATGAATTGTCTATCTATTACCCATGATCCAACCTAGCAGAATTGTGTGTGTGTGTGAGAGTGTGTGTGTGTGTGTATGTGAGACTGTGTGTGTGTATGTATGTGTGTGTGAGTGTGTGAAAGTGTGTGTATGTATGTGTGTGTAAGTGTGAGTGTGTGTCTGTGTGTGTGAGAGAGTGTGTGTATGTGTGTGTGAGAGTATGTGTGAGTGTGAGTGTGTGTGTGTGTCTGTGTGTGTGAGTGTGTGTATGTATGTGTGTGAGTGTGAGTGTGTGTCTGTGTGTGTGAGAGAGAGTGTGTGTGAGAGTGTGTGTATGTATGTGAGTGTGAGTGTGTGTGTAAGTGTGAGTGTGTGTCTGTGTGTGTGTGAGAGAGAGTGTGTGTGTGAGTGTGTGTGTGTGTGTGTGTAAAGACTCATCACTGCACTGGCTACACGAGGATGACACGTGCAGTCATTGTAGACCTCAAATATTATGCAAGAAGTCACAGATCTGTGTTGGAGGGAGCCAATTACCACACCAATCTTTGAAGCAATGAAATAAGAAATTAGGCTTATAGGATCAGAGCTGTAGAGCTGAAAGGGACTTCAGAAGTCCTCTAGTCCAAACCCTTCATGAGGCATGGGAAGCTTAAATGAGCTACTCAAGGTCTCATGGGGACCGAACCCTACAGAGGTGCCCCCACTCTAAGGCTTTGTTTTTGCTTACCAATAACCGTGTTCCAACGAGGAAACAGGCTGCCCACAAGTCGCCTTTCATTCGAAGAAGCTGAAAATGACCCTCTCCAGAGTTGAATCCAAGGGAGCAGATATTACTCCAAGATCTTTTCATATGCTTTTCATCAGCAGAAACTTCCAAGGCTCCGTCAGCTTTGGGGAGGAAACTCTCACTGGATAAGTAGCTTTAATTCAATTCAACTAATGTAACAGCTCTGCATTAAGCACTTACTATGGCCCTTGGTAAGCATTTAACGTGTTTTAGCCATGACAACCCACTGTTCTAGGTGCTGGTAACATAAACACAAACACAAAGAATCTTTTACTCAGGGAGCTTCGGTTCTCCATGAATCCAACGTGTTTATCCACAAATAAATAACTTCAAGAGGAGAACAGTGGAAGTAACAAGGGAAATCAGGAAAAGCCTCATGCAGGAAGGAGCCAGAGGGTGAGCTCAGCCTTGGAAGAGCTCTGAGCCAAAATGCCATAGAAACAGGAGACCGAAAGTCAGGTCCTAAACACGAAAAGTCACAGCCCTGGGCAAGAATAAAATGAAGGCCTAGGCAAAGAATTGCTTATATGTATGTGTGTGTGTATATTATATATATATATAATTTTATATATATAATATAATTTTATATATCTATAAAATATAATTATATATGTGTGTTTGTGTATATATATAAATTATGATATATATATATAAATTATGATATATATACATATATATATATATGTTGGAATCTTTACAAACTGTTAAGTCATTCGAGTTGATAGAGACAATAATTATCTAATTTAGCCTGGTTCAGTATCATTGATCTGATCTTACAAGGAGATGTGTACTCTCCCATACTTGTGAACTGCAATGAGTACTTATGTGAACGCAAGCATTGTATCAATTAGTTCTACTTAGTCCCTTGTTTCAGGTTCTGGCCCAAAACATCTCTTTGTAAGATCAGATCAGTGATACTGAACCAGGCTACATTAGATAATTATTGTCTCTCTCAACTCGAATGACTTAACAGTTTGTAAAGATTCCCACATATATACATATGTGTGTACATGTATTTATAAATACATATATACATATGCATTGTAGGTACACAAACCAGAGATACATTGTATATATACATGTACGTTTATATACACACATACATAGAACCTCAGTTTCCTCATCTGTAAGGTGAGGGCTTTGGACTATATGGTTTCTAAGGCCCTTTAAATACTCGATCACATGTTCTTAACCAGAGATCCCCTTGCTCGTCTGGTAACATCCAAGGACTCTTTCTAAAAATGATGTTTTCAATGTTTTTAAATGCATAAAGTAGAATATAAAAGATTTTAAAGCAAATCAAAAATTAATGAAAATCAAGATGTCATTTTTCCCACCGGAGTTCACAGAGCCCCTGACATCTTGATCTATGATCCTATACTTCCTAGAGGGCAGAGATATCTGGACACAGAAGAACGCTGGCCCCTGCCAATGTCTGCTGCAACAAAATTATGGACTAAACATTATTTTCATTCCAGAAATAGCTGGGAACCTTAGAACAGCCACTGCATGCCAGCTGTAGCTGCCATGTTTTTTCTGACTTGACATAAAGCTTAGCAGAGGAGATTTCCAAGGAGCAGATCCCCTCGTAGCAGGAATGAGGACTAAGGGTCTAATTCCTCAGGCATCCGTTAAGCATTCTCTCGGAACGCGCCTGTCCATGGCAAGAAAACATCTGGGCCTTTTGCTTGCTTTGCTATGCAAGAACCTGGGAGTTAGGAGGAGGCGGATCACATTAAATTGGCTGAGTTCCCTCTCTGCTTTAAGAGATGACCAGATTGCCTCCATCCTGAAGCACAAATCCAGAGTCAGACTTTGTATTTCTCTATTCCATATTTTATCATCTTCACACATACCAATGGACTTAGAGCTGGAAGAGAGATTTATTGAGATCATCAATCCAACTCTTATTTTTAGAGATAAGAAAATTAAGGTCTGGAGAACTGAAGTGACTTATCCCAGTGGCACAGGTAATAAGGAATAGAACTCAGTAAAGCTGTAATGGCCGTGATCACCTTGGGGTACGGTGCCTTTCAACTTAATGAGCATTTAGTAAGGCTTAGTCCTTATGCCATGCAGGATGCCATGTTTAACAATAAAAGTACAAGAAGTCTTGCCCCATGAACTTGTTTTATTAGTACTTTGACATGTGCTCTATAACTGATTTCTTCAGTGATTCTATGTGATTTATCCTATGATGGGGTCCATATGCTTTTCCTAACTACAAGACAATCTCTCTCTGTCTCTCTCTCTCTCTCTCTCTCTGTCTCTCTCTCTCTCTCTCTCTCTCTCTCTCTCTCTCTCTCTCTGTCTCTCTCTCTCTCTTTCTCTCTCTCTCTCTCTCTCTCTCTCTCTCTCTGTCTCTCTTTGTGTCTCCTTCTCTGTCTCTCTCTTTGTGTCTCTGTCTCTGTCTCTCTCTCTCTCTCTCTCTCTCTCTGTCTCTCTCTCTCTGTCTCTCTCTCTCTCTCTGTCTCTGTCTCTCTCTCTCTCTCTCTCTCTCTCTCACACACACACACACACACACACACACACACAAACACACACACACACACACATTAAGAACCCTTCCACTAACAGGGATTCTTAATATATATATTAACATACATATTACTCATTAGAATATGAGCTCCCCCCATTAGAGTGTCAGCTCCTTGAAGTTAGAAAGTATTTTAGCCAACCCCTAGCACAGGGCCTGGTACATAAAAGGTGCTTAAAAGTGCTCCTTGATATGACAATAATAATCGCTACCATTTACATAGGGACTTTTTGATCCTTACAATAACCCTGTGAAGTAAATTCAATCAATTTTAGAATCATAGATTAGAAGTTTCGAGTGAGTTCTGAGACTGGTCCAATCTCCTTATGTCAAAATGAAAAGACTGGGTCTCCAAAAAGTAAAATGACTTACTCCAGTTCACCCAGGCAGTAAATGTCAGAGGCAAGATGGAACCCGCTAACTGGACTATTTTGATTTGTTCCCCTCCCACTCACTAACTCCGCAGCTGGTGCCCTCTCCCTTACTCCTGCTTCAGCATATTGTGCTTCACAGATATTTTGTTTTTTACAAATGGAAGGTCCATGGCAAGCCTACATCAGGCAAGTCCACTGGTGCCATTTTCCCAACAGCATGTGCTCACATCATGTCTCTCAGTCCCGTTATGATAATTCTCACACTATTTCAAAGTTTTTTCATTATGATTATATCTTCATAGTGATCTATGACCAGTGATCTTGGACATTATTATTGTAAATGTTTGGGGGTGCCCGTATGAGATGGCAAACCCAATTGATAAATGCATATATTTTGACCGCTCTTTGTGGGCCTCCTTATTCTCTGAGACACATATTGAAATGAGGCCAGTTAATAATCCCACAATGGCCTCTAAGTGTTCAAGTGAAAGGAAAATTGATGCAGCAAACTCCACGGTTGTCTTAGTTTAAGAAACTGATGCAGTCATCCCAACCTTGAGCATTCACCACCCGGATCACTCAGCAGCCATCAACACCGAGGCAAGACCTTCCCGAACAAAATGATTCTGACTCACTGAAGGCAGGGATGGTGGGGAACATTTTTGGGCAATAAGGTATTTTAATTAAGGCATGTCCATTTTTTAGACATAATATTATTGCATATTTAATAAGCTGTAGCGTAAACACTGACACTGGGAAACCAAAAAATTCACGTGACTCACTTTATTGGTATATTTGCTTTATTGGGTGACGGGCCTGAACATCATTTGCTCAATTAACTATTACACCTATTTCATAGATAAGAAAAGTTAGTGACTTGCCCTGAAGACATACAGATAATAAATATCTGTTTCCAAGGCCCCATGTGCTGCTGCCTAAGGCAAAACAAGGCATCTGAGCAAGCAACAAATTGTGAAAGTGCTTAATTGTGAGATGGACAGAGAGGCCATGCTGGGTGATAAGTCCTTCCCAGGAGAGCTTCGGGCAGCTTTATTGGCCTGGCGCCTTGAGCAAAGATGACTAAGAAGAGCTCTCTTTCCTCCTCTTCCTAACAGAAGGGCCTGTCCTGCTTCATTGTCACTCTTTCTAATCCTTCTCTGGCCAGACTCTCTCCTGTGCCTTAGACAGCTTTGTGCAAACTGGAGACTTCCTCTTCTTTATAGGAATATCAAGCATTTAGAAACGGCTCTGGAAAAGAGCAATGAAAATGATGACATGTTTGAGGAAAAAAGAAGGAGGGTGTTAAAAGGTTAAAGAAACTAAGATTATTGAGCCCAGAATAAGAAAGGCTAATGGAGGCTTTCAGGATGTTTTTTTTTTCAATATAATTAACTCTTGACTCCCCATCAATGTATTATTATCTATAGGATAGAAGGTCCTCTGTTTTGGGAATCCACTCAATTTCAAGGTGAAGTTCTCTCCCCACTGCCTCACTACCTCCAGCCCCAGTTTGATACACATCTGCTCAATTGCCTGGAAAGAAACCCCCACTCCAGGAAGTCAGAGACAATTCCCTTCAGGTGAGTGCCTTTGTATGTGACCACCAAGATAACTAAAACCCCATGGCATGTGCCCTGGGTCAGTAAAAGGTTTTAAGTTCTCCATATTAATAATGGATTCAATCCAAGAGGAATAATCAACAATAGCAATAGTAATGTCTGGTATTCATTTAAATGATGTGGTCAAAAGTATTGGTGAAATACACATCTGCTACCACTACACACCTGTCGGATTGGCTAGAATGACACGGAAAGATAATGCGCGATGCTGGAGGGGACGTGGGAAAACTGGGACACTGATACATTGTTGGTGGAAATGTGAACACATCCAGCCATTCTGGAGAGTGATTTGGAACTATGCCCAAAAAGTTATCAAACTGCATACCCTTTGATCCAGCAGTGTTTCTACTGGGCTTATATCCCAAAGAGATACTAAAGAAGGGAAAGGACCCACATGTGCACGAATGTTTGTGGAAGGTCTCTTGTAGTGGCCAGAAACTGGCAACTGAGTGGATGCCATCAATTGGAGAATGGCTGAATAAATTGTGGTTAATGAATATTAAGGAATATTATTGTTTTATAAGAAATGACCAGCAGGATGATTTCAAAAAGGCCTGGAGAGACTTACATGAACTGATGCTGAATGAAACAAACAGGACCAGGAGATCATTGTATACTTCAACAACAATACTATATGATGATCAATTCTGATGGACATGGCCCTCTTCAACAATGAGATGAACCAAATCAGCTCCAATAGAACAGTAATGAACTGAACCAGCTACACCCAGGGAAAGAACTCTGGGAGATGACTATGAACCACTACATAGAATTCCCAATTCCTCTATTTTTGTTCACCTACATTTTTGATTTCCTTCACAGGCTAATTGTACACTACTTCAAAGTCCGACCCTTTTTATACAGCAAATTAACTGTTTGGACATGTATACATATATTGTATTTAACTTACACTTTAACATATTTAATATGTATTGGTCAACCTGCCATCTGGGGGAAAGGGTGAGAGGAAGGAGGGAAAAAGTTGGAACAAAAGGATTTGCAACTGTTAATGCTGAAAAATTACCCCTGCATATGTCTTGTAAATAAAAAGCTATAATAATAATAAAAATAAAATAAAATAAAATAAAATACACATCTGTTTTGTCTCCTACATTCCTTTGACCTATTAGTTTAGTGATACTGTAGGGAGACAAAGAACTTATGACCACTATTGTTTTCCAGCAGTTTAAACAGAGTTTTTTAAAATAATATTCCAGAGTCAAGCTGTCAACCAAATTGATTTTTTAACTGCCTTCTTTAAACATCACTTTCTTTTCAATGCAGAATAAACGAACTCAGTGGTATTCATATTAAACCTTGTCACTTGGGAATTAGTTAAGATAAGAAGAGAATGTGGAGAGATATGAATCCCTAGATAGTCAGCCAATTTTGCTTTTCCATTTAAAAATGTCAATCTCAATTATGTTTTGGTTTGTCTCCTCCCTCTTTGAGATATGGCCATGTCTAGGTCAACCTGCTTCCTTGTTGTTGTTTAGTCCTTTCGGCCATATCTAGCTCTTCCTGACCCTATTTGGGATTTTCTTAGCAAAAACACTGGAGTGGTTGGCCATTTCCTTTTTAAGCTCATTTTTACACATGTGAAACTGAAGCAAATGGAGTTAAGTGAATTTCCCAGGTTCACACACAGTAAGTATATGAGACCAGATTTGAACTCCCTAGCCCAGCGCTCCCTCCATGGTGCCTCCTAGTTGCCCAAAGTGTTCTTCATACCAGCCCCAGTTAGTCTGAATACAGAAACATAGATTTAAAGCTGGAAGCACCACAGGAAATCATCTAGTCTATAAACTCCTCACTTGAGGAAACTGAGGTCCAGAGAAACAAAGTGTCTAAAGTCACACAGAATTAGTGGCAGATCTTTGCAATGATGTAAATAAAAACAATGCTGAGATGAAATAAAGTTTAGGTCAAATTCAATGGACCATGTCGGTGTCATGAGTAATTTAAGAAAGTGGTAAGTGAAAAGTGCAATCAGTTACAATTCATTTTTGGTGGTTTTCCTTAATTCTTTCAAAGGCACAGACTTTTGCAAAGATAAAGTTTGAATGTTTATTGGGAAGTATCTGTTAAGTCAAAAAATATCAATTGTAATGGGCTGAGGCTTGAGTTGATGCACTGAGGTCCCAAGCACATGAGGCTAAATAGTAATTGGACCTTACTCTATTAATATATAAGCTTGGAGAAAGAATGGCCCCCGCCCACTCTTTGTGCAGGTCCTGATGTGTTGTATAGGAAATGACAATTCTGGTGGGTGGAGGCAGGGGAGTGAAAAAGGAAGGGGAGGAGAGCTCCGGCCCCACTCGCTCTGCTACCTGGCTTCCTGTCGCAGCTGCCCATATTGCTATCGCAATCCTTATTCACCTCTTCACTTCAATAAAGACTGAAGATTTTTCCCTTAACCTGAGTTCCTGACTCCGGCTGATTTTAAATACGCAGTCATTACAATCAATAATTTTGTTTCTAACTTATAAAGGAATCAAATAGAAGCAATATAAAATAACATACATCAGAGAGATACATCACAGGAGGTGCTGGAGCCAGGTTGTACCAGCTTGTGATGGAAGCTATTAAATGTTCAGTGGGAACATTTTCACCTCAGAAATTGGCAGATGCTACAGATCAGTCTTGATGTATTGTTTTCTTAATTGTCTAGATCTAAGAAAATAATGGATAAATTATTAATAATACAGATTAAGTTTAAAATGTATGTGTATATTTTTCGAGGAAGCCTTTTTTTTAACATTTCCAGCATACCCTGAATGTATGACACTTAATCAGCAAGCATCTATTAATTTTCTATCACACACCAAACAGTGGAATAGGCAAAAGAGTTGTTTTTTAAAAGAAACAAACAGTAAAATATTGGTCTCTGACTTCAAAGAGCTTAAATTCTAGCCAGAGAAGATTGTGTGTTTTTCTCTCTCCTTCCCTTCTTCCACCCCCTCCCCTAGATGGCAAATAATCCAATATAGGTTAATTATGACCCAGGAAATATATTTATATACAAAATAAATACACGGTGATTGGAGTGAGGAAGAACACTAATAGCTGAGGATGGGGGGAGAGAGGGTGGATCTGAAAGCATCTCTTATAGAAGATAGTGTTTGAGCTGAGCTTTGAAGAATCCTCAGAATAACAAGAGGTAGAGAAATGAAGGAAATAGATCCCAGCCATCAAGCATAGCCAAGGCAAAGGTTCGGAAGCTATAAATTGCATAAGTGTATCAGAAACAACAAGAAGCTCAATTTGGCTGGATCATCATCTAGGTGAAGGAGAAAAAGGGGACAGTAATATATAAAGCTAAAGAGACAGGTTAGGACTGGGTTGTAAAGTGTCTTAAGTGGTAAATAAAAGAATAGAAAAATCATTGGTTCTGAAGTCGGAGCACTTGGATTCACATCCCATTGCTGATTCTTGCTATCTGTATGATCTTTTTCTCCTCTACAAAATGAGAGGATTGAACTAAATAGTCTCTGAGGGCCCTTCCAGCTCTAGATCCAGGACCCTATGATCCCATTAAGGGGCCACTGGAACCTGGGTTCAAAAAAAAAAAAAGGAGCCACTGGAATTTATTCACCAAAAAATGAGGTTGATGGGTCATGAAGGAAGAGGGAGAAATAATCACTGGAGGACTTTTCTGAGCTATGACATCCACTCAATGTCAATCTAGGAAGCCCCTCAACATGTTGGGTATACTTTCTATTGAGGAATTAAAGAAGGACATGGACCAGAGTCCCACAGGCAGGATGGATCAACATGGTTAATATCTATACTACTAGAGTGAATAGTCACCTTGATGAGATCAAAGATCCACTGAATTAATGAAAAAAAAACTCAAAACAGAAGCCATTAAATAAATCATTAGCTTGAAATAAGTGGCTAAATGGAAGTATAGCTCATACCTGTTTTTATCTTCCCCATGGATTTTAGCTGATTGAGTCTTTATGAAATATAATGTATGTGTCATAAGTAATGACCTAAAGTCTACAGACTTGAAAGCTGAGCAAACTAATGAATCGTGGCATCTTTTCTATTTCTCTTACAAAGGACACAGAGGTGTTAGCCTGGGAGCTCCAATCCATCCTTTGCTCTGCTGTCAGATCAATTGTCCCAAAATGTTGCTTTCATCCTTTAAGGGCCAGCTCAAATCCCATGTCTGTCAGGGAGCTTTCCTTGAATCCTTCAGGCCAGTCATCTTACTCACCACTGAGTTCATAGCCCTTTGCCCTGACATCACTCAGTTGGTTCTCCCCAGTGATGTCTCCTCAGGGAGGAGGTGCAACGGGAAGGGGGGCACAGTGTAAAGAAAGAGGGTCTGGACATGGATTTAGAGGACTGAGGCTGGAATTTGGATTGACTCTGCCAGTTCCTGCATGTGCAATTTTGGGCAAGTGACTTAGCATTTCTGGATCTGTTCTTCATCTGTAAATCAAGGGGCTTAGACGAAATAGTCCATAAAGTCACTTTCACTTCCAGAGATGATAAACTATGGAATTATTGCATAGGACTGATATTTGATCTGGAACTCTGAGTTCTGACTGGAGAACTTACACCTTATCTTGACCAGTCTCAAGTCCACCATGTCACTGCCCAGTCATTTTCAAGCCAGAGTACCTGAACTCTTCCCCTCCCTTCCACCAGCATGGACTCCCACTTAGGTGATCCTGGCCTTGGACTTATGAACTTCGACCTTAACTTAGCTATGCCCTCCACATCACTAAGCTTTTAATCTATAATCCTACTATCCCATATTATGCCCTGGAACAGGGTGGTTTAATGAATTAATGGCAGCCTGAGTGACATGAGTTCCTGACTTCACATCCTGCCTCAGATATTTAAAAGTTGTATAACCCAAGATAAGTCACCTAAACCCTCTTATCCTCAGTTTACCCATTTATTAAATCTTTCTATAGGTATATAATAGCATCTATAATTTATAAGCGGTGAGAAAACTTGAAAATGGAACATCCAAAAAGAGGCTGAAGGAAATGAAATGGAGATATATAGCTAGGAAAGAAAGACGTAGGGAAACCAATATTTTTCTTATGCTCCTCTGGTCTCTCTAAAGGTACCCTTCCTTCCTCCTTCCCTGTCTTTCTCTCCTCTTTATGATCCTTTACAATGGTCACACCTCATAATTATGTCTTTAGGTCACCATTTTTCTTTTTCTTCCCTCCTTTCTGTTTTGACACCTCCATTCATTCCCATAGCTTCAACTATCCAAAGAACTCCCAAATTGTCATCTCCAGCCTAACCTCTTTTTGGAACTCTACACTTTCCAGCAGGATTGATCCCCTTTCTATCTCTCCAGGAGTTCAAATTCTACGTGTCCAAAACTGCAAATTCATCTTTCTCCTGCCAATTTTCCTATTTATCAGGATTATGCTACTTAGCTCCCCCTCACCCAGGTCTACCCATTGGTCCTACTAAGCCATAAGTTAACTAGCATTTATTAATCACCTAGGGGCAGCTCGTTTCCCAATGGTTAGAGCACTGTGCCTAGAGTCAGAAAGAACTGAGTTCAAATCCAGCTTTAGGCAGTTCTTAGTTGTGTGACCCTGGATAAGTCATTTAACTTTCATTTGCCTCAGTTTCTTTATCTGTAAAATAGCAATGATAGTAGCATTTATCTGCAGGATTATGGTGATGATCAAATGAGATAATTGGAAAGAGTTTCTCACAGAGTCAGACACAAATAAGTACTATCTAAATCATTTACTAAATTCCAGGCACTGGAAGAAAAGCACTGTCTCTACTCCAGCATCTAATACAATACTAAGAATGTTTTGTTTTTGTTGTTGCTGTTATTGTTTCAATACAGATCTATTCATAAAAAAGGGAAAAAGACCCACACGTGCAAAAATATTGACAGCAGCCCTTTTTATAAAGGCAAAGAACAGGAAACTGAGTGAATGTCCATCAGGTAAAGAATGACTGAATTAGTAATGGTGTATGAATGTTATGGAATATTATTTTTCTATAAGAAAGGATCAGCAGGATGATTTCAGAAAGGCCTGGAGAGACTTACATGAAGTGATGCTGAGTGAAGTGAGGAGAACCAAGAGAAATTGTACACAAAAACAAGACAATACAGTGATCAATTCTGATGGTGTGGCTCTTTTTAACAATGAGGTGATTCAGGCCAGTTCCAATAGATTTGTAATGGAGAGAGCCATCTGCACCCAGAGAGAGGTTGGTGGGAACTGAGTGTGGATCACAACATAGTATTTTCTCTTTTTTGTTGTTGTTTGCTTGTGTTTTATTTTCTTTCTTATTTTTTTCCTTTTTGATCTGATTTGTCTTGTGTAGCATGATAATTGTGGAAATATGTATAGAAGAGTTGCACATAATTAACCTATATTGGATTATTTGCCATCTAGGGGAGAGGATGGAAGAAGGGAAGGAGAGAGAAAAAATTGGAACATAAGGTTTTACAAGGGTGAATGTTGAAAACGATCTATGTATAAGTATTGAAAATTTTAAAAAACTTTATAAAATAATACAGAACTGCGATTTCATTTTTGTATGTAAAGAAACCTTTCTTACTAAATAAATCAGTACTTATTCTACAACATAAAGCCTTATAATAAGACTTCTTCCATGAAATTGGTTTCAAGTATTTATTTTTTGATCACTGTATTTAAATTAAATTGGTTTTCTTTATCATTTTTATTTTCTACACTTAAAACATTATTCTGAGAAGTCTGGAGGTTTTGCCAGCTGTCCAAAAGGACAAAAAGGACCATAATTTAGAAAAGGATAAGAATTTCCCCCAAAAGATGCCAGGGGCATTGAAGAGTTGTGTTAAACATGTAAAGGACTGCTTGCCATCTGGGGAAGGGGGTGGAGGGAGGGAAGGGAAAAATCGGAACAGAAGTGAGTACAAGGGATAATGCTGTAAAAAATTACCCTGGCATGGGTTCTGTCAATACAAAGTTATTAAAAAAAAAAAAAGAGTTGTGTTAAATACCCAGAGATGCCTAGAGACAGAAACTGAATACAGATTTGCATGATTCCAAGACGAATTCACTAAACCACACTGCTTTCAAGTCCTAATAGTCATTTTTAATACCAGTTTCCGGAACACAGTTACTTAAAGTGAGTGAAAGAGGTGCCATAACGGCTTGGTGCAGACCCTGGGGGCAATATTGAAGGCATGAGTGGAGAATGTTTGATATAAAGAAGGCTGTCCCAGTTCTGAATTTTTTTTTAATTGTCATTTGAAGCTGTCCAAAAGTGGGATAGACCGTATCAGGAGGCACTGAGCAGAGGTCCTCCAGCAAAGGTCAGATGGCCACTGGATTGGAGCATCTATCCAGGTATGAAGCAGACTACGTAGGCCACAGGGTCACTTCCAATTCCAAAATTCTGTGACGATGATGACTCTTGACTGGTGCTGGCTCCTTTTATAAAAAATGAAAGACATAATTGGGAAATTCAGGCCTATGATCTCTTACTGACAGGCCCTAATGATGCTATTGATGGCAGAAGACTTTGGTCCAAACAAATTATTAGAGTTGACATAAAGAAGGCCTTAATCAATTCATGTGTTACTCATTCTTCTCTGCCGTCCTCCTTAGCAGCAACATATGCATATCTATCAACATCAATCCCTTAATGGGTTCCCTTCGGGATGATGGGAATTCCTTTTGGCAGCCTCTCCACCCTGGCTACTTAGCAAACAGAGAAGCCACTAGAAGACAAAGTCCCTTCATCCACTTCTCTTAATCAAAAAACCCCTTCCAAAATCAACTGGCATGTCCCCGCTACGTCTGGCTCGGGTCTCCCTTCCCTCTAATATTATACAATTGGAAATCTGGGAACACAGCAAATGTCATCGGGAAAAGGGCAACAGAAGGCCTGGAATCTGTTCCTGATTCTGCCAGTAACCAACCAAGATCTTAGGAAAGGCACTCTCTACCCTCTTGGCCTTAGGTCATCACTGATAAAATAAGGAAAGTGAATAAGATCTTCTGCCAATGTCCCTTGCAGCTCTACAATTTTGTGATTCTGATTCATTCTGAGAATCTGGAATAAGTTTCATGGTTACTGGAGAGAAAAATGATCAGACGTGGTAATATTATGAATGTTATATTCCCAAAACTCATTCAGGGATTTTATCTATGAGCGATAGTGTAGCATCAAAAATCAGCAGCCTAAGAAAGGTTTCTTTATATACAAAAATGAAATTGCAGATCTGTATTATTTTATAAAGTTTTTTTTTATTTTCAACACATATACATAGATAGTTTTCAACATTCACCCTTGCAAAACCTTATATTCCAATTTTTTTCTCTCTCCTTTCCTTCTTCCACCCCCCCCAGATGGCAAATAATCCAATATAGGTTAATTATGTGCAATTCTTCTATACATATTTCCACAATTATCATGCTACACAAGAAAAATCAGATCAAAAAGGAAAAAAATAAGAAAGACCTGGGTTCCATTCCTGATTCACATTAACTCAGCATCCTCAGGACACTCTCTAATATCTTTTTTGTTTGTCTTTATTTAATTCTTTTTAATTGACAAAATCCTATTTTCTCTTTCTTTCACACAAAACCCCTTTAAAAAAATCAAAATCCTAGGAACACCTAAGAGACCTAATCCCTAACATGCACATAGCATTTTCAGGTTTATGAAGCATTCTCTAAGACTATTGCTTATAAATAAGTTGATTATCTATATACCAAGAGTTCCTCATACTAGTGAAATCATAGGTCTGGGTCTTTTTACCCACCTGTAAAAAACAAATCAACATGATTGCCTTCCTTGTTTTTGAAAAAATTTGCAGGAGAAATAATTCACCTGCAACTAAACCCATGAGGAAATAAATAAATGAGCTTCATCATATTCAATAAATTTCACTTGGCATTTACTAAGAGTTTAATATATATAAAGCATCAAGGAGGCAAAGATGAAAAATGTCCCAGCCCTTACTTTCAAGCAGCTTATGCTCTAGAAGCTGGCAATAGGACATATATAAAAATAAGCATGATGCAAGGCAGCATGGGGGAGTAGATAAAATGAGGGTTTTGCTTGGATTCAGACTCCACATCTGACACATGTTGGCTTTGAGACTCTGGATAAATCACTTCAATCAATCAATAAATATTTGTTAAGCACCTACTACATGCCTGACATTGTGATAAGTCATGGACCTTAACCTCTTAGTGAATCAGGAAAGTCTCTAAGACTAAATTGCAGAGAAGGCAATAACTTGCACTGAGAGAGAAAGTTTCCTCACTTAGAAATTCCCTATATCAGGGAAATGTCTGGTCCAGGCCTCTCTCTCATCCTCTAAACAATAGGGACAACTGCAAACTCGTTTATTAGGAGAATATAGTAATATTGTTATATAATAATTAATATTATTATTATATATGAATCTGTTGAAAATTATTTTAGAAACTGTATGGAAGATGGATTAGAGAAAGCAGAGACTGGCAAGAGGAAGAGAATTTAAAAATCTATTACAATGGGCTGGGCAGGTGGTGAGAAAGACCAGGTAAGGAGAGTGAAGGAGATAGATGAGCCAGAAATATAATGGTAAGAAATATAATGGATCTTGAAGACCAGTTATGTGTGAAGGGAAGGGAATGAAAGAGAGAAAGTTTAAAATAATGCAAACATTTCAATGAGTGGGACATTAAGGATACTATTTACTGAAACAGACTTGCAAATTGTTTTCATCATCTGGATGGAAGATAACAATAAAAATAGTAATAATAAAATTATAAGTAGCATTCATGTAACGCTTTAAGACTCACAAAGCATTTTACAAATATTGTCTCATTTTACCCTCACAACAGCCCTCTTGTCCTCATTTTACAGATGAGGAAGCTGAGATACTGAAAGATTAAAATGTCTGAGGTTGGATTTGAACTCAGGTCCTCCATTTGAACTTCTGACATCAGTACTTTATCCAATGTACCACCAAGCTGTCTCTTGAGTTCCATTTTAGATCTGCTAAGTTTGAGGTGCTACATATAGGTTAAGTTGGAGGGGTCTAGCAAGACCCTTGTAATGTGAGACTAGAGCACAGTAACTAGATTAGCAATGTACACAGTTTTAAAAGTCCTGGTGGCGTAGGATTGGTAGTGGATAAGAATTCCAGGAAGAGTGGAAGGGATGAATAATCACAGCAGGATAAGGGTTGAACCAGAAGAGGGCAATGTCATGGAAACCATGATTGGACTGGGTACCAAAAGGAGGAGGTGGTCAATAGTGCCAGATGTTATAAAAGAGAAGAGAGGAGTAAGATTAGAATGGTTTGTACTAAGTAGACAAGTAAAGGAGTAAAAACTGTCAGCACCATGGCCAGCTGCAAGGAGAAAATTAAACTAGTCCTAGCCTAGAATATAACTATAAATATCACGTACCCAGTCAGACTACAGGAACAAACACAGGTTGAATTATTTATTATGGAATTAAAAATTTGAAAGGGAACTAAGTGATCTTGTCCAACCCATTTCTGACAAGTGATCATCCAGTCTTGACTTGAAGACTTCCAATAGAGGGGATTCACAATCTCCCTGGATATCTTCCTTCAATACTTTAAAAGAGACAGCAGGAAGCCACTCACAGATGAGTATCATGGTGTCACCAATGTGAGCGTGCAGGAGTAGCATGTGATGAGGGATTGGAGCAGGGAAAACAAAGGATCACCGAACTAATTGATATAGACTGGTTACTATTGCGAAAATTCATAGCTCTTTTGTCTTCAGAAAGGGATTCAGATCAAAGTGAATGCCTGGGGCTTTGGAAAATATGATTGCATTATAGAAGTCCCTAGGAGGCTTCCCTGACATGGTGGACCAAGATAATCTTCCCCTCGTGTTATAGTCTCTAAGGAGATGGCAAGGGAGCTAGGTTTGCTACTAGTTTGGTACTTCTGGTATTGTGGGATCATATTTTGTTGGTTTTCAGTCATGTCCAACTGACTCTATTTGAGGTTTTCTTGGCAAAGATCCTGGAGTGACATTTCCTTCTGCAGCTCATTCACAGATGAGAAAACTGAGGCAAGCAAGATTAAGTGATATGCCTATAGTCTCACAATTAATAAGTGTCTGAGGCCAGATTTAAATATAGGGAGATAAGTCATCCTCACTCCAGGCCTGGTGCTCTATCCACTGCATCTCCTAGCTACCTCTGAACAGATCACAGTTCTTTGTGCTGTCATCTTCCCTGCTACCTAATATCATTTTAGGAGGCCCTGATTTCTCCTTTCTCCAATACAGTAAGGCCAGCATTTTCTGGACTTCTGGTTTAATCTTTCAGGTTTATACACAGGAAGAAGAAAAGGCAAGACTGAACCGCCCAGATACAATACGCTGCATTGTTCTGAACAAACTCTGCCACTGGGTGGAATTGAATCCATTCCTGCTACAAGTATGCAGCATAACAATATATATAAACACTGCTTAATGTCCTATATTCTTAATTGACGTGTCACTTGTCCATAACCTTCTCCAAAACAATCTGTCTCAGAAACCCGCTTTATACAAACAACTTATTTCAAACAAAGAGCTTTTAACTTTTTATTTGGAAGCCATGGACCATGGAATATGGATTCCTTGTAGAAATGTGTTGTTAGAAGCAGCTCACCCAAAGAAAGAACACTGGGAAATGAATGTAAACTATTTGCATTTTGTTTTTCTTCCCGGGTTATTTTTACCTTCTGAATCCAATTCTCCCTGTGCAATAAGAAAACTGTTCGGTTCTGCACACATAGATTGTATCTATTTGTAACCTATTTAACATGTAAAGGACTGCTTGCCATCTGGGGGAGGAGGTGGAGGGAGGGAGGGGAAAAATCAGAACAGAAGTGAGTTCAAGGGACGATGTTGTAAAAAATTACCCAGGCATGGGTTCTGTCAATAAAAAGTTATTATAAAAATAAAAAATAAAAAATAAAAAAACAAGATTGTTATGATTAACTATGATAGACTTAGCACTTATCAAGGCTGTGATCCAATACCAATGGAAAATACCATCTGCATGCAGAAGAGAAGCATGGAGACTCATTGTGGATTGAAGCATACCATTTTCACCTTTTGATGTTTTGTTTTTTCTTATTTTTTTTCCTTTTTGTTCTGATTTTTCTTTCATGACCAATGTGAAAATATGTTTAAAATGATATAAATGTATAACATATCAGAAAAAAAAGAAAAAAAAACTAAATGTGTTGTTAAATTTAAAAAATAAAATAAATTATATTACAAAGGAAATCAATTATTTTGAAAGTCATCAAAATATTTTTAAAGTGTTCAAAGACTCCAGGTTAAGAATCCTTAAAAATATACACATGACCTGAGGAATGAGTGGAAGCTTAGAACACAGAACCAGACTACACATCCTTGAGAAGCAATCTAAAGTCACAATTGTAGCAATCTTTCCCCATAAATCTAATAGATCTTTTATGAATAGGTTCCCTCCAGATGTTACAATCCAAGGGGCAATGCCTATTAGAGGCTTCACATGTAACCAATCAGACTACAGGAACAATTATTTGTCATGGTTAAATTATTTGTCATGGAATTTAAAATTTGAAAGGGAGCTAAGTGATCTTATTCCAACCCATTTCTGACAATGTTCATTCAATCTTGACTTGAAGACTTCCAACAGGGGGCAAGTCACAATCTCCCTGGATATTTTCCTTCACTTTGGAATATCACTAATTGAATTAAAATCTGCCTCTCTATAATTTATCCCCTTTTTCTACTTCTTCCCTCTAGAGGCAATCAGAAAAAGATAGATCTCTCTTTCCCTTGGCAGTCCTTTGGATCTGTTCTCACAAACAGATTCTGCTAGAATAATAAATAATAGCTCTTGGGTGTGTTTCAACATATTTGAGAACTGATCCCATCCTAGTCCTAAGTGTCTATGTTGTTACAGCTTTCTATACTATAATAACAGTTGGATTACTACATGGTTAGGATGCTACACTCTGAGTCAGAAGAACTTGAATTCTAATCCCACCTTTGACACTTACTAGCTATGTGACCCTGGACAAATAAATCACTTAACCTTTCTATGCCTGAATTTCCTTATCTGTAAATGAGGGGGTTACACTCAATAACTTCTAAGGTCCTTTTCAAATTATGAGTCTATGAGCCTTTCACTCAATAATGTGAATCACTCAATAGATCCCTGCTCACAACCTCAATAGTCCCAGGTCCATCTGCATGGGGACAGCTAAGTGGCACAGTGGATAGAGCCCTGGACCTGAAGTCAAGAAAATTCATATTCCTAAATTCAAATCTGGCCTCAAACACTTGCTAATTGTGTAACTCTGGCCATTTTGTCTGCCTCGGTTTCCTCATTTGTAAAATGAGTTGGAGAAGGAAATGGCAGACCATCCCAGCATTTTTTATCAGGAAAACCCCAAATAGAGTCGTGAAGCCTGAACCCTGAAACAAATGATTCCATCTGCATGCTAATCCTCTTAACATAATTCAGAATGTGTTACTAATAAAGTCTCCTACCCTTATATAAAGTCTCAAGCAGTCCCAGTTTTCTTAGAGTCTCTAAGCAGGCGGGAGAAAGCAGAAGATATCTCTAATGTCCTAGAGCTCACTTTACCCAAACACACCCAGGGCTCTGGGAGCATTGATACTTTTGTGTGCTCGGCATTTATGCCTTCCCTGGGACTATATTTGTTACAAATGGAAGTCACAAAGTGCAATGTTAATTCCACTTGATCTATTGATTTTCTTGGAATAGCAAAGGATGAAGGACATTCAGAATTGCAGATCATGGGTGTTTTTGAGTGAAGAACGATCCTAAAAAGGTCAAAAAAGTAATTGGGAGGTAATAAGATTGTGTGAAATTCTATTAAAGCTTACAGTTATTCGGTTTACTATATTTTGCTGTGAGCCATGAAAATGTCTATCTAGGCAAATTGGAGCTGATTCAGTTAGGGTTAGTGATACCCAGAGAAATTAATTTTTAGGGGGGACCTTTTTACCTAGGTCATGCTTTAAACCATTCTGCTATTTTGAGATAAGTTATTCAGTAGTTGCAAAGAAAACAGCGTGAATTTTAAATAAGATTTCTGATTTTCTCATCCTTTTTTTCTCTTTCTTATCTAGGCAAGAACCATTTCATGATTTTCCTGGTTATAACTAGCTCAAACAGCCCAATAAGACCATTTAGATTCTTTCAGATTTTAAATTAGAGTTTGGCAAAACATCTGTTTCACTGATCTGTCTTGAAGGAGAGAGTTTTCACATGAGAAATTCCCTACTCTAAAGAAATCATAAGTTTAATATTGACTAGGGTCAATTGTCCTATTTTCAGTGTGATCCTTTACTATTTATAAATCTGTAAATGCTACAGCTCAGGCCTTAATGTATTACTTGGTAGATTGTCAAGAGTTAAGAAAATTATGAATAAAAAAATTAATAATATAGTTGTTCAATCATTTCCAACTCTTGCGATCCCTTGTGGGGTTTCCTTGGTAAAGATAATAGAGTGATTTGCCATTTCTTTTTCCAGCTCATTTTATAGCTGAGGAAACTGAGGCAGATATGATGAGGTGACTTGCCCAGCGTCACACAGCTAGTAAGTGTCTGAGGCCAGATTTAAATTCAGGTATTCTTGACTCCAAGCAATAGAATAGAAGCCCCCTTTAAATTCTGAATTCTGATTTTTAAGAAACAACCACCAAGCTTTTAGGGCCAAGTCTATGAATAAGTAAGGTCAGGGACTGAAGTCGGAAACATCCTTCTTGATTAAAAAAAGGAGCCTTGCAGTAAGAAACAGATCTGATATGGCACTGTTCCAGAAACATCTTGCATCGTTGAATAATATGATCCCATGATCACATACATTTATATATATATATATATATATATCCAACTCTACTGTCTCATCTGTATATCTGTATATATGTGTATAATTGGAACCAGAGTATTAAATCTCATTTTGTAGCTCTTTTTTTTTTTTTTTAAGGAAGTCACTATTTTTTCATTTCGGAATGATCCCTGCCCCCGGTTATCCTCCTTACTTCCATATATTAAAGTAAAAGTGTATTCATATTTCCCTTTAGCTGTCCCTCTACATGTCTGGTTCACACATTACAGAGAAATGGAGAACTATTTTCTTCTCACATACCACAGCCAGAATTCCAATGTATAGTTTATACATTTGACCGGTGGATGTTTAGTCCTGGAGAAGCTCCCTCTTCCTCTCTCCTCCCCACTCCCTCTCAGGAAATCAAATACTTTGCTTTCAACAAGACTTCCTCCATGCTGAAGGGAGGCCAGGATTACCAACCCCCATGCTGCTTGGAAGACCTGGGCTGCAGAGAAAGAAGGCGGCAGAGTCCATCTGCCATAGACCGGGGGCAGTCGGAAATATTTCTTCTGTTAGCTCAGCTTGTGGCCACACTGGAAGAATTTGTTTTCACACCAAACAGACACATTCTTGATGATGGGAAGGAAATCTTGCAACTAATCTATGAACACAGGTTTACTTGGCTGTGGTCTTTTCCCTAGCAACATGACACATTCTTCCCCCCTCCATCCATCCATCTATTTCCAAACTACCACCCCCTTCATGAGAAGGAGTAATAATCGTAGCTTTAGGACTAGAAAGGGTCTTAGAGGTCACAGAATTAAGGCAGCATCCTAAATCTAGAAGCTAGAAGGTACCACAGAGATGGTAGTATGTCCCAGTTAAGGAACTGAGATCCAGAGAAATTGTCATTTGTCCAAGTTCATTGTCAGAGGTAACATTTGAACCCAAATTCTCTCACCTAGGAAGCTATTTCCACAGTAATTTTCTTCTTACTTAGCTTATATATTTGATGAGAAAACCCATTACCATGATGATGGTTGCCATGACCGTATGACAGCTGAGCAGTAAATTGTGTCATGGTGATTTAATTCCAGATCCTCTATCTTCAAATCCAGAGTTATCCTCACAGCCCCATAAAGTCTGTTTTTCTTTTCTTGTTGGCTCATGTGTATGGTATTCTTTAGGATTCCATGAATCAGTTACTATTTCTGGTTGTGATATTTCCCTTAACCCCTTCCTCTTTATAGAGAAATGGGGGAATCATTACGTGAAATGTTGTAGACATTGTCAGACCCAGTAATAATATAGGTGGGTTTGCTAGATAGGTTTTCCTTACTCCAGCAAGGGACTGATTTGGGGAAATATATATGAAGAGAATCATGACTTTTATTTAAAGGTATCCACAAAATTTGGAAAATTAAAAAAATGTTTCCCCTTTCTTGTTCCTCTTGCTGAGGTGAAGTTTAACTAAGCTTACCACGTCTCCTGCCTTTTCTTCTAGCTTTCTCATTTGAAGAACATATTAAGCATATGGTTTTCTTTTTATTAAACATTTTTTAAAGTATTTTCCCCAGTTATGTATAAAACAAAATTTGGGGTTATACATGTACAGTCATTTGTTCTTATTTCCATATGAATCATGTTGGGAGAGAAAAATCAGAAAAAAGGGAAAAACCATGAGAAAAAATGTGTTGATCTGCATTCAATCTCCATAGTTCTGTCTGGGGAAACATCCTTCTTGATTAAAAAAAAGAGACATGGCCTTGCAGTAAGAAACAGATCTGGTGTGGTAATGTTCCAGAAACATCTTGCATCATTGAATAATATGATCCTATGCTCACATACATTTATTTATATATATTTATATATGTGGATAAATGTGTGGGTATGGATGTCACTTTTCATACAAATTTTATTGGGATTGCCTTGGATCACTGAGTCACTGAGAAGAACCAAGTCTATCATAGTTGATCATCACACAATCCTGCTGCTGCTGTGTACCATGTTCTCCTAATTCAGCTTTTAAGCATATTATTTTCTAAGAGAACTTACCCACCGTCATTTGAATCCAGCTCCCCATGCCCAGACCCCAATGTTATATTCAGTATAGAGATCGATGCTGGAAAAGTGCACTGATCATTCCAAACAGCTTGAAAGATGTCAGATCTAAATCATGGTCTACAGACCGAGAAGGTGATTATTTTTAAGGTTAGTGGGTAAAACCCTATGGTCCTTTTTGATTGTTTCAGGCCAGTAACACAGCATTCCTGGCCTGAAACAACCAAAAAGCATCACAGGGCCAACTTTCAACGATAAACTGCTTCCTCTTTCATTTTTCTAATGGAAAAATCACAGAGCCATGAACATAAATCTGTTTTCAAAAACCATTTGAGGATACGATCCAATCTTTGTTCTTCAGCAAATGAAGATAGACTGAACCTGAATTATTCAAAATATAGGGACTCTGAGACTGTAGCATTGGGAAAGTCAGGGAAGCTTCCCCAGGAGTCCAGTCCCACCCCTGACACTCAATGGCTGTGAACCCGATGTCCACCGAGGCCCTCTTATGCAAGATAAGGGATGATAAATGAATTATCTCTCCATAAACATGTAAACTCCACAACGGAATTCTGGTATGTGTTAAACTGAGAAAGCAATGCCCCATTTCTGAGATGTAAATACAGACATGTTTAGAGACAAGAAAATGTCAGGATAAATAGGTTTGAGTTCTCTAACAAGTCCTGACCAAAAAGAGACTAATCCTCAGAGCATGGGCTGTGTGCTCTGTCAGAAGCCAGCCCACATGGAAGGGCTGGAAGGTCTGCTTCTACAAAGTGGGACGACATGGAATGGAAAAGCTCTAGCCAGACAGTCATAACTCAGTCGGATCTCTGAACCAGGGTATGGAGAAACAGGCAGTTGATGGATTGCTGAGCCCGGACTGGAGGGCACTAAAAGACACTATCCTGCCCAAGCAAATCCCTTCCTTTTTTCTGCCTGGTTGTATTCCGCTGAGGAGGCAGAACTGCTGTGGAGACCTTGGTTGGAAGGGAAGCCACAGGCCTTTATCTTCCCACTGTGGTTGCTACCATGTGGCCCTGGAGCATATGGTCCCGCTTAGATTTATTTTTTAAATCTGCCTTATTAGATTACCTGCAGATAACCTAATGCCTTAAGGGGTATTTTGATTAAAATGTGAAAAAGAATAAATAGGCTTTTACAGGTGATTTTCTGCATCATTGCCATAGTCACACAATTGATTGAAAGGTGTGGAGAACGCCAGGTTCTGATGTGTTTGTTTTGGGATTTTTTTTTAAAGGTAGTTGACTTAATAAAATTCAATTGCTCTCCTCTTGTTGTAGGAGGGCTTTAAGTTAACAAAATATCACACATTACTACTTTATTTTAACTTGGAAAATAAGTTAATAGACGATAAATGTGCTAACACATTGACGTGAAAAGAACTACGCTTGGTAAAGATTAACTGACTACATGTGAATTCTAGAATGTATGAAATTGAATCTGTGTTTTAGGAACAAAGGTATAAAAGTGAGCCCTTGGTTCCCAGCTCCCAAGCACCTAAAGGCAAAAGTCTATTCCTCTAGATCACTGAGAGGCAATGCATCATAATGGATGGGTTCTGACTCAGAGTTAAGAAGACATGGGCTGAAATCCCTGTCACTAGCAATGTGACCATGACCGGGTTTTATGGGATCAAGGGAATTATTTGCACAGACCAGATTACTGATGTATCTATATTATCCATTTTCCATCATGTTGTAGCAAATGGTCTCCAAATGGTAGGTGTATGCACATCTGAGATAAAAAGACAACTCACACTGAAAATGTACATGTCCTAGCAGAGCTTCCTCAAGGACACAATCTACAGCTGGCCTGACTTCAGAGGAACAATCAAGAGCTAAAGGTTGACTTTAGCTAAAAGGGCACGAGTCGGTTTGATTTTCTTCCTGAGTATATCTAAGAAAGAGAACATATCTTTCTCAGGGTCTATAGATCAAGTCTCACACAGCCATCTGGGCCACAAAAATACCAAGGTCCTCAGCTCAGTGGGTAAAATTCAGCAGCACTGAATGGTTCCCCAGCTTTCCCTTTATATGCATGATATATGTGTATATACACGTGTTCAAATATACAGGATAAAGAGGAGAGAACGTTTGGGGGATAGGAGAGAGGCAGAGACAGAGGGAAGAGAAAGAAAGAGAAACAGAGAAAAAGAGAGAGAGAGAAGAAAAGGAAAGAGGAGAGTGACAGAAAAGGGGGGGAAGAGAGCGAGAGAGAGCAAGAGCGAGAGAAGAGAGTCACAGAAAGGTAGAGAGAGAGAGAGAGAGAGAAGAGAGTCACAGAAAGGTAGAGACAGAGACAGACAGAAAAAGAGAGAAGAGAGAGAGAGAGAAGAGAGAGAGAGAGAGAGAGAGAGAAGAGAGTCATAGAAAGGTAGAGACAGAGACAGACAGAAAGAGAGAGAGAGAGAGAGAGAGAGAGAGAGAGAGAGAGAGAGAGAGAGAGAGAGAAAAAGAGAAGAGAATCACAGAAAGATAAAGACAGAGACAGAGTGAGAGATGGAGAAAGAGCAAGAGCGAGAGCGAGAGCGAGACAGAGAGAGAGAAAAGAGGTAGAGAGAAGTGACAGAAAGATAGAAAGAGATAGTGATCGTGAAGCACGTTAGTGATACCCTATCAGTTTCCCAACTTATTGTTTTCACTATTTACTTTCCAGTACTTTAATGATTTAGAGTGTTGCCTGGATTCCCAACATAATCTTTGGGATATTCAAGGCTATCTCCCTCAAAAGACCTTTTCTCACCTCCCTCCCAGTTGCTAGTTGGCAAATTACTTTGTGTATATCTCTCAAGTACAATGGGGTCTAAGCTCCCTGAAGTGAGAGACGGTTGCATTTTTGTTTTTGTGTCCAGCACTGGACACAATGCCTGACACAGAAAAACTTAGTAAGTGCACACCGAATTAAATAAAATGTTCTCATCCCCCAGCATAACACCAACAATTCCAGGGCAATCGAGTCAAACTGGTCCAAAACAATTCCAAGAATCCATGTCTCTCTACAAGATCTGTCATTCTCATTTCACTTGTACTCACCAATCTATCCACGTGGAATTTCTCACCCATGTTTTCAAATAAGTGGCAAGGTCCATAGAGCACTGAACCTAAAGTCAGAATAACTTAAATTCAAATTCAATCTCAGTCACTTACTAGCTATATGACTCTGGACAAGTCACTAAACTCTATCTGCCTCAACTTCCTCAACTATAAAATATAGACAATAAGAACACCTACTACCCAGATTTGTTGTGAGGATCAAATCAGATAATATCTGTAAAGCACTTTGCAAACCTTAAAATGTTCTATACATGGCTAGCTTAATACCTATTGTGAAAAAATTAGGCAAGTCAATATAATGAAAAGCTTCTCCCTATCTCTTTCTTGAAACTCTTCTCAAGCATAACCCAATTTCCTAAGTCATTTAGAGGCCTTTAAACAAAATAAAATCCTAATGAAGTCGCTGCCATGAATAATTAATTGTTCTTGAACACTCTCCCAAATAAAATCCATTCTCATTTGATTAGAGGTTTCCACAAGGCCCATAGGTTCATCATGGGTATTTTGACATCATTCTTGCACCTCCTTTTCTTTGTCTTGTCAAATGCATTTAGGATTAAGGATTCTATTCCAGAAACGGTCTTCCAAAGAGGGATAATAAAAATGATGATGGTGATGATGATGGCAGTAGCTCTGATGATGGATTATAGGAAAGTGGACCTAAGAGTTAATTTTGTCCAGCATCCTCATTTTACAAATAAAGAAACTGAGGCACAGAGAGAGAAGTGACTGGGCCAGGATCATCAATCAGAGACCTTTGAGAAGTAGCGACGCATTTCCTCCCCTAAAAGTAATGTGAAGACTAAACTTGGGGCAGAAAACAAGAAACGCTGAAAAATAACCAACCCCTATGGAAGCAAATGGTCTAGAGAAGCACTTGCTCAGTGGGGAGAAAGGACTTATATCTATGTTAATGTACTTTCCTTTCCTTCATCTTCATCTCTTCATCTGTGAATATTTGCCACAGAAAACCCTATATTCTTATAAGAAGACTATTGTCTCTCATTATCTAGACACCTGTCTGAGTGACACAGCCAGCTCTATCCTGAACCTGCTTGTCTCCCTGATCCAATGGCACATTTTCTTTTCTAAAAAACATACAAAGGTCTATATTATTGAATTACACATCTTCAAAACCCACGTAACTTTTTGAAAGTTTAACTGAGCCTTAGGAAACACTCACTCCAGATGTTTTTGCCTTGGTTTTCTTGTAAGGAAAAATCACACTTTAAAAACAGAAGCAGAAACACACAGGAGAATGCTGAACATGGAGTTAGGAAAACTTGGGTTCAAATCCTGCGCTTTACTAGCCACATGATCCTGACGTGTCGCTTAATTGCTCTGATTTCTCCTCATCTATAAAATGAAGAGGCTGGGTTAGATTACCTCCAAATCTATGCTGCTGGCATCTCATGCTCTCATTCTCACTACCTGCCACTTCTACCTTTTCCCCCCATTGTGAATGTTCTCTATCATCTGTTTTTACTCCCTTCATGCACAGAATCTATTCTTATTAGTATCATATCACAGCACACACATTTATCGTGTGTGTGTGTGTGTGTGTGTGTGTGTAATATTTTTATTGGTCCATTTATTCTCCTGAAATAATAATGTGTCAAGGTTCACAAGCAGAGAGCATCACAGCATAAAGAACAATTGACCATGTTAACTTCTGACAATCTCTACGTGATATGGATTAAGGACTCCATGGTAGCTAGGAAACCTGTCAATATCCATCTTATTGATAGTCAATACACCAATGGATTGGGGATTTCTTTGATTTGGGAGTTCCCTTCAATGGTGCAGATTGCATCCCATCCATGCCTCCCTAACCATGTCCTCCTCAAAATTCACCAGAGGAGTCTGCCCAGCTCATTGATGACCTTCCCTGATTTCTCCCATCATCATAAAGGGAGCAGTGGAGCACTTTCTGTTCCATACTCGTCACATCTTCTAAGTCTTATTTTTTCTCACACTCTGCCTTAGAGTTCCTCATTGGTTATATATCGAACCTGCACTAGTCTTGTGCCCTCTGTTTAAAACTCATTTTTAGTTTTCTGGAGACAGAAGTGCTCCAGATCCCAATATAATACCAGCAGAACATTAACCTAGCTAAGGTTCATCCCATGGAACAACATCCCATGGTCCAATTGACCACAGGTTTGGGTGATCATTTTGGTATGATACGGAAAGCACTGAATGGTCCCTTGATCACCCTCTACCCCATAATAGAGAAAGTGGTATGGGGCAGTTAAAAAAAAGACCTTTCTCTTTGATTATTTCCAGGGGACAACATGTAACATGGAGTCTTTCTCCAACCCAACATCATGACAAGCAGGCTAATGTGGCAGTTAATGCAGGAAAACTCAACTAGATGACCTTATATCTGGACCCCGAAGATCTTTTCTACTTTTGTATTTTTTTTCTTAATCTTAGATTAAAAAGTAACTATTCTGAGATGTATGTGTTCAGCCTTGGAGGCAATCTTATGAGTCAAAAATGCTTTGAGATCCTGGTTCTTCCATAATGACTGAATTCAGAGGGAACACATATGTCATAACCCTATATTTGAAAGTAAGCAGTTTATCTTTATGCTTGTCTCTTCATGTTTCTTCCTTTTTATCTTTTCTTTTAATGTCTGTGTTTGAACTACAGTATTTCTACATAGGTCTGACCTTTTTATCAGGAATGTTTGAAAATCCTCTATTTCATTAAAAATCCATCTCTCTCACACACTCTCCCTAGAATTATACTCAGTTTTGCTAGGTAAGTTCTTCTTGTCTGTAAACCTATTTTCTTTGATTCCTGGAATATTGTAGTCCAAGCTCCCTGCTCCTTTATAGTGGTAGCTGATAAATCATGTATTTGATTTCTTTCTTTATGAGTGCTTGTAGCATTTTTTTTCTTTGACTTGAAAGCTGTGGATTTCATGTATCCTATTCCTGGGAGTTTTCATGATTTTTAAAATTATTCTTTCTATTTATACTTTGCCTTCTGGTTCTAAGAAATCATGGGTAGTTTTCTTTTAATATTTCTTGAACTATGAAGTCTAGGCTCATGGCATTCAGGTAATCTGAAAACATTTCAATTTTTTCACCTTAATCTGATTTCTAGCTCAATTGTTTTTGCTATGAGGTGCTTTATATTTTGTTCTATTTTTCAGTCTGTTGACTATTTTAATATTTCTTATCATCTCACAGTCATCGCTTTTTATTTAGTCCATCCTAATGTTGAAAGAGTTTGTTGCTTAGACAAGGTTTTATAACTCTAGCGCTGTCATTAATTACTTTATTCTCTCTTAATTATCAAATCTAATGATTCTTTTCATCCTTCTTGACCTCTCCTCAGCCCTCTTCTCTCTAGGTTGTCATGACACTTTTTTCTTTATCCTCCTATCTGTCTGATTGCTCCTTCTCAATTTCCTTTGCTAGATCTTAATCCAAATCATGCCCATTAACCATATGTGCCTCTCAAGGCTCTGTCCCGAACCTTCCTCTCTCATTTCGACTCATCTAACTTTTCTCCTGACTTCTAGTCTCACTTCTCCAACTGCCTATTGGACATATTAAAGTAGATATCCCACAGACATCTTAAATTCATTAAACTGAACTCATTATCTTTCCCTTCAAGCTTTCCCTATTCATACCTTTCCTATTAAGAGTACCACCGCCCCCTTCACTCCCCACAGTCATCCAGACTGACAATGCAATCTCTAACTCTTCACTTTTTCGCCCCCGTATCCAATCATTTCCAAGTCCTCTCATCTTTATCTTTCTAACATATTTCATATATGCTGAAATCATCTTCCTACAACACAGGTCTGACCATGTATATCACTCCTCCATTCGCTAAAAATTCCAGCGACTCCTTATTTTAAATCCTATTTGGCTTTTAAAGCCCTTCCTCATCTAACCTCTCATATATATTTTCCTAATCTTCTTCTGCCTTGCCGGTCTCCTTGCTAGTCCTCAAACAAGACTTTCCATTTCCTGATTTTTACTGTCTGCCCTCTATGACTGGAATATTCTCCATCTTCATCTTCATCTCTTTGGCTTTCTTGGCTTCCTTCGCATTCCAACTAAAAATTCCAGTTTCTAGAAGAAAACTTTCCCCGTCCTCCTTAACCTTAGAGCTTTCCCTCTACCATTATCCCCAATTTATCCCGTCCGAACATGTTGTTGGCTTGTTGTCAGCGCTCCTAGACCACGAACTCCTTGACGGCGGTGACTTTATGTGGGGAAAGGCCTTCAGGGAGGTTGCTCTGCTTTGGATCCCCAGCCCTTGGCATAGTGCTTGGCACATAATAAGTACTTGACAAATGTTTGTTGACTTTACTTGGCTTACTGACATGACTGAGAGGTCCCCTAGTTCAATCTTCTTATTCTACAGCTGAAATTGAAACTCAGAGAGAGAAGTTAAGTGATTTGCTCCTGGTCAAACCATTAGTAAATGACAAAGCTAGGCTTTGAAGCCAGGTCTTTAAATCCAGTCTCTTTCTCTTTCAACTGAATCACATGAGGGCAAGCCTGAATTTTCATATCTTGCCTTAGAAAGCGGGGCTCCCCATACAGACTCTTTATGAGGCACAATCATAGTTTAGACCAGGGATACCAACCATCCCACTCCCCAGTGCCGCTGGAACTAGATTAAAATGTGATCAGGAATTAATCATTAATTAACTGATAGGAATATTTTTAAATAAATAAAAATAGAATAGAATATAAATAATGTTAATATGTGGCTTTCTAAGTCAAGTGATCCCATTTCTATTTCAGTTTGACATCACTAATTTAGCTCTTCGGGACTGCCAGGTCCAACCCACTCACTTTACAGAGGGGGAAACTGAGATCCAAAGGACTATGGACTTGCCTAAAGTCATATAAGTAGAAATTGGGATTTGAACCCAAATCTTTCCACACTGCTAAAGAGATGAAACCTCGGATAATGAAAACATGGCATCTGGAAATTAAAACAAATGAAGGGAATTCAGCCATCCTTTGGGTATGGATTCGTGTTCCAAGCCGAATATTTTCTACATCCCAACAGTCACCAGTCACCTGGAAGCCTTCTCCCTGGCTTAGCAATAAAACTGGGTGGTGGTGCACTGCCATCTGGTGGCCATGGTGTGAAATGGCACCATCAGGCCATCGGCAGACCCCTTTCACAGTCCCTGAGACCATCTCAAGCAGTCATCAACATCAGCTCTTTTCATAATAATACAAAGATGTTATTTGCCGGCTAAAACGGCCCTTCTGTTTTCCAGCTACAAATTTGTGCAAGATCAGTTTTTTTTTTCCTACACTCCAAATCAAAGCAGTTTGCAACAAAGATTGAATGCAGAAGCTGATCCAAGAATACAGCTGTCTTCCATTAAGCCAGATGTTAAAGAGATTTGCAAAAATATGCAAAGCAACACCCTGCTTCTCCCTCATTTCTTCTCACTCGTATTTTGTGTTTTGGGAAATCTAGCCATTTTCTTGATAAATGTATTATTTATGTTAGCACTTTGAGTTTATTATTTTAATCAATTAATAAATAAACATTTAATATGTATATCAGTTTTCATTTCCAACATGATAAATATTGAAAGATATGTCCCATATAAACATGAGCTCTGTGAGATCCTCAGTAATTTTTAGGGGTGTGAAGAGGCCCTGAGACCAAGAACTTGCGAGTCACACGTCTAAAGGAAGAATTATGGATCTGGAATAATTTATATAAGATGTTGGCAGCTTCTGAGAAGTAAATTGTTGGGTAGGTTTTCATTTCTTCAATCTAATTTAAGGTTTCAGAAGGTAGGAAGAGCCCCTCTCTCCTCTAGTCACTGTGAATTTGAATCTTTAGAATCCTATCCATTTGGAATATAGGGAACAGAAATAATACATACATACATACATATAAACATCTGTATCTCTCTGTGTCTCTATCTCTCTCTGTCTCACTATCTCTCTTTGTTCTTTGTCTCTGTATCTGTCTCTGTCTGTCTGTCTTGGTCACTCTCCCTCTTTCTTTTTCTTCTTCTTCTTCCTCTTCCTTCTTCTTCCTTCTTCCTTCTTCTTCCTCTTCTTCTTCTTTTTTCTCTTCTTCTTTTTCCTTCTGCCTTCTTCTTCCTTTTCCTTTCTTCTGCCTTTTTCCTTCTTCTTCTCCTTCTTCTTCTTCTCCTTCTCCTTCTTCTTCTTCTTCTCCTTCTCCTTGTTCTTCTTCTTCTCCTTCTTCTTCTCCTTCTTCTCCTTCTCCTTCTTCTCCTCCTCCTCCTCCTTCTCTCTCTCTCTCTCTCTCTCTCTCTCTCTCTCTGCCTCTAGCTCTCTCTTTTTGTCTCTCACACACTCCCTGTGTTTTTCTCTGTCTGTCTCTGTGTCTCTTATTCACCATTCACACAGCCACCCTCTTCCAGACTCTTGTTGTTTCTTTCTTGAACTATTGTCAAAATCTTCTAATCCCTGCCTCAAGCCTCTTTCTGCTTCAGTGCATGTTTCACTGAGTGATTTTCCTAAAAAGCAGATCTGACTGTGTCACTTCCCTTCTCAATAAGCTCCAGTGGCTCCTAATCACCTCCAGGATCAAACACAGAATCCTCCATTTGGCATTCAAGACTCTTCACCATCTCATCCTTTCTCATCTCTCTAGTCTTCTTATACATTATTCCCCTCCATGAATTCTCTCGTCAATTCATTTTAATCCACCAAGAAGTTCCAGCAATGTACCAGATATTGTGTTAATTATTGGGGGTGCAATAAGAAAAAAATTAGTCCCTGTCTTTTGATAAAGGAAGCTTCCATCTATGCTGTGTCTTATATGTAGCCATATATGTCCATGTCGTCACACCTGCTAGATTGTGGCTTTTTCCTTATATTACTAACATTTAGCACAATGCTAACTATATATTAAGGGCTTAACAGATGCTTGCTGAGTGATAGCTGATATTGGGAATCTTCTGATTATTTGTTTACATTGTTTAAGGAACTTCAGTGAAACTTTGGTGCCTTTCTTAATTTTCCATGGTATAAAGCAAAAGTTATTCTGTACCCAATATAAATGCATTTATTAATTTGAATGTTTATATATGAGCTGGGGACCCTGTTATCCACTTTGGGAGAAACCTAGACATAAGCATAGTTAATAGAAATTCAAGGGTTTAATCTGAGAGATTAGAGCAGATATTAAGATTGCAGAGTAGTCTCTAAGTGATGACAATAGCAAAACTCTCTCTCTCTCTCTCTCTCTCTCTCTCTCTCTCTCTCTCTCTCACACACACACACACACACACACACGTACACAAGTATCTACTTTTCCAAAACTTCTGCCAACATATTAATCCACCATGAAATGCATTCAGTTCACATCTGCTTGTTTAGTTACATAATGGTCATCGTCCTCACATCGCTTAACTGCCTTTGTAAATTCATCCTTTTTGATAATTCCCTGGCTCACGTCTCAGATTCTTTCAGGATTTTCATCAGCCTGTGCTGAGTATGGCATGCCTTCTTTTGCTAGCTTCCATCTCATTAGCATGAGTAAATTCTCACTTTTACCTTCTTCTTGGACACTTGCTTGAGGAAGGAAGGAAGAGAGGAAGGGAGGGAGGGAGGGAGGGAAGAAGGAAGGAAGGAAGGAAGGAAGGAAGGAAGGAAGGAAGGAAGGAAGGAAGGAAGGAAGAAGGAAGGAAGGAAGGAAGGAAGGAAGGAAGGAAGGAAGGAAGGAAGGAAGGAAGGAAGGAAGGAAGGAAGAAGGAAGGAAGGAAGGAAGGAAGGAAAGGAAGGAAGGAAGGAAGAAGGAAGGAAGGAAGGAAGGAAGGAAGGAAAGAAGGAAGGAAGGAAGGAAGGAAAGGAAGGAAGGAAGGAAAGGAAGGAAGGAAGGAAAGGAAGGAAGGAAGGAAGGAAGGAAGGAAGGAAGGAAGGAAGAAAAAGAAAGAAAGAAGGAAGGAAGGAAAAAAGAAAGAAGGAAGGAAGGAAGGAAGGAAAGAAAGAGGGAAGGAAGGAAGGAAGGAAGGAAGGAAGGAAGGAAGGAAGGAAGGAAGGAAGGAAGGAAGGAAGGAAGGAAGGAAAGAAGGAAGGAAGGAAGGAAGCAAGGAAGGAAGGAAGGAAGGAAGGAAGGAAGGAAGGAAGGAAGGAAAGAAGGAAGGAAGGAAGGAAGGAAGTTGCTGTTGCTACCAAGGACAGCGCCATCCTTTCGGTCCCTCATTTGTAGTGTTATGCTGGACTTTTCCCTCCCATTCACTGCTAATAGCCACAATCTGATGCCAAGTCTGGTTCTTTCTTCATATCTTTCTCCTTGGAAGCCTCCTCTCCAATCTCTGGTTTTCTCAGCTGCCGCGCAAGTTTAGGACATCATCACCTCTCATTCAGACTCACAATAGCCTTCTAATCTGCTTCCCTATCTCAAGGATTTCCCCCCCACACACCAATTTACCCTCAACACAGTCACCAAAGTGACTTTCTTAGTGCACAGATCCAACCATGAAACCGTACTGTTCATTAAAATCCAGCAGTTCCCTGTCACCTCTGGGAACAAATATAAAATCATCTGCTTACACTTAAAGTCCTTCATAAAGGGCCCCTTGAACTTTTCCAACCTTCTTAACGCATCATTCCCCTCCACATACTCTCTGGTCCTGCTGTACTGGCCTTTGTATGGTTCCTCACTTGTAGCCCTCCACCTTCTGAGCTCCTGCCTTGTCTCGCAGACCCCCTGGTTCCCTTTATGGCTCAGGAAAAGCATAAAAGCATAATCTTCTTTAGGAGATTTTTCCTAACTCCTTCTCCCCTTCCATTTTTGTTTCCCTTTCCTTCCCCCACTCCAAACACACACACAAACTTATCTTAATATGTGTTTTGCATAAATCTATCTATGTGCAGGTTTTCTCCCAATAGAATGTAACCTCCTGGGGCGGTGGGTGGGGGTTGCTTTGCTTATGTCATTGTATACCCAGCTCCTGGCATAGTGCCTTGCAGCTATAGGCAGTACAATGGACACAGCCCTGGAGCTGGAGTCAGAAAGTCCTGAGCTCAAACTGGGCATACATACACTGTGTGACTCTGAATAAGTCATTTAACCACTGTCAGCCTCAATTTCCTCATCTGGAAAGTGGGAATGATAGTGGCACCTGCCTCAAGGATTGCTTCAAGGATCAAATGAGAGAAGAATTGTAAAGTGTTTCGCACAATATGTGGCATATAGTAGGCACTTAATAAATGCTTGTTTCCTTCCTTCTAGCACATAGGAAGTACTCATAAATGTTTACTGACTGATTCATGGGAAGATTCCTATACAGTATGCTATAATAAACTACTGGAACCCCATGAAGCAAAGGTCTGAGCTAAAGACTCACCCGTTCTAAGCAGAACTTCGGTATTGTCTCATGTGGGGAGCTATCAGATATCATGAGACCATGGAAAGCAATAATGACTCCTGGGGAGATCACCTCCATGACCCTAAAGGGATGGATTAGACTGAACAGGCAGCTGACATAGTCTCATGTGTAGCACATAGGAAATGTCCCAAGGAATTGGCAATGGGCAGGAGGAGGGGAGGAGAAGGGGAGGGGGGCTATCTACCAGTGTCCAGATGTCACAGTGCCTCTATTCATGTTGGAACTTATATAGTTTGTCCACCACAGGACAGATCTCCTCAGTCCATTATGAGTTGGTCCTTAAGATCTACCCATGTACTTTCACAATTAACTTAGCGATGGTAGCTTTTATTTGGGACCACTTACAAAAGAGCTGAGGGAGGGAGGGAGAGGAGACACCCCTAACTGGGCCACTCCTCCGATTGGAAGTGGAAACCCTTTCCTGGAAACTCTCAGAAGTTCAAGGCAGGATTTCTGGTTGTTTGGAAATAGGCATCCCCAAAGGAGATGCTCACAGTATTATTAGCAACCACCTCTTCATCTTCTACCAGGCTGCAATCCTCTGGACTTTTCCATCATACTCCCAGCTAGGAACTTTCCACTCCCCTTTTCAGCTTTCTTTTCTGTGTTGTTTTCCACATTCGAACATAAGCTCCTTTAGAAGCTGCCTTTTTTGCCTTGTATTTATATTCCTAGCACTTGCATAATGCCTTGTAAATAGTAGGTGCTTAATAAATGCTTGTTCACTGAGTAATTAATTTTCCCAGGAGTAGAAGAAATACTTTTATAAGCCACATTAGGTACCTTAGTATTTGTAATACTGAGAAAATAAGGATCTGTTGAAGAGGGCACAAGTTCCATCACAGTAGGAGATCTTAAAATGATTCTCCAAAAGAACAGGGACAGATAAGAAGCAAGATAGGCAAGTGGCAGAAACAGAAGAGGAAGATGTTGAACAGAGATATCAGTCACAGCCCGCAACACTCCCACGTGCAACCAAAACCAAATTAAAATGCAATTGGGAAATATTTCCAAAATAAATAAAAATACAAATGAACATAGACCATATTAATATATGGTTTTCTAAGTCAATATGCAGCCTGAAGGGTCCTGCTATATAATTTGATACTGTTTCAATTTGAGTTTGATACCACTGGTCTAGAACATGTTTGGGTCCAGCAGGAAGTTAGTGTCCAACCACTCGGGACAAACAGGAAAGCTATGATGAGAGCGTTGGACTTGCTCATTCATTGGTAAACTTTTCCCTGATTAAGAATTCAGGGAGTAGGGGCAGCTCAGTGGTGCAGTGGATAGAGCACCTGAAGTCAGGAGGACCCGAGTTCAAATCTGACCTCAGACATTTAACACTTCCTAGCTGTGTGACTTTGGGCAAGTCACTTAACTCCAATTGCCTCAGCAAAAAAAAAAAAAAAAAAAAAGAATTCAGGGGGCTAATAAAGTGTCCCTTTCTCCTTTTTCTAGCTTCCTTTCTGAGAGTATAGATTTTAAATCCTGAATTTTCTATCTCTTTAAGTTGTTTGGATGTTTATTTAAATAGTACATTAAAGCCAACTTTCTCTAGACAAAGAAAAGATAATTTATATATGGTCTTAATTTGAAAATGGGAGGGGGGGGGTGGCAGTGACTAGCTTGAATCCTTAGAATTTAAATGGGTCACAGATCTCTACCTCTGGCCAAATAGTGAGTTTCCTCAACTGGGGACTTGTTGAGAGATGAGATAAGAGATCAGTTTATGGTGACAGTTTTGTTTTAAAAGGCTGTACCATCAGACTTGTTAAAATAACAGAGAAAGAGACACAAATGGATCAGACCATTGCCCTGCCCTTTGGGGGCACCATTGCTGCACTCTCTTGTGTCCTGAACTAGACTGCTTAGAAGACCAGGGTTCCAGACAAAACTTCTAGATTTCTATGCAAAAAAGAGGGGGGATGAAAGTGACAGGCATGCCCCCTGAACTGATCCAGAAGGAAGAAAAAGGCAGGGTCTGGTAGGAATGAAGTCCTCTCCTTTGCAGTGAGGAGGGGAAAAGTCCTCTTCAGCCAGATTTTGCATTCCACGGTGAAATGTGATAATTATGTAAGAAAGGAGAGACTCTCAAGGGATCCACCTGGTTCCCCACCTAAATGCAGCAAATTGAGAAGGCTCACCCCCTACCTCCTCTGGGAAGGGAAACAGAGGTCAGGTCTTAGAGGGGAGATGTTTTTACCATATTTAGTAATAAAGACAATAATGTATGGGGTAACAAAAAGGTGGCCCCTGCTGCCGATAGATTGACTAACCAAGGTCCCAGATCTCTTCTCTATTGGGATTGCCTATTGCTAACTTTCATAAACAGCCAATCCAGACTTCTGGGTGAGTGATTACTAAACTGGTGCTACAGAGCTAAAGATGTGGAAAGGTGGGAGAACAGGAGAAGCAGCTTGAGCATCTTTGTGATTCAGTAGCAAAGCTCCCTGGGAATCTGGACACTTAAGTGGTTTTTTCTAGTCACCCTCTGGGTTAGGTGTGTTCCTAAGAAAAGCCTCCTTCATTATTATACACTTCAACGACAATACTGTATGAGGATGTATTCTAATGGAAGTAGACTTCTTTGACAAAGAGAAGATCTAACTCAGTTTCAATTGATCAAAGATGACAGAAGCAGCTACACTGAGAGAAAGAACACTGGGAAATAAGTGTGGACTACTTGCATTTTTGTTTTTCTTCCCAGATTATTTTTACTTTCAGAATCCAATTCTTCCTGTGCAACAAGAGAACTGTTTGGTTCTGTAGACATATATTGTACCTAGGATATACTGTAACATGTTTAACATGTATAGGGCTGATTGCCATCTAGGGAGGGGGTGGCAGGAGGGAAGGGAAAAGTTGGAACAGAAGTGAGTACAAGGGATGATGTAAAAAAATTACCCAGGTTATTTTTACCTTCTGAATCCAATTCTCCCTGTGCAATAAGAGAACTGTTCGGTTCTGCAAACATATATTGTATCTAGGATATACTGCAACATATCTAACATATATAGGACTGCTTGCCTTCTGGGGGAGGGGATGGAGGGAGGGAGGGGAAAAATCGGAACAGAAACGAGTGCAAGGGATAATGTAAAAAAATTACCCTGGCATGGATTCTGTCAATATAAAGTTATTATTAAATAAAATAAAATAAAATTTAAAAAAATTACCCAGGCATATGTTCTATTAATAAAAAGCAATAATTAAAAAAAAAGAAAAGAAAAGCCTCCTTCCGTGAGCTGTATTGCAAGCTGCTAGCAGTCCTAAATCCACAGTATACACCAAAGCTGAGTCAGGGATGCTCCTATACCCCAAAGGCAGTATGGTGGGCCATTGCATTTCTTACTTTCCTACCTGCTTGGGCTGCTCTGCTCCTCACTTCCTGGGCCACCCTGCTGGAAGCAGGGTACATACTACTGTTCTTTCTGCCTCAACAGTTCCCCTGTCTATGTGCCATCACAGCCTCTTCCCACAGGTTATCTCCAAACTTCCTGGACTGATACAAATCCCACTCTACTGTACAAGTCCTGCTGTACTTCTGTCTTTTTGGAATCATGGATTGAAACCTCAAAGTCTATTTGGTGCTATCCCTTCATTTGACAGATGAGAAAATTGAGGTTCTAAAGATCAGGTGACTTTTTCAGAGCCACATAAGTTTTAAGCATCTGACATGAGATTTGGATCAAGATCCCCTGGCTCCCTCCAGAGCTTGGCATCTGTCCACTAGAACACAACTGACTTGTCAAATGTTCTTTCAGCTTTTAGACTTTAGGTCCTCTTTCATCATCCTTCAACTTCTCGTGCAGTTAATAATTACAACATTGGGTTGTTTTTTTTTTTTTTTTTAGATTTCCCACATCCCAAAAGAAAACAAAATGATAATTATGATTGCATCATACAGAGAAAAATTCATTTGGCTACCATCACTGGTGAATGAGATATAAACACAAATTAATTTTCTAAATCTCCTCCCCTCAACAGAATTTTTTAAATTTTATTTTGGGATACTTTGATGAAAATATTTTAGAATTTTATGTGAATAGAGGACTCAGCATGTGATTTAACAGGATATTATTCATATATAACAGTCATTGACTCACCACAAATGCTGATGACAATACTGCATTGTTTTGAGTCTGCTAAAAAAAAATTTCCAATATCATCATCAGTTTTTTTGCTTATTTGCACCTACCTTATTTGCTCATCACCCACCTTAGTAGGTTCTTTCTAAAGGGATATAATGGAAACCAGAAAAAAAAAATTTGCTAAGAACCAGATGTCTAATAAAAGTCAATAAGGCTCTAAATGAGGGCAGCAGGAGCAAACCCCATGACTCTGTAACAACTACATGCATTGCTCAATGACCCTTCATATTTCTAACTGATCAGGATTTAGTGAAGTGGAACAGGCAGGTGTTAACTGGCTGGTACTCACTCCTAGCTCCTTCTGTCCTCCAGGGAATAGGGCAGAACAGAATTCTTTCTCTTGCCATTGGGAACTTCACTTCCCTCATTTGAATCTGCACTCTTTCTCTTTCCTGTCCCCAAACACCCCATTTCCTCCCTCCACAATAGATTCAATAGACTTGACTAGAAACTAAAAGAAACCTCAGGGGCAATTTGAGTTCTGTCTATAAAAGTTTAGAGAATTATTAACAAAATAAAATAACAGTTTGTCATGCCCCGAGACATACTTAGCCACCAAACTGCAAAGGAGAATTTCCAACCAATTAAATTTTGTGGAGTCAAATGGCCAAAGGCTTCCTCATTTGTACTCTTAGAATGCCACGAAAGACATATGCACAGAATGTTTAATGTTATACATATATCTTACCTAGACAAAGGCAGATTTAAAGTGTAATTGAAACCATAAGGAACAGTTTAAAAGGAAACATGCAAGAGTTTTCATTTAAATATTCTTTTAGAAAGAAAAGTAGAAAGAAGCATTTCACCAGTTCCATGGATTCAAGGCCAGAGAAAAGTCTTTAATAATCAGGTTTATCTCCCACTGTGGCCAAAATTGTTCTCTGGGCCACCCTGCTGGAAGCAGAGCACATACTACTGTTCTTTCTGCCTCAACAGTTCCCCTGTCTATGTGCCATCACAGCCTCTTCCCACAGGTTATTTCCAAACTTCCTGGATTGATACAAACCCCACTCTACTGTACAAGTCCTGCTGTACTTCTGTCTTTTCCTGGTCTAAGAAGAGGCTACAAACCCCAGAAATGCATGTGGCAATCCTTGAAGACTTTCCCTCTAGGTAGATCAATCTGGCAAGGGGAGCTAGAGCAACACAGTAGATTTTGTTAGGGATCCCTTGAGGAAAGAAATGTACCCCTTCGGGGATTAAGAAAACAACTTTCAGGAGAGATTAGAGAGGGGAGAAAGGTGAAGGAGGATCTTGGTGTCCTTGTGGTGTCAGAAGAAGCAGAGGGTGGCTATCAGCCATTGAGTGGATTACCCCACAACTTAAAGGAGGACATAAAAGAGATTTGCATTGAGAGAAACTGGAATGGATAAATTGTGATCTATACTAATGAAGGCAATACCCCTGATAGCAGACTGAACGTAAAATGGAGTCAGGCAATCTCAGATCCTTAACAACTCTATGGCTTGGGAAAGACACTGAAACTCCAATTCTCCCCTCTGTAAAATGAGAAAATTGGACAAATTTGCTTTCAAGGTTCCTTCCAGCTGCAGAGCTATGATTCTATGTTTGGAGAGGATTCATCTACGTGTAATGTTACTTACTTGCTTTGATCATCCCTCTTACCCTCCTGCCAGAACCTTGGTCACTGGGAAGCTGGACTCTGATTGGTGAGATCCATTTAACCTTGTCTGGTAGGGAATCAGGACTGTCCATTTTTTCTAGTTCCCCTTTAGGTAATTGACTTTCCCCCCATTAAAATGAAAGCTCCTTGAGGGCAGGGCCTGCTTTGCTTATTTGTATTTTTGTATCCCCAGTGGGTAGCACAGTACCTGGTCCATAGCAAATGTTTAAAAAATGTTTTGTTATCCATTAATAAATATACTGAATGGTAAGGGAAGAGGAGAGTTTTCCTACAAGCCAGAGGTTACAAGCCATGATCTGATTGGTTCATTTCCAATTAACAAGACTCTGAGTTAATCCCTTAAAAGGGAAAGTGGCTCTCAGAAATCCAGGCTGAAGATGGGGGAGGTTTGGGAAGGAAACAAGGATCTGGGCCTCAGACAAGTGGGATCAGGGCTTTATTTGGCAGCCCATAGCCTGGGCCTATTATTGACTAGGCCAGGGCTGGAAACACAGTGCTCCCCCCATGTCAGAAATACATTGTTTTTTTAACATAGCTTTGGATATTTGCAGCTTAGCCCAGTCTCAGATACAAAAGTCTGTGTTATTAGCAGTTTTCTGGTAAGACAAATTTTATGTAAGATCCTCATCCTAGATTATACAAGCTGACAGCTGTTCCAGTCATTTTTAGGACCTATGAACTCCACAAAACTGCTATAACAAATTTTCTCAGTCATCATAGACTTAATGAGTTGAAAGAGACCTTAAACATCCTCCAACCCAATCCTTTCATTTTATAGATGGGAAAGCAAAGCCAAAAGGTAGAGGCTGGATCTTATGCTGGGCTCTCAGATTTCAATTCTAATATTCCATCTAGTATATCATATAATTATTTTACTTTTGTTTAAAGCGAATGGATAGTCTGAACCCTTTCCTCCTTGGAGATGTAAGCTTGAGAGATAAGAAAAGATAGACAGGCCTTTAACCCAATTAAGTTACTGCCAAAGGGAAAGTCGAGGATCTGGATGCTCTCACCACACAAAATTTTAGGACTGAGCAAAGGGACAAGAACATATTCATACAAGGAGGCGTTTGCCAGTCTTATGGTTTTTGTTGGTTTATTTGTTTTCAGACAAACTGAGACCTGAGAAAGATCTTAGCTTAAAAAGGCCCCTGCATCCGGGCTGTCTCCCCTCATTCCCATCGAGATCTTGCCATTGGACCTAGGCAGTTAGCTCCAGAGGACAAAGTGAGGCTTCTGACTTTGCCCAGCTTTCACCCGCTCAAATCCAATTCACTTGCAAGTCTTGACATCTCCTTCTTGAATAAACAACTTCATCAGATTTCTTATCTAAGCCACCCAGTCTTTATTTCAGTCTTGGGTGAGGAATATAAATTCTTTGTTTAGATTGCCCAAGGCCGGGGCAGTAAATGACTTAGAAGTTAGGGACATAATCCAAATTTATCAATCAGATTTTATTGCTACTCTCTGGCATACCCATTTTTCCAAGGCCAAATAAGCCTGGAGCCCACAGCCGTGAGGGGATTTTGACATTCCAGGGCTCCTCCAGAACTTTTAAAGCATCACAAAGTTTTATTCAAGGAATCCTGTCATAGTGATTAGGGCACTGAACAGAGTTAAGATTCAAACTCTGCCTCTGCCACTTACAAGCTATGTGTCCGTGGCCTACCACTGAGTCTTGTCTATAAAATGGGGGTAAAAAATGCCCATCCCTATCACCTCAGAAGATTGCCGGGACTCTCAAATGAGATCATAAATGTAAAGATAATTAACGTACTGTAGAAATATCAGTTATTATTGCAATGAGATGATATTCACCCACTCACTGGCCTGACCTACGTTGTCACATTTAAGACCTTCTCTTATTTCTCTAAGGGTCTAGAAAAGGTCTAGAAAGACCCTTTTCTTCTCTTCCCCGTATTCTCTGTCAGGAATTGAGGCAAACTCCCTCTAAGGAGAGAAGAAACTTATCAAACCTCCCCAGTTCCTTTGAGGGATCTTCAAAATCTAGCCCATCATATAGACTTCACGAAGAAGACCATCCAATCCATTCCCATCCCTGGTCCTCCATGTTCCCAGACTCCCATTTGCTTCCTTTCTATCCATTGGTTTCATTTTCAGTCAGGCTGTTTTCAGAAAGCCTGGGGCCATTTATTACTCTCTCCAGTGATGACTCAGGAATCATTCTCAGCCTTGGGAATGATGGAGCTACTATTTAAAAAGCCCATTAAATTAAAATCACAATATGAAAGCCTGAGTTTGGCCTTAAATAGAACTTGAGACAAGGGGGAGCAAGATTCTATCTACCATGTAAGAGACTAATTCAGGTCGCTGTCCAAAGGCTGTTAATTGGTTGCTTTAAGTGCGATGAGAAGAAAGCTGGTGAAAGGGTGATAAGCTGGCTTCAGAGCCAGGAAGACACATGTTGGCATTGCAGATCCTGGGCAGAGAAGGCCCCATCTAACTCCTAAACTGAAACATGAAAATCCCCATAGCTTTGAAATTCATTATGGCCTAGCCCCTTGAGATCTGCTTTGGGCCTCTGGCCCAGAAAACATTCCCTAGAATGTCCCCAGCTGACATACCTGCCTTCTCAATAGCTCTGGGCTTCTTTCTCTGCCTCTGCCCCCATCACCTTCCGTCATTGGGCTGGGGCCCCTGGACCACAATCCCAGGGCCCAGTGATCCCATTCCCAGAATTCTTCTCCCTTCCTAAGGATTCTCCTTCACGGTCCTTGTCTTGTGGGTCCTGCTGGACGACTGAGGCATGATGGGGTGAATAGACCCCAGCAAAATATTATGTCCCTGGCTATAAGCCAGTTTCTGAATGAGCCCAGTGAGAAATGTTATCTCCTTCTATCTCCTCTTTTTACGGGAACAAACTGACTCTGCAGAATTTCTTGTTTTGACAAAATTACCATGTACAGACAGCGCTCCCTTGTATCGACGCCACAGTTACTTTATATATTCAGAAGTTCAAGCTACGTACAGCCATTTAAAGGCACATAAACTTGACCTATACTATGATAACCCATAACCTTGCTCATGTACCCAATTAGCATCATATCTGGTTGAGGGTCCTTTTTCTTTTTTTTTTTTTTTTAATTAAAGCTTTTTATTTACAAAACATATGCATGGGTAATTTTTCAACATTGGAGGGTCCTTTTTCGAGAGTTCATTAGGAACTTTGCCCACTTGATTAAACAGCACAACTTGATTTGTTTGGGTCCATGAATTCATACCATTACCATCCTTTAGAAGACAAAATCTCTGATTTAGGGCCAAGTTGGATGGTCTTGACCTTCTCCTGCCCCTTCCCCAGGCACTCTGTAAGATTTCCCCCTAGGATGAGAGCTGGGGGCAAGGAGGCACCTTAGTCCAACATCCTTATTGTGATAGATAAGTAATATGAGACCGTGAGTGGTTAGGTCACTCACTACAGGATTTGAACTGGGTTCAAATGTAGCAGGCACCTGTCTACCTCTGGAGACAGGAAGGAGTTTTCTGAGCTGGGCAGAAATCTCCCATGTTGTTGTTAATAAGAAATACAAGTCTTTTCCTTCTGCAACAGGCTACTGCTTCTCATACAGCTCCTGCTGCTTTTTCCTTTCTCCCACATATTTAGTTATTCATCTATCTAATCATTGCAATTGAGGTCATCAAATTCCCAATTATAAGATCCTGCTGAGTGGGTTAAAGAAAAAATGTTAACACCGTGCTCTGTGTTTTAGATATGTTTGCCAAAAATACTTCGGATTCATTTATTCTAAGCTTTTCTAATCTAGAGAAAGAAATTTCCAAAATGCACTGAGTCTGGAGTCTGGAAGACCTGAGTTCAAATACCATTTCAGAGACTAATTATATGATCCTGGGCAAATCATTTAACTCCTGTTTGCCTCTGGTAAAATGGGAGTTATATGGCACTTCCTCTCCCCCCCACCCCCATTATTGTTGTGGCTCCAAAAAAACTGTAGATGTCCATTGACCATACCCCAATAAAACTGTCTTAGGAGATGGACTAAACTAAACTGAGGATGACCAATGGGCCTCAAACCTGTGGTGAGTTAGGAGTATGGCTACTCTTAGCATTTAAAGACTTCTTCTGGTGGAATGGACAGTTGAAAACAATTTGTTCCAAGGGCCATGAAGGAGGTTAAAGCAGGCACTTTGGAGCAATTAGAAACTGGTCAAACATAATTTACTAAGGTCATCCACTGCATCCAAGTCGTCCTTAGTCATCCTGATTTTTGTCCTGCCACTTGGACTTTGAGGATTAAGGAAGAAAAGGTGAGGCTGATGACCGTGTAAGTCGGCCTCACAGAAATACAATTAACTCCATTGATATCATTGGTCCTCTTTGAAAATAAAGGAGGATCAACAGCAAGTGCTATCTAAAAGTTAGGTCCTTCTGTCAATAAAAAGTTATTAAAAAAAAAAAAGTTAGGTCTTCCCCACCTCATGCCTTCAGACATCCAAGCCAGGATGGCTCTAAGTAACATGTCCTGGGATCTTGAATAAACAAAAGATCCTCATATGATGAAATAGTTTAGGGTATATATTATTACAGTATATATTAATACAGTTATTATTCCTTCCTTCCTTGATCACTCCCAGAAGAATTAAAAGGACTTCCTTTAGGAAATCAATATCTTACACCTGAATAGAGAAGAAGACCTAGTCTGGGATCAGAAGGAGGCAGTTATCTTAACTGGGCAGAACTTAATTTGGTTATTGTCCTTAATCCATTTTCCTAAGAAAAGCCCTAGCTTTTTTTTTCTATCTAAAAATCTGAAAAGGTTGAGGCTACAGTAAATGACCATTTCTTAATATTTTTAATTGAACCAGAAAGTTTTTAACATGCTTCTTCAAGTCCCTTCAAATTCTCACTTAAACTTCTATTTACATCACCACTCGAATCCTGAAATGGCTCTCAGTTGAATTAATTTATTTGAACTATAAAAATCCATCCTCCCTCCAACAGTCCCCCTTAATATGGAGATCTGCTTCCAAAAAAAAAAAGTCAGAACTCTGCAAATGACTGCTGTTGCCAGGATGTTGAAAAAGTCCACAGCTGCGTCTTAAAGACATAGGATGATAATAACTGGATCTCAGAAGTGAAAGGGACTTCAGCAGCCTTCCAATCCAACCCTGTAATTCTCTTGACAACACCCCCCCCCCAACAAATATTCCTCTTGTCGGAAGCCCTGGAGGATGAGGGATAACTACCAGCTCCAGAGGCAGGGCTCTGTTTGTAGACAGCTCTGCCTGAACTGACCATTTTATAACTTCTCCTGATGATCTCTCAGTTCTCCTTTCCACATCCAAACAAAGCAAATCTAATCGTCCTTCAAAGAGACAGGCCTTCAATTATTTGAAGATAGCTATCAATCAATAAATCAATCAATATTTATTAAGCACCTTCTATGAAATAGGCACTCTGCTAAGAACTGGGGATACAAAAAAAGAGGCAAAAAATAGTCCTTTTCCTTGGTGAGTTTACAATCTAATGGATTAGACAACATACTAGCAAATATTTACAAAGTAAACTACATACAGGATAAATAGTAAATAATTACTAGAGGGAAGGCACGGGGTTTAAAGGAATTAGGGGAAGGCTTCCAATAAGGGAAGGGATTTTCACCTGGGTACAAAGGAATTTGGAGAGGTCAGTAGGTGGATCCCAGGAGGGAGAGTGTTTCAGACCTGGGGCTTAAATTAAAAATACCTGGAACAAGAAATGGCCTTTCCCCATCATCCTTTCCCTACTTCAAGTCTTCTCTTTTAGAGGTGAAGCATCCCTGATTCCTTCAGCTGATCTCCATATGGCATGACATTGAGATTCTGTCTCCAAGACTGCCCTGTTCCTGCTGCCCCTGCAGCACAGGTGGGGAAGTGATGGGAGACTCCAGCTGGCTCAGAAATGGGCTCCAGCCATGGGAGACTCCAGCCATGGGAGGCTCTAGCTATCTGCAGAAATATGCTCCAGCCATGGGAGACTTTAGCTGGCTGCAGAAATGTGCTCCAGCCATGGGAGACTCTAGCTGGCTGCAGAAATATGCTCCAGCCATGGGAGACTCTAGCTGGCTGCAGAAATATGCTCCAGCCATGGGAGACTCCAGCCATGGGAGGCTCCAGCTATCTGCAGAAATATGCTCCAGCCATGGGAGACTCTAGCTGGCTGCAGAAATGTGCTCCAGCCATGGGAGGCTCCAGCTGGCTGCAGAAATGTGCTCCAGCCATGGGAGGCTTCAGCTGGCTCAGAAATAAATGTGCTCCAACCATGGGAGGCTCCAGCCATAGGAGCTCTAGCTGGCTGCAGAAATGTGCTCCAGCCATGGGAGGCTCCAGCCAGCTGTTGTGCAATTGCCACAGTCACCTTTAGGGAACACTTCTGCTACATCAGAAACCCTGCCAGCCCTTGTGTATTTCCTTTGGTTATTGCTTTAGAATCTAAGTTCCTTGAGAGTTGGGGCTGGTTTGTCCATTTTTCATATTCCTCGGGTTTAACACAGTACCTGGCACATAATAAAGTTGATTGATTCTTCCAGCCTATCAGACCTTCTAGAGTTATAGGGATGTGAGAGGGTGCCAGGAGAGGAGAGCCTAACTGCTGATATCCCTGACAAGTGACCTCAAAGATCCGATAGCCTTTGACTCAGGCACACCCAAGGGAACTGGGTTAGAAGGTGTTGTCAAGGTCAATGTACTCTGGGCTTACAACCTGGGGCAGCCCATGCAGAAGCCAAGGCAAGCTCGTGGTGTTTCCAAGGGATGCATACACAAACAGGTAGGCAGGAAGTCACCTAGGTAACCAGATTCCCCAGGGTTGCACTGAGCAATCTCATTGGGTGTTCTTTCATTTTCCTCATTCCAAAACAGACAGGTCTAACAGGAGAGCCAGCTCAGAGGCCCCAAAGCTCCCTGCATTTATTTACTGCTTAATCCAGTCTTGGACTCAGTCAAATCAAGTCAATTTCATAATACACTTACCATGTACCGGGCGCTGAGCTAAAGATGAGAGGTTTTAAGGCAAAGGGCAGTGCCCGCTTTCAAATACTTACAGTATCCGGAGGGGGAGACAATGAGAACAACCATATTATAAGCAAGACGTGAAGGGGGCAGCTCTTGGAGCTGCTTCATGCAGAAGGTGGGATATTAGCCAGGAATCCAGAAGGAAACAGAGATGAAGAAGAGATAGAGAGAGAGTCAGTGAATTGGATTTCAGGGGAAAGGAAAACGCAGGAGTGGAATTAAGATTGAGGCAGCTCGGTGCCCTCATGAGATCTGGAGTCAGGTGATCTGTGTTCAAAATCCAGCCTTAGACAGAGTTCATCCTGGGCAAGTCACTTAATCCCTCCGGGAAAGCCTCAGTTTCCTCATCTGTAAAATAGCATCTACTTCTTAGGATTGTTGTGATGATAACATCAAGGAATGTTTTTAAAGTATTTTGCAAATTTTAAAGCCTCAGATAACCCCAAGCTAGCATGGTTCTACTTAAGAATGCCAAGCAGCAAATACTACTTGTTTTCTCGGGTTTCTCACTTGTAGTTGCATCCTGGGTGCTTAGCACAGTGCCTGGCACGTGGGAAGCATTCAGTGCCCGGGATGGGGCCGTGGCCAATCTGATGACCGGTGAGTGTGTCTTAACTCGGCTATCCTGGGACAAGTCTCCATCACCCCCAGCTTGGCCCACAAGCTCTTGGAGTTTAGCTAGTTCTGCTCCTCGCCCCCACCCCGCGGACCTTGCTAGAGTCCTGGCTCCCTGACAAAGAGGAATTGGGGTGCTCCTTTTCCCGATCAGAGTCCGCGCTGGTTCAGTGAGTACGATAGACTGGTTGATTGATTAAGACGGCTCAATCCAGTGGCCCCCGAAGGGAAGAGATGGCTTGGAGCTCTCTGGAGGAAGAGGCCAAGTAACCCGAGACGAGGGGTAGGAGGGACCCCCACCGCCCAAGCCCCACCCCCACCCCACGCGTGGGCGTCGGCGGCCTGTTTGATTGATGGACCAACGCGTTTGCACTGACCAAACACTGAAGCTCTGATAAGTGCCCCCGGCCTAGGGCACAGGATGGAGCGAGGCGCGAACCCCGCACCCACGGCCCGCGCGTGGGAAGCCCATCGGGCAGAGGACTACTGCTTGGCTTAGCGGGCAGAGAGGGCTGCCGAATGAACACCTGGTTTGGAGAGTGAGAAAGCCCGGGTCACGTCTCAAAGTGAGATGGGAACAGTCCACAATCTCAGAAACTAAGCTCGCGGAGCATCACCGCGCCCTGCAGAAGCCTGCGTTCCCCCTCCCGGCCAGGCGGGGCGCCGAGGGTCGGCGCGCATTGGGAGGTCTTCGCGGGATGGGAGGGGGTGGGGGTGGCGGGGAGAGGAACGCGGGCAGCTCGTGCCCGCGCCGCGGGAGCGCGGAGGCGCGGCCCCACCCCCGCTCGCCCCCCCAGCTGCCTCTCCTCCGCGAGACCCTACGTCTCGAGACAGCCAGTCGCCCCGCCCTTTCTCTAGAGCTGACTGGCGTGATTAGAAACCAATGGACGGCGCCTTCGGTCAGGCCTGGCCAATGAGGGGGAGGAGGAGGGATTTCCCTCCGCGGTCGTTCCCCGGGATCCTGGGCGGCTGTGGCGGCGTCCGCGACTGAGGGGGAGGAGGCGGAGGCGGACAGGCGGGAGGGGCCGGATCCGGTTCGGTTGGTGGCGCGCCTGCGACGGCGGCGGGGGCTCGGGCAACAGCTGTCGTCGTCCTGGTCGCTGTCACTGTTGCTGCTGCCGCCGCTGCCACTTTCACCTTCTCGACTCGGCCCAGACCCGACCTCGGCCGGGCCGCCCGTCAGCCACCATGCCGGGCATCGACAAGCTGCCCATCGAGGAGACCTTGGAGGACAGCCCACAGGTGAGACGAGCCGAGAGGCCCCGCACGGTGTGGGGAGGCCCGGCAGCGGCGAGCGTCAGCGCGACTCCCCTCCCCCCCACCGGACCGCAGGTGCCGGGGCTCGGCCCCCTCCTCTCTGCCCCAGCCCCGGTGCGCGGCCCGCTGCTCCTCCGGACTGTTCTCTCCTCCTCTTCCCTCCTCCTGCCTCTTCGATGCTTTGGACTTCAGGGACTTTATTTCCCCCTCCCCCAGCCCCTGTCTGGTGTCTTTCCCTCCTCGTACCCCGCGAGGCAGTGGCTCGGAGCAGAACTTTCCCAGAAAGAGCATGGGGGAGGGGAACAGATTTATTCATCCCGAAAGGAAGGGTTGGTTCCGGCGCTGGAATTGGGCCGGACTCGGCAGGCTGCCTGTGTCTGTGTCCGTGTGTGTCTCACCGTGTCTGTTTCTCTCTGCCTCTTTCCTTCGATCCTCTTTCTTCCTGCTCTCCCCTCCACCCCCCATCTCAATCTCTCCCAACTTCTCTCTCACGAGGCGTCAGGAAAGGTCATTCACCGCCTTCTCCAGAGGGGTTTTCTGGTTACATTCGAACAGGCGTCCGGCATCCCTGTTACCGGTCGCAGGCTGTACTTCGTCTCATCCCACTTGACAGTTTAACACAGATTGAGTTTATGTGAAGTAAATTTAACCAAGTTGGCCTTTTTATTCCTGTTATTCGGGGAAGCAAACAAGCATTAATTAAGCTCCTACTGTGTGGTGGGTGTTTTACAGATAGCTCATTTGATCCTCACCGCACTCTCTCCCTGTGAGATAGGTGCTGCTGTTATCCCCATTTTAGAGAGGAGGAAACTGAGGTAGAGGTGAAACGCCTCTGCCCAGGCTCACACAGCTATTTGGAGACCAGATTTAAACCCAGGGCTTCCTGACTCGAGGCCCACCGTGCCAACTAACTGCCTCTGTATCTTTCGATTAATTCAAGGCTTTATAGTTCATAAAAGTGGTTAATGGACATGATGTAACACTCATAACCCAGTGAAGTAGGAGATGTAAAAATTGTTACCTGTGACTTTATAGAGGAGAAAACTCAGATTAAGTGGCTTGTGAAGTCGTGCAAGTTAAGTCATAACTAAGATCTAAAACTGTGATTCCCATCAGAACATTCTTTAGGTTATGCCATGCGGCCCCATCCTGGAAAAGTAGTCATTGGTAGAATCTTTTACCCTGGGAACAATAACAAAAAGGGCTAGAAAACAAGATGGGAAGTTTTCAAATAAACTATTTAAGCTTTGTCCTTTGATCGAATCAACCACTTAAGAAAATTATAGGAGTTGGATGTCATTTGAATAGAACAAAACAAAACAAAAACTTTCTGAATCACCTGTTTAGAACATCAGAACATTCTCTATCCAGGATGACAGAACTAAGACCTGATGTATGGGAGAAGGAGGTCCTTGACCCCACTTTAGTGTTTGGTGATCCTGTGAAGGTTTTTCATATGGCCAGTTCAGTTGCTAGGAAAATGGTATGTTCTTTTTCCTTTCAAAAAGTGATTTATACAAACCCATTGCCTGTTTGGTTATGTACTTTGTCAGCTTGTACTGACAACAAGGGAAACTGATTTCTTCAATTTATGTAGTGTCCAGAAAAGCCTTCCCATCAGGTCAAACCTTCCTCGAATTCAGCCTATTAGTATATAATCTGTAATATAATATTTATAATATGGCATGTAATTAGTAATTAACATTAGATATAATCTACTAAGTCTATAAAAAAGCGGCATTGCATAACAGATAAATAAGTGACCTTGGAGCCAGAAAAATTTGTATCCAGGTGCTCCCCTCTAACAGATCCTGGCTGAATCACTGGGCAAATCAATGCATCGTACATTGGTAGAGAAAGGTCTTCATTGGGAGCTCCTGCCACAAAATTAAGTCACAAATCTAGTCTATCCTATTGATTAATCAACAACCTTTTGTTGAACACTGCTTGATAAAGGTGTCTTGTATCTGGGGAGTACAGATACAAAGCCTGAAATAATCCCTCTTAGACAGGAAGAATTAAGTACAAATATAAGGATATACAGAAGAAATAGAAAAAAGAAGAAATACAAAGTAGTAGAATACATGATGGAAATAGCAGTTGGGAGTGTTAGGAAAGATCTTTGTAGAAAATGGTACCCGAGCTATACTGCCTTAAAAAGGAGGAAAAGTATTCTTCTCTGAGGCAAAGCTGAGGAAGGAGTGCGTTTCAGGGATGGGGAAGCAATAGCCAGTGAGGAGCAGAGAAGACTGCTTTGGGAGGAAAGTCATGTCCAGCAAGGCTAGAAAGATAGGCCAGGCCTTGTTTGGGAAAAGCTAGAGATTATGTTCTGCAGGGAGCCATGTAGTCAGCTTTGGCAGCAGGATAAAGAGTGGGGAGAGAGAAAGCAAGGAGTTTTTTGCAGTAACCTAGGCAAAAGGTGATCAGAATCTGAACTACTACTACTATTACTAGTTAACATCTAGAATAGCATATACTCTGACACTGCTATATGCTTTACAAATATCTCCTATGATCTTTAGGACTCTGAGAGCTGGGTGTTATTATCCGGGTTTTAGAACTAGATAAACAAGACTAAATGACTTGCCCAAGGTCATCAGGTACTCGGTACCTGAGACTACATTTGAACCCATATCTTCCTGACTCTAAGCTCAGGCACTCTTATCTACTCTCCCCTTCCCAAACCCCATAGCCACCTACAAAGGTGGTAGCTGTGAGTAAGAGATGTTATGAAGGGCGAAATAAAATAGAGAGATTGGCTCTGAGCTAAGGGTAAGTGAGCAGGATAGCATGATGTCAGCATGAATTCAAGAGATGAAAAGAATAGAGACCTTTGGAGAAGAGATCATGCGTTCACTTTGGGGCCAGTTTGGGACATCCCATTTAAAATGTGCCCTAGACAATTGGTGATTCAGAGCAGAAGCTGAGAAGAGAGACTGGAACTGATGAGATTCCCCAGAGACAAATTTTAGAGGGAAGTAAGAAAAGAGCCTAGGAAAGAACTTTGGAGAACACCCACAGATAGACTGTGACACATCAGAAAAAATGAGATCTTCTGCAAGAGGAAAAGATGCTCAACAGTGTCAAACGCAATAGAAAAGGATAAAAATGAAAAAAAAAAAAAAAACACTCGGTGATAAGTGAGGGAAGCAGAACTGAAGGCAGCAGGAGGTGCTGCTTTGCCAAGGAGGTTCAGGGAGGATGGTCAAATCTAGCAAAGGGTTTTTAAGAATGAGGGAGACATGGGTGTGTTTGACAGCTAGATAGATGTTAAGTGGAGAGACTGAAGAGGGGAAGAGGAAAGAAAAGGGGACTGAATCAGTTACAAATGTAAAGCAGTTGGCCTTGGTGAGGACCAAAGTTACCTCATTGTCAGAGACAGGTGAGAGGAGAAAATGAGGAGTGAGACATCAAGTGGTTTTGAGATGAAGAAAATGGGAGAAGGACCTTGTGCCTAATAGCCTCAGTTTCCCCACGAGAGTAGGAAGCCAGACTCTGTGGAAGCTGGTTGGTGGTTGTCCTTTATCTTTAAAGAGGACCAAAGTGACATCACTTATGTTAGGGTCGATTTCCCATGTGTCCAACTGTGGCTGATCAGACGGATATCAGTTCAGAATGCACTGCCACAGGTTCGACACAAATAGTCTCTGTGAACATTTGGGGTGGCTTCTCTAACTTTGGGCATCTCATCTTCTGAAAGACAGATAGGGAAGGCATTGAGAACAAAGGCTTAAGGAGGAAGGAGAAGGTTGGGAGTAACTTCTCTGGGAGGTGAGATAGGGGTTCAGTTATAGAGTACTAAAAAGGATTGTCGATCATGTTTGGCTTGGTCTTTTGCTCTTTTTTCCTCTGACATAAAAATTTTAACTTTATATCATATTTCATCCATGATACAAGTCCCATGAAAACTGAATGGCTCAGATATTATTGCATAATTTCTTTAGCAAAATATTCATATTGAGGTAAGGAAAAGAAGTTTTTTAGGCTTATGTCCTGAACACAGTTAACACCTTGGAATATTAGATTTCTTTATTTGTGCCAATATGAAAGAAGCTAGAATACAGCAATTCTTTTTGTTTTGTTTTTATGTTCAAAACCCAGAAGTAACAGATCTTATGAGTTAAATTACATTTAGAATATTACTTTGTACCACTGGGTTTGGGGAGTAGAAAAAACAGCAACATTCTTCTGGCAGCCACCTTTGTGATTACTGTGTACCATGTTCATTATTTTAATTAATGATTTGGCACCAGTTAGAAAATTATATTCAGAGATACCTGTATAAGAAGGAGTTGGGTACATGAAGGACAGTGATGAATGTAACATAATTCAAAAACTTATGGATAAAACTCAGAACTTGGCTGTCTTGTTGTCTTACCATCCTCAGCTTTTATCCATAAATCATCCAATCAGAGCAAAATGGAAATGAGAATTGTTAAGATTATTTTAGAAACTATTCCTTTTTTTAACATAATCTTTGAAAATGATTTTTAAAATGATAAAATCATAATAGAACATGAACAAGTGCTTAAAAGATTGTTTTAAATTTATTTTTCTCACAGTTTTGAAATTCACAGTTATGAAAACTCACAGTTTTCATAAATTCTTTCTTTTGAAGAATCACTCATTGTGATGACCGCGTATTTTAAAATCGGCCAGAGTCAGGAATTCAGGTTAAGGGAAAATCTTCAATCTTTATTCTTTGTGGAAGTGAAGGGGGCTGGCGATAGCAATGTGAGCAGCTGTGACAGGAACCCACCAGCCGGCTCTCTCTGCCTCTCTTCCTGCCCTTCTGCCTCCACCCACCAAAATCATCCCTACATCATTTCCTATACAACACATCAGGACTTGTACAAAGAGTGGGTGGGGGCCATTCTTTCTCCAACCATATATATTAATAGAGTATGGTCCAATTACTATTTAGCTTCACCTGCTTGGGACCTCAGTGCATCAACTTGAGCTTCAGCCCATTACATCTCCCGCTTTCTTTTGTTTTAGAACACAGGTGGTCATGCCATCCCTGACTTCTCAGAGAGGTCAGAGCCCCCAAGGGGAGGTGATCACACCCTCCTTGATTTCTCAGGAAAGGGTGAAAGCACCAAAAACGAGGTGATCATGACTCCCCTGACTTCTCAGGAAGGGAGGTGAAAGCACTAAAAAAGAGATAATCACGCCCTCCCTGACATCTCAGGAAGGGAGATGAAAAGCACCAAAGGGAAGTGGGGGTTGCTAGCGGGTTTCTGGGCTGAAGAGTCTTATTATGCACAAACCCATCAGCATGGGAGGTATTACACAAGCATATGGCAACAACGCAGAGGCTATTAGTGATGACTCTCCCCACAGTCAGTGCAGGCTTGATGTGGTGTAACAAACATGAATTATACATGCAAGTAATGATATAACAAACAATATAAATCAACATTGTGTTGTAAAAGATTGCCAGAAGTCCTAGAAGGAGAGTATGTAAACAGCAGTCACACATACGCCTTCTTCAGCAGCCAAGAGATAGTCCAAAACCAATCTATTGTCCATTGCTTCACATATCAGGGAATCCAAACTTCCCCCCCAAGTTTTTGAAGTCCTGCAACAGTCTTTTTATGTGTTAGGGAATCCAATGATTCCTGCAGATTTTGAAGTCCTGCAACAATCTTATTATATCTCAGAGAATCCAATGATTCCTGAGGGTTTTCAAGTCCTACAACAGTCTTATCATGTCTCAGACAATCCAGTGATTCCTGAGGTTTTTCAAGCCCTATTGTAATCTTATCATGTCTCAGAGAATCCAATGATTCCTGAGGGTTTTGAAGTCCAACAATTTTCGATGTCCACAAGTCAAACGCCATAACTGCCACACTCTTTCAATGGTGAGCACAGTCAGCAACCACCTGATATTTCTTGGGTCTTCTCCTTCATTTCAAGGGTCTGCTCCATCTCTCTGCAATGGACAAGGCAAATACGGCTTGTTGGCACCCATCTGATTGCTTCTCCACCTCTTTGTGCAAACATATATTATAGAGTATGGTCCAATTACTATTTAGCCTCATGTGCTTGGGACCTCAGTGCATCAACTCAAGCTTCAGCCCATTACAACTCATTTATTCAGTGTTTCTAATACTAGATAGGACTCTATTTCCATGAAAAAAACCTCTTATCAAATTTAATTGCCAGAAATTTTTTCCATTTTTTTTTTTTTTATTTATAAAAAGAAGGGAAAGGATACTTTTAAGATCTTGTCTGTAAAACTCAGCCTGGTGCAAGGTGTAGTACTAAATAACTAAATAACCATGAACTCTTATTACACAACCTTAACTTGTTTTATGATCTTAGGCAAGTGTTTAAATTTTACGGGTATGTAAGAGAACTTCTTGTTCAAAAAAGTAGTAGTCAACTATACATTGTTGAGGTGGGAGTTATGATGATAAAACAGCTTGAAAAATTTCTGTAAAAATCAAGAATTAGTATCTTTTTGGTGTTGCTTTCCCATTGTCTCTGCAATAATCAACATTTGACTTTTTCAAGCAACAAAAGAGATTTATTTAGACCTTGGGATGTGTTGATATAGGTATTTTCTCACTTCAAATTTTGGTATACTTTGCAAATAGTTTCTTTTGCCTAAGTCTTATCGCTGATTTTTTTTTTTAAATAATAGAATAGGCACTTTCTCTTTTTAATATCCATGACCAGAATACTAGCTATTCCAAATACTATTTCTTCAAATAAATTTTTTAATTTATTACTTAATAAATATAATAAATAAAAGGCTTCTAGTGATCAATCTTCTCTGATTGCTTATTCTAAGTAATAGCTTAATTTTTAAGTAAATATTAATACTAATGTTTCAGATGAGATCTAAATTATATTTTTGCTACTGAGTCAACAGGTTCTTGAATCATAATAAATTCTTAAATATATATCATATAGGTCAAGTCCTAAAGGGGCATTTGCCTCATCAAAAGATTTTATTTATGTTTGTTATAATTCAGGAAGACGGTGTTAGGTAGTAGGTTGACTGCTGGGTTTGAATCGGAAAGGCCTGGGTCAGACCCTGCTGCTGGCTCTGGCTAGCTGGGTAACTATTCAAACTGAACTCTAAACCACCCGGTCATAATTTATATATTGACCTACAAAATTAATGGTGAATATTTTATTGTAATCTTTTGATTTCAAATAAATTAATGTTAACATCAACTTAATATTTGATTAACAAGAACATATTACTTTCATACAAAAAAATTCATTGTAATATGTTCGCAATAATTCTTTCATGTTTCCACTGTCTGAAGTTGTAAAATTAGTTTACCTACAATTAATAAGTGTGATTGATGTATGTTTGGATGCTTTTAATCAATTTGCTTAAAATTTAATAATCTATAAAATTGCATGTAATTTGAATATTTGTTCATTGTTTTTCTTCATGATAATGCTTTCATTAATTACTTTTGATAAAGAAAATATATTGTCTGAAATGCTTAATAATAAAACATTAGTTTTACATATTTTTTTACATTCTAATAAATTTTTCACAAAATTTTTATGAAAGCCCAGATTTGAAGACACGTCACAAACTTATAATATTAAACAATTCCACAGCTTGTTACATTGTTTAACTTTAGCTTAACTGGAGATATTCTACTAATGGCCTAAGTTGCTAGAAATCAACTTACTATTATAAAACATATAATTTAGTCGCATACAGACTTTGCCCAGCATCCCAAATCAGAATAATTCATTGAGAAGTAAAATTTTAAGGTGATTTACAATTTCAAACCCAAAAAGTCCATACTTTGATTTTTCACTTTAAAAAGGGGAACATGTCACAGATAATTTAATCATTCAAAATATGTAATTATTATTTGAATGACACCTTAAAGCTTTTTATCTTTCTAATGGAAAAAGTCTAAAAAATGCTGAACCAGCTTGTAAAGGTCAAGACAGGTTCAAAGGAGCTTTGATATCAGGTTTAGAAAGAAAGTACATTATTAACATATCTGATCTATGGATATTATGGAGGTTAAGCCATCCAGTAATAGCCTAAAACAATTGTATAGTAATTATCATAATTTGAAAGATCCATAATACAATCTGCGTAAATACTGTGGCCACCTCTCGTACCTGTTCCTCATCCCCATTGTTGCATTTTGTAACCCTCCTCTTATAGCTCTAAAGTAAAGTAGTTGTAGACAAAGCAATTTTCTTTTTGACTAGCCTTCTGGTAATGAGTTTTTCTATGCTTGAGAGAAGCTAAGTTTGTAATGATAAAAATAGTCAATTACCAGGGCCCTATTTACAACTTTTCCAGTGTGATAGAAACTGTTAAGAGTTTGTATTCAGTTGTTATAACCTCTTAGAATAGGGCCGTCTCCGCACCTTGATGAAGCTTGGGCAGAAAAGTTAATGTATCCTGTACTTTTAATAAATGATACTTCTAAATACCAACTATTTTAATTTTCTTAGTTGTTCTCTAATCACTTAATTCATTATTTTAAAAACCTCCAATTTTATTATGTCTCAGCCTAGTTTTTTTGATATAATTAGAAAATGCTTTCTACTTTCAAGAAGTGAAACTAAGAACTAAACAGCACTGACTTTTAGCCACAGAACCCACAGATTTGATTTCAGAATTACTGAGGTTTCTAAATTTGAAGCTCTGAATTTTATACCTCTATGTGAAGTTAAAATAATTTTTCCACCTCTTAATAAATATAAATTATTTGTTTTTATTTGATACAGACACGGTCCCTGCTGGGTGTATTTGAAGAAGATGCTGCAGCTATTTCCAATTACATGAATCAATTATATCAAGCCATGCGTCGAATTTATGATGCACAGGTAAAGATGAATAGAGTCTGCAATATGAATTATTAATGCAGTTTTATTACAAATATTTTGAACTAGAATCCACATTTCAGTTATTGCCTCATATATATTACATTATACAGTAATTAAGATTGAATTATTTTTTCTGAAGTGTACGCATATCCTGACTAATTGATTCTGCAAAAAACATGACTAAGTCAAACAGCATTGCAGGGAGTAATTCATTCTATAACATTCCATAGCAATATTGTTCTAAATAAAAGAAATTTGAACTACAAAAGCTTAAAATTGGTTTTTAGAGTAATTTAGCCCATACTAAGGAGATGTGTAATGTCTCAGAGTACCTTTGCATCTGGCTGGTAGCCAGTGGTGGAGAACAGGAACTTTTATCTGGATAATGGAGCAGAACATGATAGTAGAGAAACTGAGCTTCCAAGTAGCACGTGGGGATCATAAGGGTTGAGACCAGAAGTAAGCCTGAAAAGGGAAGGAATTTAGGATTTATATTTTAGTAATACAATGGATAGAGCACCAGCCTTAGAGTCAAGAAGATCACCTTGGACAAACACGTGATTCTTTTTGTCTCAGTTTCTTCATCTGTAAAATGGGCTGAAGAAGGAAATGGCAAATCACTCCAGTATCTTTGCCAAAATGCCCCAGTGGAGTCACAAAGTGTTGGGCACAACTAAACAACCTCAACTTCTAGAGGGATTAAGGAGTAAAGTGAGGAATCCAGCAACTTTCTAAACATATATAGGAAGAGGGACTGACTCTTCTGAGAAATCCTTGAATATATAGTTTAGATCTAATTAAAATAAATCTTTTTTTTAAAATTCATCACCTTGGGGGCAGCTAGATGGCCCAGTGGATAGAGTACCAGCCTTAGAGTCAAATGTGGCCTCAGACACTTAACATGTCCTAGTTGTGTGACTCTGGCAAGTCATTTATCCCAATTCCCTCGCAAAGAAATTAAAATAAAATAAAATTCATCACCTCAAAGGGACTAAACGTAACAAAAGTCCTAGACCTCGCTGTAGAAAGAAGGTAATAGATTAGAGTGGAGGACACACTAACTTTGAAACTTGAAAAAGTTATGCTAGAAAGTTTTTTGTCTTTATGTCCCAGAAGCGGCTGGTTGTAGCCTCTCTTTGTAAATAGGGCTTTAGTGAATCAGTGAACTTCTTACATATATTACTTAGTATATAATACACATAGTACTCCAGAATGTTTAATAATCTTGAGTGAAGGACAAAAACAAATTTGACACTAGTTTGGGCTGGTCTTGGAATCACACTGGAAGAAGTAATTCAGGGGTTTTTTAAATAATATATTAAGAATAGTATTGAAAGGACCTTTTGGGATTGATTGTACCATTAATCACAGAAGTTGATGGTAGGATATACCTGTAAAGTCACAATCTTTTATATTTGGAATGCTTGCTAAATGTTAGCTGAAAGAGCTAATAAAGTATAAAGAAAACTGGTTGGTTACATATATTGTATTTTTGTAAAACTAGTGACTAGGAGTGAGGAGAGATGAAAAATTGAACTTTATTTTGATCCATTGTAGAGTAGTAAGCAGCGATTGGATTAAGGTTAGAGTGAGTTAGAGTTAATTTACTTGGATGATTTATTTGGGCAGTAAATAGACAAGTTGGTTAAGAGAGTAACTATGAATTTAGATTATTATTATTTCTAACTAGAGAAGGGTGTAGTGTTCATATAGTCCATTCATTATTAGATTTAAAATCTAATAATATTTACAATATTAATTCTCTGATGCAGTTTCGTTGGCATTAACAGAAATGGGAACATTTCCTCTTGCTCCCCCCTCTTTTTTTTTAATGTCTGGATTTAATTTTTCTTCCCTTATGACTTTTTAAAGATTATCACTGTGGTGTTTAATCTTCTTTTTATATTTTCCTCTTGATTTTTTAATTCCAGTAATGCTATCAAAATTGATATTTCAGATTTATTATTGATATAAGCCTAATTTTCTGAACCTATAATACAAATTAGAACTTCCAAGAGTTCTTGGAAGATTTAGAAAACATACAGTTAAAGGTAAATGTTAAGTGATGATCCTAAAGAATCCAATATTAAAAGATTTCCAAAGCCTTTTAGTACAGTGCCTTCATTTTATTGAGAAAGAATAAAACCTGGATCCTAGAGAAATTAAGTGACTTACTACAGATATTGAGCAGAAGAACCAGGATTGCTCTGACTCCAAACTTGATGCCCTTTACAACTTTACAGACTGCTAGATAGTTTGATATTCTTCACCTTTAACTTTTGCTTTTTTGAGTTTTTCTTTTTAATTATTACTGTTAGGTTTATTTGAAAATATCAATATCATTCTCTTTTCCATAGAATGAATTAAGTGCAGCGACACACCTGACATCAAAGCTCCTAAAAGAATATGAAAAACAGGTACAGTATAAACCAGTTACTTGGAGTCCTTTTTGTTTCCCATATCTAGAGGGAATTTCATGAAAATTATATAAAATGTTAACTAAAATATATTTAAGGATGGTCTTGGAATAACAGTAACAATAATAGGACCGCTGTTAAGTAGCTGTTATTCTGGGTTTTATCATCCCTAATCAAGAGATGAGGAATTGGAGGATTAGAGAGAGGTGGAATGTGTCCACTGTAACACAAAGAGTAAGAAACAAGTTAGATTTGAACTTGGGTGTTCTAGCATCTTTCCATTTATCTTCTGCTAGCCTCTTTATCAAACAATGATAGACCCTGAAGAGACCAGTTTTTTGTCTTCCAGAAAAGGAAACTGAAGACTAGGGAAACCAAGTGATTGCTTTTAAGTCATAATTTTTGATGATACATAAATAAAATATTTTTTAAATTAATACAGTTAAATAGGTTTAGTCATATTTTAAGTTTTAAGTTTTTTCAAAAATGACTTAGATATTTGGGGAGAGATTGTTTTATTGGTGTGAGTGCTCGCTTCACTATCCAAGATCAGTCTTACCATATTTATGATCTTTTAGTTGGCCAGATTTCTTCAGACACAGATCATTGCTAACTCCATATTTGAAGCCTTTCCAGCAGAGCTTACGATCTATCAGAGCTTGCCTTTTTGTGGCATCTTCTCTGAGAGTACAGATCACCTTCTTGCTGTGATAAGACATTAAGAATAGGTCTTTCTTGGGAATGTTTGAGATTATTAGGATAAAACAGAATATTAATATAGCGGTAGCAGAAAAGTGGCATCATTCTTTAAAATGTGTATTAAAAATGGATATTTATATGTTCCAGGAGAAATGAGAATGAATGAACTTGTTTTGTTTTGTTTTGTTTTTCATTTTCACAGCGTTTTCCACTAGGGGGTGATGATGAAGTAATGAGCTCTACTTTGCAACAGTTTTCAAAAGTGATTGATGAGGTAAATACTTTCATTTTAACAAAATTGTTTCCCCTCCTCTCCCCCCCAATAAAGTTATTCATTTATTTATTTATTTTGCTGAGGCAATTGGGGCAGTAACTTGCCCAGGGTCACACAGCTAGAAAGTATTAAGTGTCTAAGGCCAGATTTGAACTCAATTTATTCAGCCATTCTCCAACTTTTGAACATCTACTCATTTTCCAATTTCTTGCTACCATAAAAAGAGCTACACGAGGGTCCTTTTCCTTCCTTTAAGACTTCCTTGGGATACAGACCCAGTTAATGGCATTGCTAGGTCAATGGTATGCATTGGTTTGATAGCCCTTTGGGCATAGTTCCAGATTGCTCTCGAGAATGGTTGGATCAATTCACAACTCCACGAGCAATGCATTAAGTGTCTTAGTTTTCCCACATATCTTCCAGCATTTATCTTTATCTTTTCTTGTCATTTTAGCTAATCTGAGAGGTGTGAGATGGTTTTAATTTGCATTTCTCTAATCAATAGTGATTTAGAGCATTTTTTCATATAACTGTAGATGGCTTTAATTTCTTCATCTGACAATTGTCTGTTCATATACGTTGTCCATTTATCAATTGGGGATACATTTGACAGTTTTTTATATATTTTAGAAATGAGATCTTTATCAGAAACACTGGCTATAAAGATTTTTTCCCAGATTTGTATTTCCCTTTTAATCTTGTTTCTGTTGCTTTGTTGTGCAGAAACTTTTTGATTTAATGTAATTAAAGCTGTCTATTTTGCCTTTCGTAATGTTTTCTAGTTCTTATTTGGTTATAAATTTCTTCCTTCTCCATAGATCTGATACATAAATTATCCCTTGCTCTCATAATTTGTTTATGGTATCATCCTTTATGCCCAAATCCTATACGCATTTTGACCTTTTTTTTTGATATGGGGTGTGAAAAGTGGGTCTATGCTGAATTTCTGACATATTATTTTACAGTTTTCCCAGCAGTTTTTGTCAAATAGTTCTTATGCCAGAAGCTGGGGTTTGGGGATTTATCAAATCACTATAAGTCTTGATTGTATCATTGTGTCAATACAGTGATTCCCCACTGTATTTCTTAACCAATTCCAAGTGGTTTTGATGAGTGCTCCTTTATAATATAATTTTACGTTTGGTACTGCTGAGCTACCATCCTTGGTATTTTTTCATTAATTCCAACAAAACAAGTTAAATGTGTAAATTTGTATTGTTTAATTTGTTTGACCTGTTTTGTTTTGTTTTTTCCCTTCTTGCCAGCTAAGTTCCTGTCATGCAGTACTCTCAACTCAACTTGCTGATGCTATGATGTTTCCTATTTCCCAGTTTAAAGAAAGGGATCTAAAAGGTTAAGAACCTAAATTCACTTTAAAATTCTTAGCCCTAATTATATCTATCCATGATCTGTATCATTTACTTTAGACTCAATTGTATTATCAGTCTAACTACCAGTTTGCTTTTATTTTTTTTATGCAATATATGTGCATACATGTTTTTAATTGTGCTTCTAGCTATTGTAGCAATAAAGTTTCCTAGATATAAATCTACTCTAATAGTTTATAAAACTAAAATAGATACATTAACGTGTATCTAAAATTTACAAATATTAAAGTGAATCAGTGCTGGAAAAATACTTGCATTATTTGCAGATTAAAAAAATGTATCTTGGGAGCAGAAATTAAGACTTATTATTGTGATAGAAAGTAAAGAAAATTCCATGTCAAAGCTGGATAAAGAAAACACTTTAAAAAGTTCCTCCCTGGTTAGCTTAGAAAGGAATGTTTTCCTTTCTAAAACAAACCTAATGTTTTCATTTGTTATTTCTAAATCACTTTTTTAAACATTAGTTGTAGTATATAATAAATTAAACAAAGAGCCCAGGCCATGCTAATCCAAAAAAGTATCATCTTTGAAGTCTACAGTTTTTAAAAAGATGGGTGAAGGTACGATGGAAGTGTTTGTTAGTAAATGTGTTTATTTATATTAGTACCTCTATCATCCTTGCTTTCCTCACACCATCAGCTTCAACCCTAAAGTGCCATCTTAATTAAGTCTGCTTTAGAATTTCATGGCTGATCTGGTAAAATCAGTTTTTCTGGTTATAGAACTTATGTTATATTATATATTATATTGATTGATTTATGATACTTTCCATTAGTCCATTAAAAGATCACTTTGTATTTTGGTTATAAAATTAGGAATGAATTTAGCATGTCAGAAAACATTTTAAAATAAGCAGGTAGCAAGATGTCTATTTGAATATGAAGCTAGAATAATTCTCAGATCTCTATTTTTTTTCTCCTCAGAGATATTAACTTTAAAGGAAGTGTTTCAGATTGCCAGCAATGGTAAGCCCCATCTAATCTTTTATCATTAGCAGAAGTACTTATGTATAATATCAGAAAGCCTTTTAGTCTGATGCTTTCTAGTATTACACTAGCAAACTGAGAAAAAAATGACTAATTTTTTAAATTAAATCTATTATTAAGGGTAATTCTGTTACTTAAATTGAATTTTTTTATTAAGTATCATAAGATTACCAGTAATTGTGACTTAATACCTCCCTATAACAAGAGGAGATCTAATAGTATCAACAATTGATTGGTTTAATAAGTATATGACAGGAAATTTACTTCATATTATAAAAAAAAATCGACTTTTGTAAAAAGCAAAAATGTAATTTAGAATTTATGCATAGTGACAGAAGCTTGTGTTGGGAGAAGAGAGAAATCTTGTGACTTTTTCTCATTGAGGGAAAAATGTGCTTTCTCAGAACTTTCAAATGCCTTTCAAGGTAGTACTGTTACATAAATTATTTTTGTTTTCCAGATCATGATGCTGCAATTAATAGATATAGTCGACTCTCCAAAAAAAGAGAAAATGATAAGGTTTGATATCAACTCTTTTGATATTAGAATTAATGTTGTAGTATTAAACTTGTGTGTTTGCCATAAGTTTGCTAGGTTTCTCTGTTTTAAAAGAATAACTAGCAATGATTTAATGAAAATATTTGCTTTAATGTTCTTGAATTATGAATTTCCTCTTTCCTACAGTAACAATTTATTATTTTCAAAATTGGGAATATTTTAAACCGAGAACTTTTTCTCAAACTTTAAGAACATAGTTTGTTGTTGTTGTTGTTTTTTCATAGTCCCTATCTTGATAGTTAAATAAAATTTCAGACATCATTAGTCATATGAACAAACAAATTTATGTCTGGGTATTGCCCAAAAAATCCCTTAAAATACTAGAAAAATAAAATTGAGCTGTTGAATGTTTAGCCAAAACTACACTGTGATCCAGGATATGTCTCCCACTTCTGTATGACCTCCCAGCCTTTCTGATTGCCTCTGGCATGTTTGTCTTCTCCAGGCAGACTGAGAACTCCCTGAGCAGAGTGGGGCTCTTCTCTTTATCTTTGTGTCCCCAGAATTTAGCACAGGACATGGCTCCATACTAAGCACTTGATGGTACTTTACATTCCTGCATTCCATGAGGGTAACAGTCTAGAAATACCATGTAGATATTTGTAGAAGATCATATTAAATAAGTATCATAGTATTTGCAGAGGCTAATACAAGTATTATTAATGCCATTTTAATATAATAAATATGATTGTTTAATAAATATTAATACCTAATTAAAACCATAATAGCAATATATATATATATCACTTGATAGTTTGCAAAGTCCTTGACATGTTGGCTCATTTTATCTGAGATTACCTAGGAGATCATTTCTATGATTATTCCCATTTTATAAATGGAGAAACTGAGGCTGAAAGAAGTTAAGTCACTTTCGCAAGTCACATAGGTGGTAAATGACTGAGACAGGATTTGAACCCAGGTCTTCCTGATTTGACATCCATCCCTTTGTCCACTGAACCATTCATTTAAAATGTCCTGATAGTGACAAATAGTGGAGCTAGGACTCGAACCTCAGTCTTTTGATTCCAGATCTAGTATTCCATCTCATATATCCTCTAAAAGTGTATCATCGATCATTGTGGAGGGAGAAAAGGATCTTAATTAAGGATCAAACTACAAGGAATAACTTCATTTGTTCCATAACCCCTGGGCTCTCTCCAGCTTTATTCCCTAAGTTGTGAGATAACCTAGGATGTGGAAGAGAGATGAACTTGAGAAGTTCTAGGTTCAAATCTTGACCTTGCCACCAGTCATGTGATCATAAAGTTACTAACACTGAGCTTTTGTTTTCTTATTGGCAAAAAGAGGCTAATCAACCTCGTATCTGGCTCTTTTGTCATCACTTGGCTCTGATTGTCAACTGGTTTTTGCAGACCCCATTTACATTTGAAAAGACTGATTCCCAGAGACATGGAGTTACCTACTTGTAATCATAGCACAAAATTACAAAATGATAAGGAAGGGATGTTTCTATATTACTATTACTGTAATAATATATTACATATATTAATATAAATGTTCTGACAGGTACAAAAGAGCTCAAGGTGAAAGTGACAGGTTTTGTTTTCCATTGGAATTATTTTTGAAATTTAATGTAAAAAATAACACTGACTTTTTTTTTTTTTTCTTACACCTATCATTTATACTAGGAGAGTTGAGAAAGATGGCCTGACATAATGGAAAGAGCACTGGCCCTGGATTTAGGAAAGATCAGGATTTAGGTCCTGGCTATACATCCCTTAACAAATCAGCATCATAGTACCCACTCCACAGGGTTGTGAAGATCAGAGAAGATAGCAGATGTTAAACCACTTGACAAACTTTAAAGGCTAGATCAACATCAGCTCCTTGTGGTGTTTCAGGGCCAGCAAAATGAAACAAAGAGCCAGAACACATGGAGGCAGTGTTCATTGCTGTGCTGCTCAGGATTCACAGTGACAATTTTCAGGCCAAGAAGTAACTGGTTAATACTGCCCCCTTTCCCTTACTACATTCTACAAATCCATTTCTTAATGGCTAAGACTATTTCCCTCTTCTCAGCTCAGAGACCTAAACGTTCTTATTTCAGTTTAAGGGCAAATAATTACAAAATAGATACATTGAGAACAACAATATTTGAACTTTTGGTTTAGGGTTTTTCTTTTAAATTTCTTTATTATAATTCCTATATTATATATATTATAATTCATTTTGACTTACAGGTCATACTTACAGAGAGTCTTAGATTGGCCATTTCTCATGGATAATTCAGATGTGTGAAATCCTGTCTGATCTCACAAAAAGTCAGGCCCTCATTTTAGGTCCATCAGTTTAAACTCATCTTGACCTGAGTAATGAGAAAGACAACACAGAAAAGCTATTGTGTTTAAAAAAAAAAAAAAAAGTAAATCTCTATTTTGGACTGGAAAGATTCATATACTTCAGGACCCTTAAATGAGCAAACTGAAGTTGAGAAAGGTAGTATGTTCATACCATGACTAAAAATCAAGTCAGTTTTAAACCCTAGGAAAGAATTAAAATAGGAAATACTTAATTTTTATTTATTATCAAGGAATACAAGGTGAGAGAAATATTCATGAGTGAAAAAGCCTTCCAGCCCTATTCTTATTCTCACCTTGTAGGGTAACAAGTACACTAGCAGTGCTAAAAGGCCAGCCCTGTCTATAGTTTTGCTTTCCTGCTAAATAAAGCATTATTTGTGTGTGTAGAACAAAGTTATTTTTAATAGTCCTTGGAGAAAGGATTTAAAAGCAGCTGAGGTGGGGAACTTTAATCTTCCTAATACTGACAGCTCTAACTCTAAGCCAAAAACTTACCTGTTGGTTTTTTAATTAACCTTGGAGAGGATAGGCAGGGTTGGATATTCTTAGCTAAGGTAAAGGGCCCCATCATCTCTCAACTTGAAAAGTAAAATTGAGCCACCTTTCTGGGACTTAGCTGAAAGAATAAAGGCTGAAAACTTCATTGACTCTTTTTTTACCTCTGATGCTCTCTTGAAATTTTCCTTGTGGCCTAAGCTTTTCCTTCTGTTCTTTTACCAGTGCATATTTTGCTCATGAAATTAATAAGAATTAAATTCTTAATTCACCAATTTTTATTTCTGAAAATTAAGTTCTTGATGTTGCTATTCAATAAAGGCTTGATAGATTCCCAAAACTCAGAGTAATAATATAGTTATAGTTCTTGTTAGTGCTCTTCCCCCTTCTCAAATGATTTACTTATATAAATGTTATACTACTCTCTGGAAGCTCCTTGAAGGCCCCTTTTTTGTCTTTGTATCCCTGGCACCTGGCATATCGCCTTTCACATTTTTGTTCAGTTTTTTTTTCAGTTGTGTCCTACTCTTTGTAACCCCATTTGGGGTTTCTTACAAAAAATATTGGATCACCATTTCTTTCTCCAGCCTTTCACATAGAAGATGCTTGTCAAATCAAATGGGTGCAAAACTCTGACAAATTTTCTTTAGGGTGTTCATCGTGAATATTAACAAAAAGTACATTAAATGGAGTGAGCCATTGTTCTCTTCTTAATTATAAGGTGAAGTATGAAGTTACTGAAGATGTATATACTTCTAGAAAAAAACAGCACCAGACGATGATGCATTATTTCTGTGCATTGAATACTCTTCAGTATAAGAAGAAAATAGCGATGTTGGAACCCCTGCTTGGATACATGCAAGCTCAGGTAAATATTGAAGGTTAACTCTTTAGTGAATTTCTGTGTCAAATTTTAAATTTGAATATATTATAATTGTATTGTAGATCACTCAGGAGAAGAAAATTATATAATTTTAAAATCCCTTTAGCTTCACATCATGCCATAGAGCTCACTGTAGTTTCTGAAAGACTTTGCCCATGGATACCTGTTCCTGTGGGTACCCCCAGGTCAAAGATTCAGTAATTGTCTATTGCCAAAGACCCCATCAAGCCTAGAGAGTTAGGTTATTAGTATTAAATGTTATTTAGTACTATTTATTATTATCTATCACTATTAAACAATAGCAGGACAATTTTGAGTTTTGTTTTTCTTTTGACCACTTTTTGATAAAAGTAGAAGCATTGAAATAACCAAAAGATAGCAATAGGAAGAACAAAATAAGAATTAAGGCTGTAGGTAATGAAAATTTCATGGAAATCAAAGTGTGTGTGTGTGTGTGTGTGTGTGTGTGTGTGTGTGTGTGTGTATACTTATATAACATATATATACTTATATAACATATATAAATATGTTAATTTTCTTAAAATGGAATTTGTATCTATCTTTTTCTGATATAATATATAATGGTATCTTAGAGGTTACATTTAAATGAAAAGTTGGTTTTTTCCCTCCTAGATAAGTTTCTTTAAGATGGGTTCTGAAAATCTCAATGAACAGCTAGAAGAATTTTTAGCAAATATTGGAACAAGTGTACAGAAGTAAGTATTTTCCTATTATAATTACCATTTGCTTAATCTCAATGAAAACATCCTATTTTTATCATGGGAATTTTTTTTTTGGTATGACCTGAAAATAACATTTTGTCTCACACAACCTTTGAAGGAGGTTTTATACTATAAGAAAACAGGATCAAAGAGGTTGGGACTTGATACGTTCATGCAGTATGTCAGTGACAGGCAGGATTTGCTCCTAGGGCTCTCTCCTTACTCTCAGATCAATGCTTATTCTCTTCCACCACCACGCCAAAGTAAATAAATAAGAAAAACATATTACAGAGGATTCCCAAAGTTCACTGTACCATTTAACAAAGTAGAACCACTTAAAAGTAGGAAACTAACAATTTTGCCTTTTCCCAGCTCTTTCTGAAGTTCTGTTGGCTTTGATTTAGTTTTGATTTTCATATAGCTGCAAGTAAGAATACTCTTTTGTCATTTTGGTTTGCATCACTTCATATGACACTTTTCATATTTCCTCATGGTACAGGTTTTTTGTTTATGGTGCCATAATTTTCAGTCACATAATTTATTCAGCTAACGATTCCTCAATTTTACATGAAGTTTTGTTTGCAGATTTTTGCCATCGTCGATCAATTATAGATGTTTTTTCTGTAAATTGGCCCTTTTATTCCTTAATACATTTTGAATAAAATAATAGTAAAAGAATTATTTTATCAACACTAATTCTTGTGATTTTTGTTGTATATCTCTGTATTGATATACAGAAGTTTAGATCAGTCTACCTGTTAGCTCATAGAATCACCAATATTGCATTTTCTTTTCTCTCTCCTCCAGTTTTGTGTGACTTATTTTATCTTTTTATAAGTTTAGAGTATTAGAGCAGTAATACCAGTTTTCACCATACAGTTTTTCTACATTTTAAATTTTGTTTCTAAGTTCTCTTTTCTCTGTTTTTGTGTGAATTTTCCCTCTCTATGACTAGAGTTTTTTTATTATTATTTCTTGAATAGGACATTTTAAAATCTGGCATAGCCAATCTCCCTTCACTCTTTATCATTATCTGTGTTGCTCTTATCTATAAACTTCCTTAAGAATTTTGTTATTCAGTTTATCTAATTCTGTGACATAATCTATTGGCATTTCAATTCATATCCCAGTCTGTAAATTAATGTAAGAATTCTTGATTTATTTTTACTGTATGTTCTGAATGTAACTAGGAAGTAGTCCTCCATTTGTTCCATTGCTCCCGGAATTTTTCCAGATTTGGAAATGATCTCAGCAGCTGTTGAGGCCAAAGGATTCCCCGAAGAATCCTTACTATAATGTACATGGCAGATACATGCAGCCTCTGCTTGAAGTGAAAACCCATCACCTCCTGACATAACTCAGATTATTAATGAAGTTTTTCTGGATTTAAATTTGCTCTGGGTATTTTCCCCAAGGCCAAAGTAGAACAAATCCAATCATTCTTTCTCAAAAAAACCCTCTTCAATGTTTGAATGCAACTCTCAGGTCCAAACATTCCCCAGTCCCTTCCAGCCATCTTCCTGTCCCATTGCTCAAGATCTGTTCTGATGAGGTCAGATCCCCATCGTTTTCTCTCACTTTCTTACTCCTCAGAGCTGGGCCTTTCTTAATGCAACCCAAGCTCACATGCATGTTGTGGGTTTTGTTTTTGTTTTTCAGACAAAATGCTCCCCAACAATCCCTTTTCCAAGCTTGTCTTTGTGAAGTTGGCTTTTTTTAATCCAGATTTTTAAGGCTTTGCATTTCTCTTTGTGAAATTTCATCTTCTTAGGTTTAGCTCAGAGTTCTGCCTCAAAGATTTGTCAGGATCCTGACTTTCTGCTCCCAGCTTTATGTCATCAGTAAAGCTGATAAGTGTATAACGTGTACATCAAGCACAGATCCATGCGGTCCCCCCAGTGGAGATCTCCAAGCTGACTTCAAATCATTAATGACTAATCTTTGAGTCCAGTGTTTTAGGTTGGTCGATGCATCTTCTATTGCATCACACTATCTTCTAAACCATATCTTCATTGTTTCCACAAAAATAATATGAGATAGTTTATCAGATGCTTCACTAAAATGAAGGTATACTCTGTCTACAGCTGCCCATCAATTATCTCTTCAGTTACCCTATGAAAGGAAATAAAGTTAATCTGGAACAACCTGCTTTTGGTGAAGCTGCACTGGCTTATTGTGATCACCACTTCCCTTTTTTAAGTAGTTCGGTGACCCTTTCTAGAATTTTCCTATAAATTGAAGTCAAGCTCATTTGACCCATGGTTTATAGATTTCTTCCCTCTTTTGAATATCTAGAAACACTTGTTCTTATTTCCTATGATCATTCAGCTATCACTAACAGTGGCTCAATTATCTTAGTGATTCAAGTCACTTTTTTGACACTTGTCATTTAAAAAAAAAGTTTTACTAATATTTATTTATTTTATTACTTATGTTATTTATTTTATTTATTTTTACTTAGTATTTTTAGTTTATGTAGCAGTCAGTTCTGGAACCACATCTTCATTCCCTCCACATTGAATCATTCTTGGTAACAAACAAAAACAATTAAGCAAAATCATCCCCAGTGCAGTGATAGCATGTGCTATTTCCCCTTAAAAATCCCTTGTCTCCTCTGTGAAGATGTGCTTACATCTGTACAGCAGGATGACATTTGTCTTTCGGTTGCTCCAGATTTACTATTTGTGATTTTGAACATTTTCATACTACCCTTCATGGTTTGTGATTCTGTTGAATATGTCACATGTTGATTTGAGTCCATTTCAAGGGATATTATAGAAGGATTTGGAAGTGTTTAGTTTGAAAAAGATAGACTCAGGGAGGATATGTGATAGCCATCTTCAGGTATCTAAAGGGGTATGAGGTAAATGAGGGGTCTCTTATTTTTTGGGGCCCCAAAAGACAATCAGGAACAGTAGGTAGAAGTTTCAAAGAGATGTATTTAGACAAAAGCTCATGAAAAACTTGTCCTGTCACCTTGAAGGTGGGTGATTTTTTTTCAATGTGGCTTGTGGTATTTTGGTTCTGTAGCTCTAATACTTTTTTTTTTTATCATACTGCCATGATTTTCTTTGGTGTGATCATTTTAAAATTTTTCCTTTTTTTTTTTTTTATTTTAAGTATTTTTCTTTGAGGTTTTTGTTTAGTTTTGAAGGGCATATGAAACTTCCCTTTCATCCATTTTGACTGAAAAGCATTAAAAAATTATAAAATTTGAATTCCATATTTTTTAACAAAGTAATGAGTTTTATTACTTTTTAGATTCTAAGCTGAATTTTACATATGAATGTATTCACACAATAAGTTTTCAGTTATAAATTAATTCACTTGAAAACTCTCAGCAGAGGATGCTAGCCAGAGGCCTAGCAATACTACTTTATTCTAAACATTCCTGAAATGTTCTTGCCATTTCCTACCTGGTTTTGTCTGACACTTGGCTTACCTTAATAACCTTGATTTTGTGTCCCCTACAACGTTGCACATGGAAAGTGAACCTCTCTCATACCCCACAACATAAATGTCCCGAGGAGACTCGCTGTGAGGGTGTGAGGCCAGATGTGAGGCCCAGCTCCCCTTACAAGAAAGTTATTGGGTAAAAATAGAAATGTTCTTAGTGAAGATCTTGTCCATTGAAACAGGACTTATAACCTACATGCTGTGCTAGTGTTCGCAGGGAAATGGACTGTGAAGTAGAAACCATGCAGCAGACAATAGAGGATTTGGAAGTAGCCAGTGACCCGTTGTATTTGCCTGACCCTGACATCACCAAATTTCCTGTTCATCGCAATTTAACCCGCAAGGCTGGATATCTCAATGCTAGGAAGTAAGAGAAATCTCTTTTGACTCCAGTTTTATGTTCATTACAAAGAAGTATCTTATAAATGAGGACCGTATGGGTATTATGCAGTTAATTTGGTATTTCATAGATATAAATATGTGTGTGTACTGCAGAATGGAATGAAAATCAATATATGATTACTTTAAGGACCTGTGATTTCACTGTTATGCTTACTTTTTTCACTTATTTATAGATTGTCTTCCTGAACTATTATGACTGAAAAAATAAAATTGAAATTTAAGTGAAGATTTTAATAAATATTAATATAATAACAGCAGCATTTATATAGCAATTTAAACTTTGCAAAGTACTTTATGAATACTATCATTTTTGTCCTCACAACACATCTGGAAAATACATGCTATTATTTTCTCCATTTTTACAAATAAGGAAACTGAGGCAAAGAGAGACAGAGTGCCTTGCCCAGAGCTACACTGATAGGGAGTGTCTGAAGCAGGATTTGACTTTGAGACTTTGTAACGCCATCATCTCTATATTGTATCACCTAACTCCATTTATAACATGCCATGAAATCTGCCAAATGTGGATTTTACATGGAAGCTTGAACCATATTCTGAAAGAAATTTTTCACAGAGGAAATCACAAATCAATCTCTACCAGCATACATTTGTGAAGTGCTTCCTGTGGACTAGATACGGCTGAGCACTAGAGCTACAAAGTCATGTTCTACTCTGGTATTAAGTCATTTAGAATTACTAAAGGAGGTATTTTGTTTAAAATCAATCTCCATTGAAAAATAAAATTGATCTAAAACTTGGTAGTGCTTTGTTTTTGGCTTCCAAAGCTATACCAGTGGAAACAAACTGAGTGAATGAAGAGAAGTTGGCCATAGAATTAGAAAGCAGCTGGGGACAAGTGCTGCTTCTGACCTGTCCTGGCAGTGTGACTCTGGGCAAAGTCCCTTAAACTTTAGAGACTTCTAAATGTAGGTTAGAATATTTGTTGGTTTTCTTTAATTAAAAGCGCTTCCTCACTAGGAGTTCCCTACAGTGATTTCCAGATCTGGACAATAAATAAACAGAGCTATTTTGGTAGATAAATATTTGTGTTTCATTGATATAAAAGCCTTTCAGAATCTAAATGGACAGTTTTCTCCAGTAATAATGGATGTGTTATTGTCAGTTTGAACCCAGTAAAAACTTCTGTATCAAAAAATTTAAAGTAAGGATTCTCTTGAAGCAGCAGGGCCTCCATTTTGACTTTTTGCACAAAGAACTGAATTCTGTTTTATGTTGATATTATTTTGCATACTGAAATAATCTTATGTCACATACTGTTAGATTTCCAAACATTGTTTTAGAAGGATTATATGTGTGATATATGTGGATATTTCTAATCTTTTTGTGACTGAGAAAATCTGAGGATTCAATGCATCTTTTCTTGCTAGCTGGCTTTAATAAATGGCATTAAGATATACAGGGATTGTAATAGTACATACAACAAGCAGTAAAAGAGCCCTGTAACTCATTTGTAATCAGTTCTATTTATCACTGATTTAAATTAGAATGTACTGCAATGCTCAAGTTCAGTTTAAAGAACATTTTGCCACATATTGTCTTATTTGGAAAATTTTAGAATTCTTGATTTGAGTTGTATCTAATTTTTCTGTTAATTTGTTGAGAGTTGTGAAGGGTCTATTACATGTCACTACTAAATGAGAATATGCTTTCTTTGATTAGTAAGACTGGCCTCGTGTCCTCTACCTGGGACAGACAATTTTACTTTACTCAAGGTGGAAACCTGATGAATCAGGCCCGAGGAGATGTCGCGGGAGGCCTTGCCATGGACATAGACAACTGCTCCGTAATGGCTGTTGACTGTGAAGATAGACGGTACTGTTTCCAGATCACATCCTTTGATGGCAAAAAGTAAGTACTATTTCCCTTTATATATTTAAATGTCAGAATAAATTATGGAAAGGTTGGTGATTTTTTTTAAATTCCAAAGCATTTGAAATTATATTTCTTATAAAATACATTCGGTGTAAGAGCAATGTCATAGACACAAATAGTGGTTTGAATTGGGTTTTATTTTTCAGGAATTTTGCTTTCTTAGCCTTTTAGAGTTAGTTTAGTTTAGAGTAACTTTAATAGTTACTAAATGGTTGTGTATTGATTTAGTTCTAAATCTGTTAAAAGTTAACCGTTTTGTGTATAAATTTTTTATTCAGCTTTTGATGAAGGTAATTTTCTCAATATTGCACGAACATCTTCACTGAGCACTATTTGTACTTATTCCAGAAGTTCTTAGTTAAACCTTTCCTACTGTGAGGTATATTGAATGTAGTATCTTTTTTCTGCTTAATTTTTAGGAAGTCGTTGAGATTTGAGAGAATGATTTTTCCTCTCACTTCACAATTTTAAAATTCTTTAGTTTGTTGTCACCGTTCTCTGTAGTCAGTATTACATGTTCCTTTCTCCCTACATTAAAAGGATCAAAGTAACAATGGACACAACAGTTTTTGACATTTTGTGATTTCAGTTTTACCTTCACTGGCTATTTGTTATAAATTTTCTATTTCAAAATTACTGGTGTAATGGAAACTTAGAAATATTGGTTTTTTTACTTTTTCTCAGGAGAAAATTTGATATCCCAAACTTTTTTTGATGCTCTCTTAAAAAGAAAGTAACCTTATCACTGATTAATAGTTTTTTAAAGCTTATTATAATATAAGTTATAAAATATAAAAGGATGATTTAAAGTAGGCTTTCTAAAATAATGATAGATTTAATTAGGTAAACATTAAGAATCAGAAAACTGAAATGAACTGTCTGAGATTTTGTGTTTGGCTTATTTGTAGGTTTTTGTAGTTTTGTTCTGATCATAATGCCCTGATTGGGAAACTCCCTTTATCAAGCCAATCAAAAGGTGTTATGTAGCTTTGAGTTTAGAAGGTTTCCTGTGCATTTAGCTTAAGAGATTTTGTAAAAGTCAAAACTTGAACCTAAGGCTTCCTGACAATGAAGCCCTGCTCTCTCCACACTGCACCTACCAAGCTATCTTATTGTCTTAGTAGCAGCTCCAAATTCAGCATATAAAGTTGACATCCTGGTAAAACAGCATCTGTTTCTGATTTTAATTTTTCCAAAGTTACTAAAGGCTAATTCCATGTAAAGAAGTATAGATTAATTGGGTCTGACTTACATTTAAGGAAGATGAGATACTTTCAGATCTTATTGAAAGGTATCTTTAAAAAAAAAAAAACTGAAGCTCAAATTTTTTTTTCCTCCTTTCAGGTCTTCAATTTTGCAAGCAGAAAGTAAAAAAGACTATGAAGAGGTAACTTGTATCTAGTTAATATCTTTCAAGAGAACTGTGACCAAAATATTTTTTCCTAAGAGGAACGCTTATGTTTTTTGTCAGTGTGCTTCTGTTTGGACGGCTTAAGAAAAAGGGATCTTATGACCATTGCGTTCTGGGTTGGCAGGCTGGCAACATCACGAAATGTCAGTCTGATTTATACCTTCCCTCACCACCTGCCAACTGAGTACATAGTGACAGCAGATAGGACCTGTAGCAGCTCAAACTTCAAAACCATTGGGAGGGGGAATGAAAGACAGAAAAACAAAGATTTGGGAATCCGTATTCTTCCTTACAAGCCTTTTATTTTTAGCTCCATTATTGCTTATAGTACACCAGATATGGAAGGTAAGGCATCTACAAAGAACTAACATGGGGGGTGGGATACGGAGGAGGCCAACATCGAGGGGGCGGGGAACCTTGAGGGGAAGTTTCTCTGAACAAGTACAATTTCCTGGTCAGTATTACAGTAAAACTTATTAAAATCTTGTTTATCACACTTGCCCGGTAGCAGTGTTCCTACAGGACAGCTTTTGGAAAGGAACCAGATTTTATTTTGAATGTTGCCCTTGAGAAAAAGACAAGTTGATAATAATCAAGATCATTAGTGCTTTCTGTTCCCTGGGGAAGTTGTCGAGTATATTACCTTCCTGTGTTGGATTTAGAAATAAAACTGGAGTATAAGAGAGCATCGCCATTTGAGCTATATCAGACATAGAAGAGTAAAAAGGACCACCAGACTAATTAGAGCACATAGTAGTATGAGAGGAATAAAGTCAAAAGAAAGTACATTTCAGAAGGAGGTGATTTAGAAATTTGATAGTTTATTATACAGAATGGTTCTCATTAGCAAAGAACTCTTGGAAATTTGTATTAAACTCATGCAGGCTATCTGACCCTAAATGCTTTTCTGGGGAAAATGGCAAAAGAAGAATGCATGATTTATGTTGTATTGACATTGGCAGCAGCCTGGTACTATGGAAAGAGTGAAGGAATTGGGGTCATAGGCCATGGATTAGAATCTTGCCTCTGCTCCTTTGTGTGGCCCTAGACAAATCACTTTCCCTGCTTTCCTTATCTGTGACATTGAGGGGTTGGACTAGGTCACCTCTAAGGATCTTTCCAGCTATTAATTTAACTCTGATCCTATGTGTATCATTGCCAGAAGTTTCCATGTTCATTGTTTGAAATAAATTTTGGATATTATGATCTGCTCAGAGGATTATCTTAATTCAGTTCTACAAATATTTAGTAAGCACTTCTGATGTGTATGACACTACTAGGCATTGTGAATACACAGATAAAAATAATAATAGCTAGCATTTAAAGTTTGAAAAGAATAAAATATAAATACAAATATTATTTCATTTGAGCCTTATAATATCCCTGGAAGATAGGTGCTTTATTATCACTATTTTCATAGATAGGGAAACTGAGTTATATAGCAATTAAGTAACTTTCTCCAATGTCAAATAGTTTGTAAGTATCTGAGGCTGAATTTGAACTCAGATCTTCCTGGTTCTGGCCAGGCCCAGTGTCCTTATTTATTATACCACCAGCTGAAACAGTTCCAGCCTTTAAAATTAAATTTTTATATTTTACTGGGGATTTGAAGGTGGAGAATGGGGGGCAGAGACAAGGATGTAATATGTCCACAGATAAATGAACACAAAGTAGTTTAAGGAGGGAAAGAACATGAAATAGTTGATGAGATCAAGGAAAGCTTCCTTGGAGAAAGTAATGAGGATTGTGCAAAGCAGACATGGTGAAAGGAAAGACACCCAGGCATGGATATGCTTTGTGCTGGGACAAGAGACAAGAGATGAGATGCTGTCTTTGGAAAAGGGCTAGAGTAGATGGAAAGACCAAAAAGGAAGGTTTTGAAGACAGATTATGGAGAACTTTGCAACTAAATCAAGGAATTTGTATTTTAACCTTGAGAGAACAGCGGAAAACTAGTCAGACTTGAGCCCAGGAAAGTATTTTTTGTCATATGCATGGAGAATAGTTGGGAGAGGCAAGAAACAAGAAGACCCAGGTTTTTATAACAGTCCACACAGAATAAACATTTTTTCCCCAAACTTCTAAAAAATGAGTAACAATGTACCCGGTGGGGGGAATGGTCAGGAAAACATTAGTTCAAGTCCATCAGAGGCATCTATACTACCTTCATGACTGGGCAAGTCACATAATAACTCAACCCCAAGCAGCTCTCTGAGATTGAAGTATAAGTGAATTAGGCTGATCTGTTCTGGGGGGAATATTTTCACACTGGGAATTTGCTACACTAATAAATTTTAGCTCTAGACAAGTGTGGTGAGAGACCTTTTTTCTGCCAAGGGTCCTTTGGATATTAATAATATCATTTGCAGGTCATACAAAATTATCAGCTTAAAGAACTCAAGCCATAGGAAGTTGTTGTCCCTAGCTTTCACATCATTATCATCTGTGATTGACTTAGCAAATGATTTCATGTACCTTATATGGTCCATGGGCTAGACATTCGCCAGTCCTAGTATAGATAAAATGTAACAATAATAATCAATATACAGGCAAGAGGAAATAAGGATTCTACTAAATAGTGATCATATGAATAGATTTCAGGAGATTGATAGGAGAAATATCATGAAATTAGGATTCATGAAGACTTGGCAACTGATTAAAATTTAGCCAATTAATAGACTTTATGAATTCAATGAAAATTTCCTCTGAATTAGAATGAACAAATAACTTACTGCATGTTAACTAAATATCAACTGTTTTATTCTTGAGAAGTTTTTATATAAAGTCTGAAATTATTTTCTATTTTCTCTTTCAGTGGATTTGTACAATAAACAACATCTCCAAACAGATATATTTAAGTGAAAATCCAGAGGTAATATTTTTTTATTTCACCTTTATAAGTACAATATATCACATCTATACTCCCTATTTTTCCACCCCATTAAACATGGTATAGGAAAATACTGAAATCAACCAACAAAGATTTATTGAGGACCTGTTTTATGCTTGATGTTGTTTTAGGCATTATAGAAAAGAGACAAAGAAGAATTCATATCAACAAATAATTATTTATATAATTATTTATTCTTAATGTACTTTGATATCCTAGTAATTAAATTTAATCCTTATAAATAGAAAAACAGCTTGGCACAGTAGCTAGAGAGCTGGCCTTAAAGCCAGAAAGATCTGAATTCAAATCTTGATTCTGACACATACTAGTTCATACATACTATGAACCTGCTAAGTCAGTCTCCCAGAGCCTTAGGGAACTCTCTAAGATCATAAATTATAGAGAAGCCACCAATCTGTATGAATAGAAATGATTCCTCCATCAGTGAAATCCCAGATCCAACCTCTCCCTTATCCATAGCAAGAAATAGGAAGTCCTTAGATATCCATCACCGAAGCAGGATTTTAAGGAACAGTAGAAATGGGCCCTACTGGATGGGCAGCAATGAATTGATGAGATCAAGAACTAGAGTTGGTTTATCCGGATTTGATGTAATGCAGAGTCAAGTAATGCAGAAAAAGCAAGTCTATTGCTACCAGCTTCTTCCAGCTAAACTAAGGTCAGAGACCAGAAATGTCAGACTTTTTTAAATGTCCAATTATCATTTTCATAAACACAGTAGAACAAAGATGGAAAAAGAGAATTGTATGTTGAACTACTGATCTCTAATGTATACAACTTATTTTTCTTTTTAAAAAACATAAATTCAACCCATAACTTTCAAACTGTCCTGTTTATGCTTCCTTCTGTCCTTCCATTCTCTTGTCTGCACTTTTTAAAAAGATACGTTGCTGACCCTCTTCTTTCTGCCCTATTGTTTCCCCTTACTCTCCCACTTGCCTTTGGGGAGGGAAAATAAGAGAAAAACAAATATGTACGGTCCAGAAATATCATGCTAAACCAATTTGTTGAAACCTGGTAAACAATTTGATGTTAAGAAATTTAGACCAAAGAGGACAGAGATAAAAGCATAGTATAAGTTTATAGCTAGAGACCAAGATTCAGTACTGGATGTGAGGAAAACAGTACAGGGAGACTAAGAGCCGGCTATACATGCAAGGTCATAGAGCATTACACCTCTCGCATGGGTCTTGATCCTCTGTATACCAAGAGATGATAAATGAATTCTGGCTAATGATTGAATCACAGGATCATCAATTCTCTGCAAGTCCCATTTTTTAAACCTGATATTGATGCTCAAGAAGAATTAGAACAGGGAAAGAAAAGTCAGTTACAGAAATTCAGATAAGAGAGTCAGGTGCAGGGCTGGCCCAGCTAGAGTGGTAGTTGTTAGAATAAAAAGGCAAAAGGGAATCTGGGAAGCATTTCAAAGAAAAGATTCAGAGTATTAATTGAACCAGGTAAAGAAGGATGAGTTATATGTAATCTTAAAACCAGGTTAGGGTAGACAATTTGGGAAGACGATAGAGATTAATGTTTGCCAGCAACTGGGAATTTGGAATGGAAACTAGTTTGGTAAAGATTTCATATTCAATTATGGAACTGAATTTCGAGTGAAAGCAGAACATACTATTGGAAAAATCTTGTAGAAAGGCCAAGGTGAGTAATGAAAAATAAGCAGTAAATAAGTAATAATTGTTGCAACCCTAGAAAACCATTGATAATCCATTGCTTAATCTGTCAATCTAATTTTTCCTTTTTATTGAAAGTAAAAATAAAGTCAAAATACAAATTAGGATATGTTAATGTCTAAGGGAAAACATCAGGGATATGTTTTAGATATTCATAAATTAAAATTGGGGTACTTCTCCATATTTTTGAAAATCTGATGTTTTAATATCTTGGGTAAATTTATAAGTACTCTCTAAAATATCCAGTGGCAGAATAATCTCTGTTAGCTAAATCTTTAAAAGTTGTATTTTGAAGAATGCACGTGCATTTCTTGTGAGCTATGCCATTTGTAAATAAAATCAACCTACTACTTTAAAAAATGCTCCTTAATAGGCTGTTGGTGTTTTGTTTTGTTTTTTTAGTATATGGATCTTTTCTATTTAAAATTAGCTTTTCAGTTATTATCGTACCTCGCATAGGAATTGGCACCTAATTAATGTTCAGTCGATGTGTAAATACTCAGTGAGTAAAATGTCATGAAAAAGAAAGACGTGCCATCTATGAGCTGCTTGTAGATATTTAATGTGGCATCTGAAAAGACCTTGTAAATGTCAATATTTAGCATATCCAAAAAAGTGGGTAATATCATTTATGTGTGTGTAGGTATGTATATGTATGTATTTGTATTTGTTTCCTTCTCTAGGGAAGGGGGGAGATGAGGAAGAAGGGAGGGAAAAAAAGTAGAGAAAAGTAGGGTTGTTTTGAAAAATCATGTGTAGGATTATGTAATTTAAAAAATTCTGTCTGAAATGGAAATCCATGATTTTATCTTGAATCCTGTCTTTATGTTCTGCTGTGTACATGGAAATGTTCTTTTTTTTTTCTCTTTTATTATATTTAATATGGAAATGAAAAAAAATTTTTTTAATTGGTACCTAAACTAAGTTTTAAAATATCGTTATTTTATGTTAGTGAAAATTAAGTAGCTTAATTACTGAAGAAGGACATCTGACTTGATGTTTAGAAAGTAAAGGATCTCTCACTGTTAGAGCTGGAATGTTTGGAGGTATTCTATAAGTTCATGTTTTATTGCAATTTCAAAAAATCTGACTTGGCAGGATGTTATGATATGGGAGCCACTTGCCAGTGCCTGCTGGATGTCTAATTCACATCTGTAGAATAGATCTCTTCCTGTGAGAGGAGGATGATGATGATACAAGGAGACTGAGAGGCAGTTGCGTTGTGGGGCCTCCTAAGGCAATTGGGATTAAGAGACTTGCCTAGGGTCACACAGCTTGGAAGTGCTTTGGGGGAAGCTAGGTGGCACAGTGGATAGAGCACCAGCCCTGAACCCCAAGTTCAAATGTGGCCTCAGACACTTAACCCTTCCTAGCTGTGAAATTACAAGAACCAGCAGTGTTCGAGAGCTGTTGGTGAGTAGGATCCTCCCAGAGTTCCTTCGGTAACCCACAGGGAAGGAAAGGGAGAAGAAACCCAGTGAGACTTTTTTAGTCAGGCTAATTAAATGGGCCAACACATCAAAGGGCCGAGCCAGGAGACTCGATGAGAGACTTAAATGTCTGTTCTGACTAGTCCTCTTCTCAATTTGAAAGTTTGCCTCCATGATAAATTGGAGGCAAAAGGAAGAGGAGAGAGGTCAGATAACACAACTGCCTCTCAGTCTCCTTGTATCATCATCCTCCCACAGGAAGAGATCCATTCTACAGGTCTGAGTTAGACCTCTAGCAGTGAGTGGCAGGTATTTCCTGTATCACAACAGATTGTGTGTAACTTTGTTAATTCAAAATATTGTATTGTGGCTTTTGACTCCTTTACTTTTCTAAAGATCTTTTTCTAAAAATTAATACAGGAAATTGCTGCAAGAGTAAATCAGTCGGCTCTGGAAGCAGTCACTCCATCACCATCTTTCCAGCAGAGGCATGAGAGCTTGCGGCCAATCCCGTAAGTTACATGACTACTTCTTCAAAGAGCTTTCTGATATAGTTAAAGTGACTGGAATTATATACTTTGATCTTAGCAGTGCTGTGTACACTAATGGATAATTCTGGCAGTATTACAATTATATTTTAAAGGTGTGTGAATTTACAATTAATCTATAAAACTAAAAAATTTTAAAACAACAGAACCTTCCATGATAGGGCACATAATCAGATTTGTCTAGTGTTTGAGTAGTTTTATTTTATATTTCTGGAATCAGTGATTTGACATGTTTAAAATTAAATTTTTTTTATCTCATCCCATCTTTCTTTTCTACCCAAGTATTGTTGAAATTTCTCTCAAATTAGTATTCAGATATGTGCACAGGAACAAAAGAAAAAGACAAATATAGAATTGTTAATGATTGTGCATGTGCCAAATTAATAAACTTCAGTCCAGAAGATATAAATACATAATACGCAAACATATACACTTGTATGTACATAAACACAAACACACATAGATACTTAGATGTGAACATGCATACATATATATTTAATACAGGAATGTCTATATAAGCCTTATTTTGTAAAGAAAAAAATTATTTTCTAATTTATTTTGCATGGATTTCTTACTATTGTCTATATGTGTATACAGAATATCCCAAAAGTCTTAAAATATAACACTAGCTAGCATTTATAAAGTCACACTTTATAAAACACTTTTTAAAGGATACTAGTCTCATGTACTAGTGGGAACTACCATTGGTGCAAAGGACCTGTATATTCTTGTAACTTGGTTTAATTTTATATTACTTTCCAAAATATCAAACAGTTTGACAGCTTCTTCAGCAATGTAATAAAGGTTTTGTTTTTATCACAGCCTCATCCCAGCATTAAATTGTTATCATTTTATCTTGGCCAATTTTATGACTTTCATTTGAAATGTCAGAAGTTGTTTCAATTTGCATTTCTATTAAAGATTTAACTTTTTTCACATGGGTTTTTTGATTTGTATATATATATCTCCTTTTAAAAATATTAAGTATGATTTCCAAAAAGCTAAAATTATTTTCTTACTTTTCCTTTTTTTTTTTTAGACAAAGTCGGCCAACTACAGCTCGAACTAGTAGTTCAGGGTCTCTTGGATCCGAGTCAACAACTTTGGCAACTCTTTCCCTGGATTCTCTCGTTGCCCCAGATACACCTATACAATTTGACATAATTTCTCCTGTTAGTGAAGATCAACCTGGCCAGGCTAAAAATTCTGGGCAGGGAGGCAAGTAGGTGAAACATTAAAACTCAGGCTTTACTCTCTTTGTTTGTATAATTTAGCTTGATCACTTGAAATTGATCTACTCGGTATCTTCTATCTATCGTGTTATTTGCTTTTTCTGTATCAGCAAGTTAGCAGCTGGTCTCTTTATGCTTTATTTCTGAAACATGATGAAAATCTGCTTGAATTCACCTTATTTGTTGGCTTCTTTTAGTATATAGATTTGGAATACATGGCTTTTACCCTAGTATTCAGCCATCCAGAGTAAATTGCTGGAAACAAATTTAGCCTTTTGATGTAATAGGTCAGAGGTATTCAAGAGATGTATTCCATGTAATGTTAATGCCAAGATTATTTTAGAACCACTTAGACCTTCCAAAATTCAGTTCTTTCCATCTGTTTGTTTCCAAAATTTATTTAAAAATTTAGGTCTCCTTCCTTTTTTCTTACTGTTGGTGGAACAAAAATTAAGTAATTTTGGAAAATGAGGAAAACATATTTTCTTTTCCCTGTGTGTAGGTTCAGACTTTCATTTCCAGTGAATTTTTTTCATCTGCCTTGAGAAATAATCTGATCAAGTTTAGATATTTTTACTTTACTATATTTAGATTAAAAATAAGCACAGGGATGGAGAAATATCTGTCACAGAGCTATTCTAAGTAGCTCTATTTGGAGCTAAATTCACTGGCTAATTAACATTGAACTAAATTAGTACACTGAATAAACTTTAATTGTACCTCTCATTACAGTATTTCATTGTTGCAGAGATTCTCCTATAACTAAAATGCTGGTCAAATAGCTTCTGCCATAATTAAGAAAAGACTCTTTTCCCCCCCAACTTTTCCCTACCAGAGAACGAATCATGCCCATGTATGTCTCTTCTATCCTCTTGCCTCACCTTCTTTGGGTGCCCTTATTCTATCTCTGTAATCCTGTTTGGGGCTTATTTTGTTTTTAAAGAACCTTTTCCCCCTCCTCCCACTTCCTGTACAAGACATAATTTATCTCTTTATAAATGTGACCACTAGCTTCAATCTTGTCAGATCCTAATAAAAAAAAAAAAAAAAAAAAAGGAAGCAGCCCTCCAAAGGAGCACATGAATAAGAAGAAAGAGCTTTTCAGAAATCATTTCTTCAAGTACACAACACTAACTCTGTCCTTTAAAAAAATGTTTTTTTTTCAGACGTACAAATCCATTTGGAGAATCTGGAGGAAGATCAAAACCTGAAACTGAAGGTAAAAAAAAATCTTCAATATCTTTATAATAATGCTTTCATTCAGTAAAATGTGAGAATAATTTATCATTTAGTTAAGATTCATTAGCCACTTTGTTTCATCTCCGAAGACCAATTTTCATAACCTTCAGCACTGTAAGATGTTATATTATTCAGACCAAAGATATGCTTCAAGTCATTGTCCCAGAGGTGAATCCGAATCTAGTTCATAAGATCTCATGTCACTGCAGCCCAGTTTGTCCAGTATTTTATAAGCATTTTTTTCTTTTGGTCCCGCAAAAATCTTGTGAGATTGATACTACAGAGATGTTTATGTCCATTTAACATTTGAAGAAGCCAGAGCTCAAAGAAGTTATGAAATTGCCCATAAGAATTATCCATTTTGAATCCCACTCTTGATTGCCAAATCCAGCCCTCTGTCCACTGGTCAGCCTGTTTTTTATCATGTTAAAAATGGTTTTCCACATTCTCAGCCTAGTTTGTGAAGTGTGCTTCCCCAAGAATCATACCATTTCTCTTCCCTTGGTCAAGTTCCAAAAGTGTCCTTTAATCATCTAAAATCTCTTTAATGGACACTTGTCATCCCACTTCATACTCTAGAGTTACAACTGATATTTGAACTTATACACCAGAAATGTTTTACTTGAACTTTAAATCTTGTGTAGCAATGTGATAAAGTATAAAGAGCTGTTCTTAGAACCACGAATGCTTGACTTCCAGGTCCTGCCTCTGACACTGTTGGTTAGCTATGTGACCATGTGCAGATCTCCACCATTCTGCTCTAGGCCTCTGACAGGAAGCATCCCTGGGGGGCTGCACAGTGACTTAGAAAAACACAAATTAACAGTTATCTATGTTTTATCTTACTTTGTTAGATACTTTCCAATCTATTTTAATCTGATTTGGTCCTCAAGGCCTGCAAGAGGACCTCAAGGTTGATGTTTGCCCTACCAATTCTAAAACTTTAATTTGTAGAAAAAGTACCCATTTGCAGGAGGAAAGCCCCAATTATAGATGCAAACCTTTTTCCTGCCTGTTTCTTTAACTTTCATTTTTGCATTTTTTTCCTCTGGTATACCTAAATAATGATGTGTACATGGCTTTTTCCAATGTATTCAGAAGTGATCTCTCTATGATCACATAAAATTAGATACTTATTTAATTTCCAAAGAAAAAGAAAATGGATTTTTAAAGGCTGTGTCTTTTTCTGCTTTAGATTCCATCCTTCATCAGTTATTTATTGTCCGATTCCTTGGCTCTATGGAGGTAAAATCAGATGACAGTCCAGATGTTGTTTATGAAACAATGCGTCAAATCCTAGCAGCTCGCGCAATCCATAACATTTTCCGGATGACAGAATCCCATTTATTAGTTACTTGTGACTGTTTAAAGTAAGTAATCATTTTATCTAATGTATTTTTTAAGTCTATATGTACTATTATCTCCTGATATTATTTTTATTATTAATTTTAGATTAATTGACCCACAAACTCAAGTTACAAGGCTCAGAGTAAGTTATATAAATTTTTTTGGCTATATATGCCTGGGTATGTGCACATTGATAAGCTTATTTTGTATCTTAGTCTACATGTAGGACTAAAATGACCATAAAAGATCCTCCAATTAAGTTCCACTCTCAGATCCTTCAGATAATCAAGTGATTATTGAACTCCTTATATAATTTAGAACAAAATCTGAGCCATTGGCCACTAGTTTTTGTTACTTGAAAATTTGGCTGATGTAATTATTTATCTACTGGTTTAGTTAACAGATGACACACTAAAGAGCTTAGAAATAGAAACTAGAGTATTAGGCCAAAGGTGAGGGGCCACAAACCTCTATTATTAGCTAATGTTTGAAAGTGTGGGGGTTTCTTTTATTATTTGATTTGACTTAGTTAAGGGACCTTGGCTCCAGGAAAAAAGGACTTGCCAAGGTCACATAGGACATCAGTGCCAGATAGAGGTGCTGAGACTTGGACCTCCAGAGGCAGAGCTTCCATGCTCTTCTTCTGTTCAGCTGTGTCCACTAACCATGATGACATTGGCTATTGACAGAAGCATGGTTTTTTCCTACTGTATCAAAATAATTACTAGCCTAGAAAGTAGACATGGTTTGTTTTTCTTTTTAAAGAATATTTGCTTTGAGATTCTCACTGTTTTGATTTTGTGTGTGTGACAGTTTCCCTTGCCCAATGTGGTCCTGTATGCTACACATCAGGAAAGTAAACGTCTCTTTGGGTTTGTGCTTCGGACATCAGGAGGCAGAGTCGAGAGTCATCCAACTTCAGTTTGTTACATATTTGAATCGAACAATGAAGGAGAAAAGGTATTTTGCATTTTAACATCTGTTCTATATAAATAAGACACATGTGGTAGTTTATAGTAAAACCCCTAAAGAAAGCTCCAGTACTAGCCAGTCTTCTGCCTAAATAAGTTGGGGGAGACTATTGGACCTTGCAAATAAGCACATGATCTTTGTCAGTCTGTGGTCAGTAAATGTGTGAGTGATCCATCCTCTGTGGATATGTTGGTTGTTGTCCTTCATAATCAGAAAGTTAAAATGACATCACTATGTGGATTAGTGTACAGTGTGTCCAGCTGTGGCTGATAAGCCCAGGACAAGAGCAGATTCAAACATTTGGAATGGAGAAGTCTCTTAAGTGGTACTTCTCCCGTTTTACATAAATGAGTGAGAGTTTACATAAAGTTACCCAGGGATAGAGGATAACTGTTCTCACACCTTCAGAAATGCCTTCAGTGTATAAGAATCAATAGCTTTGGGCTTTCTTGGAATCTCAAGTGTTGTTACATTAGACCTAAGAACGAAGGAAGGATATAGAAGGGGGGTGCCAACAGGCTCTTAAAAACAAACTGCACAGACTCCAAGGGATGGAGTTGAGTCAGATGACTTATTAGATAACATTTTGTTCTGTTGATACATCTAATTTTACCAGAAAGATTCAGGAACTATTTCAATAATCTCTTCAGATTTATTTTCTTAAAGTGAAAATGTTTTAAGTTTCTCTTGCCAAATTATTTTTTTTCATTTTAGATTTGTGATTCTGTTGGACTTGCAAAACAGATCGCTTTGCATGCTGAATTGGTAAGGCTCTAAAACATAGCTTTGTTGAATTTGCATGTTAACTTTGCTGCCAAAAGTTTACCATTTCTGTGAAAATTAAGATCAGTGAAAATTAAAGTCAGTAGGGGCAGCTAGATGGTACAGTGGATTAAGCACTGACCCTGAACTCAGGAAGATCTGAATTCAAATCAGATACTTAACACTTCTTAAGGGACCCTCGTTACTTAAGCCCAGTTGCCTTAGCCAAAAAAAGAAAGAAAACTAAAGTCAGTAATTACTTGTTTAATAACAATTTGTTCAATTAGGTGAACAAACTCAGGCTGCAAAGCCATGAAGCTTTGTCCTAAGGTGTTCGTTATAAAGATAATTTTCCTAATAGGTATTCAGAAGTGAAAAGGGCTGTTCAGGAGGCCACTGGAAGTCTTCGAGCTAAGTACAAGGCAGCCGTTTGTCTGGGATGTTGTAGAGATTATTTGGACACAGCTTTGACTAAATTCTTCTGAGGAGGGGAGGTGTGAGTTTCAATTCTGACTGGACCCATGACTCACCACTTCTATAGCCCCAAGTATTTCATAATCTCTATGGGCCTCAGCTTCTTTGTGCTAATGATTACTTCATGGAGTCATTGATTTCTATTAATCCTATTCTATTTTTCATAGAGCCTGTGACATGGCTAAAGGTTACCATTTTCACTTCTAAAGAATTCATTATTTTTCCATTTCTTTCCTTCAGGGCTTTTTAAAAAATCTTTTACATCATTTCTTCTAAGTATTATTATGATCCATATGGAAAATCAAATTTTTTTTCTTTAAGTATCTGCTTACAGTTGTTACAGAATTACTCTTTCATTTTGGAATCTCTACAGTTGCAATAATTGTTGCTCCTGACTGATGTTTTCTTTGCTTTATTCATCCCTTCATCTTTATTTTCTGAATTGAGACTTGTTGCCAAGATCATGCTCTAGCCCCTAATTTGCTTTTGAGTTTAGTAGTCAGCTTTGCTTGCCTCAGGTAACCTCGTTTCCCATGCTGGTCCTCATTTTCTGAGGTTGTCTTCACAGATCTTTAAGGGACTTTTCTAAGTTAGGGACTGAAAAGTCCTCAGGTTTGAGGTGTCCCAATCCAAGAGCCACAGTAACATACTGATTGCTGCCCTATGAACCCCTCTCTTCCCCCCCACACATACACATTTCCAAGGTTTATACCTTGAGGGGTCTTTGGGTAGAGCCTTTCACTTCTGCTGCTGCCAGACACAAAGTCTTTCATCATGGTCCCTGTCTTGGTCATTCTGAGAGGCTTCCCTTTGCTGGCAGGCCTATGGCAATCAGGAATGGAGGAGTCACTTTTTGTAGCTTCTCATTTAATTTCTTGATTATTATTCAGTCTGGTGCAGACTTCAGGGTTTTGCTGGTGTAGGAATATAGAAGCCAGACACAGTCTGCCTCCTCCCCACTGAGGTGTTTTATTAGTACAATCACAGTTTCTGAAATATATTTTGAAGTTATACGCAAATGTAAAAATGAAGTATAGAAATAGCCCATTTCATAGCTGTTTTAATAATGTAAGGGGATTTAAATGTGCTGTTTATTAAGGCTTAGTCAAGTAAGAATTGATTTCTAGAATAGATAACTAAAAGAACACATACATAAATTTTATTCTGTACAAATGAACTTATCTTTTCCTCTTCAGGATCGCAGAGCATCAGAGAAGCAAAAGGAAATAGAGAGGGTAAAAGAGAAACAACAGAAGGAACTGAATAAACAGAAACAAATTGAAAAGGTAACTTTTTTTTCCAATGATTGACCTGGAAAGTGAAAAAATTGATATTTTCACATCCATGCTGTTATTTATGTGTTCATGTGTTGTGTCCTGCTTTCTAGAGCCCTCATGTTGGGGTGACAAAACAAACCCCCACACCAGGGTGATTAAAATATACTGTCTTTTTTTTTTTAATATTTTATTTTATTTAATAATAACTTTATATTGACAGAATCCATGCCAGGGTAATTTTTTTACAACATTATCCCTTGCACTCATTTCTGTTCCGATTTTTCCCCTCCCTCCTTCCACCCCCTCTCCTAGATGGCAAGCAGTCCTATACATGTTAGATATGTTACAGTATATCCTAGATACAATATATGTGTGCAGAACTGAACAGTTCTCTTGTTGCACAGGGAGAATTGGATTCAGAAGGTAAAAATAACCCGGGAAGAAAAACAAAAATGCAAATAGTTCACATTCGTTTCCCAGTGTTCTTTCTTTGGGTGTAAAATATACTGTCTTAATGGAGAAGTGATGAGGCAAGATTCCTGAGAATGGTGGGAAAATGGAGTCCATTTATTTCAAGGACTTTCCCCTTTTTATACTCTCATACCCTTATGTAACAAAAACACTGTGCTTGCACCCAGTTTATACTACACATGTGGGACCACATAAATAACATGCAAATAAATAATATGCACGTTAGTATGCATAGTTTACTACCTGGTTTCCCTCTGCTTCAATCACACCACAGCTTGTCACCGCCCCCTGACTTTTCAGGAAGGCCAAGAACTCTTCGGAGAGAGGGGGACCCAAACCAGACATTGTCATCAGGTTCCCTCTGGGTTGAAGGGTCTTGTACTTCACTCAGAACTCCCCCACTGTCTGTGACCCTTGACATTCAAGTGTGGTCACCTTAAGAAAAAAGAGACACCAATGGGGTGCCAGAACGTTTTGGGAGCACTTTTGGAACGGTCTTTAGGACCTGCATCCATACTGCTGACAATCCTGACTTGGGACAAGTCCTGAGTTTTTGAGAATGCATTTTACTTTTTAATTGTTTGAAATTTAGCTCTATTTAAGCTAATTGTAATAAATAAAGTGATCGAGCTGAGGTACAACTCTTTTGACAAAAAGCTGTCAGTCAGACATGCAGCAAGCATTTATTAAGCTGTGTGTCCAGCACTGTTCTTGACATTAGAGATAATTTTAAAATCAAAGTGGAATTTTAAAATGAAACTTCTTATAATGTTTTCTTTTTAAGAAATAATTCTAGGTCAATTAAGGGAGTTTCTCAAGTGTTTAACTATTTTTGCAAGCAAAATGAATTTAGAATACCAGTAGCAGTTATTATTTATTTTGGCCATGTGGTTTTCCATTTGGTTATAGAGAGCCATGAAATTCATTATGATTTTTTCTTTCTACCAGGATTTAGAAGAACAAAGTCGATTAATAGCTGCCTCCAGTAGACCAAACCAGACGAGTGGAGAAGGACAATTTGTGGTCCTTAGTAGTAGCCAGTCTGAAGAGAGTGATTTGGGAGAAGACGGAAAGAAGAAAAAAGAGTCAGAAGCATGAGGTTATCCATTTCTTGGTGGCCTTTTTCCACCAAAAGAATCTCTTAACAGTTTCTGAGGTAAAACAGCACAAGTTAAACAACCCTAAGAGGCATCAAGGTGGAGACTTCAGATTTTTTATAGAAGACTGAATTTTCCAACCACATTTTACGGTTTTTTTCCCCCTTAAAATTAACTTACGGTTATTATAATAACAATAACTTAACACCTAATTCCACGTTTAAAAAAAACTGTCTGTTTACTGAAATAGGTTGCTGCAGTTATACCGAGTTGACTTTTGTTTCCTCCATTTCAAAACTTTTTACCTTGGCTTTGCAACTGGGTACAACTAAAAGGAAATATTTATCCTTGTGCTTCAGCTGTACGTGGGGATACTATTTCCGTCTGCTGGAAGCAGGAAGAAGGTGTGTGCGAACAGATTCAAAATCATTTGCATTTTATTGCAAAGAATCACTCATCTTTGTGAGACTTATATTACAACAGTGAATGTGCAATACACTTTGGAAGAGGCCCAGGACATAGGTTTTATGTGTATGGTTTTAGAGTTTTCAGGGAGGTGCCATTTAATCATAGAATGCATCATTGGCGTGACTTCATGGGATGTAATTACATCATGGTGTGTATGGAAATAGAAACCAAGGTTTCTCCATGTCAAGATGAACTTGGCTGTTGACATGTGACCATCACATTCTCATTCTCAGGGTGGGACTTGAAATACTGCTGCAAAGTGGTAGTAGTTAAGCTAGAAGATGTTGGGAATTGTGAAAGGACATCTTTTTGTTTAAGTACATTTTAGATATTAGATTTGGATAAGGCAAATTAGCCTTTGGTATCTGTTATACTCAGTGATGAATTCTATTTTTTATATCATATGAAATCATAATTTTCATTACAATTGAGTAACATTACAACGAAAGTTCTCAGCAATTATGTTTACTGATTAAGCAGAAATCCCTGAACTATTTGGGGATTTGTGCTCACTTGGAATAATTTCAGCTGACATTCTCCAAGTCTTCACAGCTAAATAACCTTCAGCTTCTTGCTATGTATGATATTGAATCGTCCATAATGGCAAATAACTAATTTATATAAAATGTCATATTTGCACTAATTATTGTAAATAATACTATTCTAATGAGTGGGAGACACATTCTTAGGTTCAAAAACATAATGCCTGGTATGTTATAGAAAAATGGAAAAAGGAAAGTGGTTTTGGTTCTGAGTCGTAGTTATAAGTGATAACAATTTTCTACAGGCCTCTTTCATATCAGATGTTTATTTTTTACAATTATTAATGTTTCTGACAAATAATGCTTCTCCTAAATTTAAGAATTTAATACAATAATATAGCAAATTAAATGTTTTAGCCAATTTCTGAATTTGGTCAAAAGTTAGTTTCCAATAACAATTGGGAATTTCATAAGGGAAAATTTTATTCTTTAAATGCAACTTTTTTCCTTAAAAGTGAACTAGAGGGGTTCGGTTTTGGCTTTCACTCTGTGTGGATTACTGCTTTCTGTGATCATTAGAATAGGTGTCATCAGATTGTTAATTAGACCTTTCTTATATCTGTCTTTGTGTGCCAAGTGGAAATTTTGACTTATTTAGTCCTTATTGGCAGCATTATGTTAGACCATCTGATTGAATTTGTTTGAGAATAATATGGCTTACTCTTTATATAGTATAAATGTCAACATGAACTAATTCCTTCACTTAAAAAGTTGTTCTTTAATCATGTATAATGTATAAAATCTTGCTCTTAAAGTCATTTATGATAAATAGTGCTTATTCTGCTTACATCATAGATTGTGTCCTTTTACTTATGTCAAATGGAGTCTCTATAACTTATAATAGGGAAATTCTTTAAAAGCAAGAAACAAGGGAAAGCTTTAGCAAAAAGGGATGCTCTTTGTAAGCTAGTAAAAATAAGATCTTTAGTACTAATAAAGCACTAATACAAAGTGAGGAAGGCAGTCAGTCTTCCTATTTTTCTTGCGTCCCTAAACTAAGCCCTCTCTTTTGTTTTGAGGTACTGTTAATTTTAAGTTAAGCCCATATTTAAATGTAAATTGGAAAAAAAAAAAGTCAAACAAAAATTATTTTTAATTAGTTACTATCCTGCATGATTCCAGCCTCAACTTTATGCAGATAACTGAGAGTTGGCTGTATATGTTTGTTTCTGAGCATTGTAAAGGGACTTTTTTCTCAATCAAATTTCTTCTACTTGACTAGTTGAGAGTTTCATTTCTTCTTGCCTAGAAAATTTATAACCTGTTAACTGATTTTTTTTTTTTTTTGGTTTCCCTTCAGTCCCTACTGTGTCCTAGAAATCTTAATGCACTGAGCTGATCACTTCATTCTTCTGTTCCCAAACCTCCCCATTGCCTCCTGAATCAAGTGTAGACTGATCTTGGCATTCAAGACCCTTTACAGTCTGATTCCAACATGCTTTTTCAGCTTTATCATGTACTGTACCCTTATTCTATATTCTATAGTTTAGTCAAAGTAAAACAATGTTATCTCTTATGTCTCGACCTGTCAGCTCCCATCCACTACCCCCAGCCAATCTGTATACTGAAGTCCTTTTGTTGTAAGCCCCACCTTCTCCATAATTGTTTCCCCATCTTCCCAACTGAAAGTGGTCTCTCTGTCCATCTCATTCCTGGCACTTTACCTGAAACACTCCCTCCTTTCTATTTGATTTATGTGTCTTTCCCTCTCATGCTACATCCTTCATATTATATTACAAGCTCCTTGAGGGAGGGGTTCATGACAAAGATCTTTTTGCCCTCAGCACCATAGGTGCCTTGCATGGAGTAGGTGCTTAATATTTTTTATTTAATGAATCCTGGTACTAATAGGATTAGGATTTAAGGCATTTCCCCCAAATTGTTAGCAGGAAATTTATAACCACGTACCTTTTTACCAAAAGTTAAAAAAAGATTAGAAGCCAACTATGACATACTCCTCTCTACTATTGTCAAATACTAAAATTGGACACTTGTGGCATCTTTAAAATAGTGCCTGAAGTCAGTGTTGTGCCATATTAGAAGACCTCCACTTCATGGATTTTTATCATAGAAGCATAAAATTTAATTAATTTTTTAAAAGGCTATTTTGATCTAAGTTAAAAAGATAAAGAAAAAAGGGAATAGATGATTGAAAAATGAACACAATGCTAATATGAGAATTCTCATTTAACAAAAATCGACCTTTCCACAAATTTTGAAGTCAGAAGCATTTTATAGAAAGTTTTCTTTTAAACTCAAAAATAATTTAAGCACCCATTACATTGCAGGGCATTGGATCATAACATTGATTTTGGTTTTGTTCTAGTTTCATTTAATAACTCTAGCTCGGATCTGCTTCATTTCAGGTGACCAAAAGAGCCCTGTTATGGTGAGCATTTTATTCCCAGTGGAGAAATGTTGGCTCACTTTACATTTATGAAACTTGATCCTCATTTCCATAGAGTTAAAGATTCAATTATTAAGAAGCAGCTGGGGGGGGGGGAGGATCAGAATTTCCTTATATGTTTAAGTCATCACATTTGATTGTCTAAAATAATTTACCATGTATGTAAAGAACTAACAGAATATGTCCATGCTCAAATCAAGTTCATGTACAAAAGTGACTACTTTTTGTAGTATATTTGGGTGATTTTGTAATGTGACATGGGCAATTTTTGTAATGCTAGATGGTTTCTTTTGGTGATGTAATTTTCAGCAGTTTTCAATAATTAAATCATGCAAAATTTCCCTTTAGAATTGGGATTGTATATAAGACAGTGGTGTCATTGGGATTTTTTTAATATTGTAAAAATAGAATATTGCTGACAGGACTGAAGGTAATATGCCATTTGAATTTTAAATGTATAATAAAATACATGTTTTATATATAATTGGGGTTTGAAATAGGTGAATGGAATATAAATATTTGTATTCAATCTAAGTGCTTTCAAATGATATACATTGTGAAAGATTTGGACTTTTTTCTTCTGTTTACAATTCTACAATTCCATGTATTGCCCCCTTTTCAAGCATGTGATGGGCATTGAAAAGTCACCTCTTTCAATATTTAGATTTGACACACTAGCAGGCTTACATTTGCCACCATTTTGATCTCATTATTACCAAATACTTTCTAAAGAATTGCCATACTCTAAAGCAGTCGTTCAATTCAAATTCAGATAGAAACCACTCTTTGCCAGCCACATATTGACTTAGAAAACCACAAATCAACATTATATTGTATCGTATTTTTTTGTATATTTTGTTAAATATTTCCTACTTGCGTTTTGATCTGTTTCCCGAGTTTTGCTGGGCCAGATTTGACACCTCTGTTCTAAAGGATCAGATGGAATGTATACACCAGCATAGATCTATCTATATGGTATTGCTTAAATGATATAATTTTTACATGTGTTCTATTGATCATTTCTTTTAGTACTTAACATCCCATTCACATCTCATTCTTCTGATAAGAGTTTTATTTGTGTGGGCCAGTCCTCTATTTTATAAGGTTTGTAACTTTTGGAGGGGTCAGGGAACAAAGGGAATAGAATTTTTACTCATCTAATTTAACTAATAAAAACACTTATATATTCTACATATATATAACCTGACCCCATAATTTGAAAGAAAAAAATAGACTATCAATGCCAGTTATTCCAGCAGATGTTTTCGTAAAATCCATCACTAAATTTCCTCCTCCTACAGTCAATGTGTGCTTGTTAAAGTAGCCTATGGTGCTTTTAAGTCCTATATCTGATAAACTCAGTGAGGCTCTGTACATCATGTGACCATATGCTTCTGGAGGGTACTCTTGTTTACTAAATTGGGCATTGCCATTAAATTACAACTATGGAAAGAGATTGGTTCTCTGACATTTTGTTTTTTATATCAGAATATTGATGTATTGCCTAAATATAAGCACAGCCAGATATTCTTGGGATGCATGTAAAATGTTTAATAATTAATCTAAATTTCTACACATAGAAACTGGTGTTTACAGCTTTTTAGAGGCAAGTCACCCAACTTCATCCCATCACATTCATCTGCCAACATATACAGTAAAAATGTGCTAAAAATAAAAACAATTACAAGATAAGTCATCAAAGATTCCATTTTCTTGAGAATCCTTTCTTTACTAAAGTGCAAAAGTATATGGATAGTTTTGGAAAGATTTCTAACAAGCAGAAATGGAGCCATTCCAGTTAATTTGAGATTTGGGGGCAACGGTTTCATTCCTAAACTTTGCGTCTGCCAGGGAAGCGGTGTGGTAGAGTGAACAGAGAATGGGGCCTAGGGACCAGAAAACAGACCCACCCTCTGCTCCTGCCCACACATGGGACACTGGGCAGGCCTCCAGGTGATTGTGACCCCCATTCTCTTGCACTTATCTGCTTACTGGTTTTCTTCAGTCACTGGAGGGAGTTCACACCTGAGCTCTCAGGCTGACGAATCCCTGATCTAAATCTATTTGTATAAAGCCATGATCAGCTCTACTTGTAAACAGTAGGTAGGCAGGTAGGTTCAGAACAGTTCAGGCAAGGGGGAAGGTTAATGGCCAAGTTACACATGCTAGAGAGAACCAGGAGCAAGACAGAATGGTTTCCTGTTGTAAGGAATCGCGTTCCCACACCTGTGTCTTCTGCTGAAGTACCTCAGTTACCAGGTCCCTGCCAAGCATCCTTGTCCATAGAGGTCATATTCTCTAAAACGCACGTATTCTTTCAGCCGATTGGGTAGTGGAAGAAATGACATGAAAACGGGGCAGCGCAGACGTAAGCGTCCCATGCATTTCCGAATCTTTAGACGACAAAGATGTTTTAGGGAACGAGGGTTTGCTAAAATGGGGGGAAAATAGATTATCCCCAGAGTTAGTTGCTTTATCTTTGGATAAACATAGGGTTTGGTTAGCAAAGATGTAAGAATGACCCAACAATACAAAAGTTAGCAAGTTTTTCTTCTCTTAGACTTACTTCTAAAGGAATATTGTTCAGTACTTTTCACTTCTCATTTCTGCCCACCTGGGTCAAGACTTGGGCTATTGAGAAATCAGGAATGTGAAACCAGGTAAGTCACCCTGTCATGTGAGACACCTGGCTTTAATGGTTTTCAACTTTATTTCCTAAGGACTTCATAGTAAAGGCCTGATGTCATTGCATGCTAAGGCCTAAAGATCACCAAGAAATGGGAAGGCAAGATGGTGTCTAGGAATAAAGGGATGGGAGAAGGTTCCCAGTGACTCGGTCTGTACAGTCTCCCCATGTCCTACACCTACTGAATCACTGCAATTATTCATGTAGCACACCTTCCAGATGTAAATGAGGATAACTGCTGTGACCTCAAAATTAAACCATAATTTATGTGGAAAGGGGAGAAATGGTACTCACAGAGCACTCTTAATTTATTTTGGGGTCTAGAGGAAAGTGGTAATAATAAATCAAATAGGGTTTTTTCTACATATCAAATTTTCAACTAGGGAGATTGATGGCTCTTAATAATAAGATGGGAAATAAAAAAAGGGGCCATCATCAATGCTTGAGCTGAAAAGCCCTGGTACTTACTCAGTACCGAGTTGATTTCTGACCATGATGTCTGTTCTTGGAGAACATTTCTCAGCTTGGAGCAGATCTGAACTCTGTCGACATAGTCAAGCATGACCTGAATGACCTTCCCGGACAGGTGCTGCAGCCACGGCAGAGTGATCACTTCGCAGAACTGAGGAAGAGAATGACGGCGTCATTGAGGAGTCAGTGAGGGCGGCTTGAGAGACGGCAAGGTACTGTCAGCACACCCGGGGTCTCTGGTGCCGGGCAAGGCAACACCTACAAAATGAAGTCCTGTCAGGGCTGAGAGGATAGAAAATATTTCATGAGCATTTACATGAGCACCAGCCCTGTCATACCTGGATCTCATCTTTAGACAGGAGCATCTAAGGACCTCGTCGTTCATAGGAAATCCCTCAAGTTGGATTCCTGGATTGCTCCCATGACAATAGCACATGTCATACATCATCTTGTTTTTGCCTTGTCTGATGTTTTGACTTTTTAATCAGAGGGATTTCGTATGAATTTTTCTCTTTATATCTTTCAAGGAATCTTAAGTAATTTTGATGTCTAGACAGAAGCCTTCTTTTTTGGAAGAGAATCATTAAGTTCACATTTTTTAATACCAATGAAATCACAGATGGATCATGATAGAGCTCACTTTTCACCCAGAGGGGGTTGGGTGTCAGTAACATGAGGTGAGAGCTGATCCCTTGGCCCTGCTCAGGCACCGGTGGGTGCACAAGCCTGTGGCCACACCATGGGAGATGAGGGAGTGCTCCCATACACCCTTCGTTCTCAGGCGAGTTTAGTATAAGGTGGTAATAGAGCTCAAAGTTGGGTAAATTAGAAGCTTCTTAGTCAATGCACCCTGGTTCTATGTTCTAGAGGGGCCCAGTCTATCCCACCCAGGAGGCACTGCAACACTGACATCCAGCCCCAGTCTTTAGGGAACCCAGGAATCTGCCAGCGAGATGACTTGATTACCCCATTCTGTCAGGTTATATTGCTCCAGAGGACAGCGCCTATCGATTTAAATGGCTTCTGACTTGCCTCTAAACCTGTTCCTTGATCTTGAGCATTAGAATTGGTTGAGAAATTAAAAGCCTCACAAGCTGGTCGTGGCAAATCACCACCCATTATTTGGCCTGGAGAGGACAGAGCGCGTGTGAATGTGTCTGCCTTATGTCCTAGTAAAGAGCAAGCAAACATCAAAGGTGACACATGGCGGGCAGAGGGGGTATTCTGAAGTCACATGACAGCTCCTGGCCGACTCCTCTGAGCTAAGACCCTGCCCTCTGAGACGCATCTCCCAAGGCAATGACGGAGGCGTTTCCAGCTGAATCGCTACAGGTTCTGTGCGTATTTCTGTTGTGGACTTCCCATGCCTGTTTATAAAGACCATGGTTTCCAATTAAATATTATACACACATAAATCCCCATGAGTCACTCGGACCTTACCGGTGTATCTCGGATGACGGTCGAGGTCCAGCCTTCAAAAGTGTAGCGGGAATGAACCTTATCCCCATGGGGACAGTCAAAGCACCTCTCCGTGTCGTACCCGTAGTTGAGCAGCAGCCTCAGCATGATCTCGTCTTTGAGGGTGTACTGCAGGGCGGAGGGGAAGTGCATAGGGTTCACCCTGCAGACATAGTTGACGTTGGCCCCGTGCCGGAGCAGCAGGCTCACCAGCTCGTAGTTGCCCATGCGCAGGGCGATCTGCAGGCAGTTGACTGGGTCTTGATTGGGCAGAGCCCCGGCATTCAAGAGCAGCTTCACCGAGGAGACGTCGCCATTTGATACAGCAAAGTACAGGACGGACTTCCTTTGGTCGGCGTAGTGCTTGCGGATTTTCTGGTCCAGCATGAAGTTGGCGTCGAACCCAGCTCGGAGGAGAAACTCGAGGCACTGGGCGTGGGCTCCAGCTGCCGCACAGTGAAGGGGGCTGATCCCACTGCTCTTAATGGCAGCCACGTCAGTGGCAGGGACCAGAATCTTCAGTGCTCTGTAAACAGAAAAGGAAAAGGTCCCAACCACTTCTCAGAATCTCCTCGAATGAAAATTCACTATCAGTCCGTGGCGTATATCCAAAGGTAAGGTGGCCCATGTGGGCAGCTCGGTGGTGCAGTGGATAGAGCTCCGGGCCTGGCGTCAGGAAGACCCGAGTTCTGGCCTCAGACACTTGCTGGCTGTGACCCTGGGCAAGTAACTCAGTGCTGTCTGCCTCTTTTTTCTCATCTGTAAAATGGGCTGGAGAAGGAAATGGCCAACCACTCCACTATCTCTGCTAAGAAAACCCCAAATGGGATCAAGCAGATTTGGCCATGACTCGAACAACTGAACAAAAAAGCAGTCCCTTACCCTCAGAATGCTCTTCTTCCCCCAGTTTCCTTCCTTCCTTGTGCTGACAAGTGTCAGTGCTGCTGCCACTGCTGTTCTCCCGGTGTGAGTTTGCAGCATCTTTCTTTGAACATCCTTGACTCGGTTCTTAAATATCCTACATGTCCTCCCTAACATTCAGGACGGGAATCTTTTCCACATCGAGCCAGGGTGACCTCTCGACCCTAAGTCCAAAGATAACCTGTAGAGTTCCATGGCTATGGACCGGGATTGTCTCCTACCTAACACACTTTTACTGTTCCCTTTCCTCCTGTGGCCTTCATTCCCAAGACCCAACTTCTGCCCCTAGTGGTGAGCCAGCCAAGCCCAATTCCTCCTTGGCCATTATCACTTCTCATAGAACTTCATCCTGCAACTGGATCACTGACCATCATCCTTGAAATACTGGCTCCCCATCATGGCATCCTCCTGGAGGGGCTTTCCTAGGTCGTGGCCCCTGCGCCTTTGAGATTGCCTTCAGTTTTGAAAATTACTCTGTCTCATCAATCAATCAAACATTTAAAAAGCACTTACTATGCGCCATTCATGCCTTTCCTCACTTTCTGGAGTACTACCCCTCCCAGCTCCCTTTTAAATTTTTTTCCGTTAGAATGTCTTATTTGCTCCTGTTTCTACCTGAAGAACTTCATCCAATGCTCAGCACGTACTGAGAACTCCATAATGCCAGACACAAGACCAAGAAGATTTTCCTCTTTCATAGAGTTCATGCCCAATTCATCGTTGGTGAGAACAAACACCGACTCCTGGCTAGCTACACGTACTTGTCAGAGTAAAGATTGGTTAGTGTCTGTATCTCAAATACAAGTTTTGGGGATTTTTCAATGGCAGCCCAACTTCAAGGCCAAGAACGGCGGCTTGCAGCTGAGATAATGACTCCCCTAGTGGGAAATTAGACTCTAGTTGCCATCTCTCCTGGCACAAGACTGCCCCCTATTTTAAACAACCTAAGTCGTAACTATGCTGCATGTATATATACGGCAGATAATTAGTTCCTTCAAGACCTGAACCCCATGTCTTATCTCCAAAGGGTGCAAATGCATCAAGTCTGAAAGGTGGCTTCTGCCTGGAATGCTATTTGAATTGACTTTTGTCCAAGGTTCGTGACCTTTCCCCTTGACCTGTCTAGGATTTTACAAGAAAGGCATAGTTTTTGTTAACCTATAATAATCACCAAGTCATGGAAGCAAATTCAACTCATGGTAATTCTTTGGCCACAACCAAGGAACAAGCATTTCTGTCTTTAGATCAATATTTGCTTCCCCACGGACTTAGCGTGTAACCTACATATATAATTGATGCTTAAGCAAAATATCAACTAACAGCTTTAAACATGGTACCATTTATTAAACACATTCCATGTGCCAATCATGCTTTAAAAATGATCTCATTTGAACTATGGAGACTGTGGATCAAAGCCTAAGATTTCGATCTTTTTGTCTGCATCATTTTTTCTTTCTCGTGTTTTTTTTTTCTGTTCTGATTTTTCTTATATGATGAATATGGAAATATGTTTAGAAGAACTGCATGTTTAACCTATATTGGATTGCTTGCTGTCTTGAGGGAGGGACAGAAGGAAGGAGAGGGAGAAAAATTTGGAACACAAGATTTTGCAAAGGTGAATATTTAAAACTATCTTTGCATGTATTTAGAAAAATAAAACCTAAAATTTATTTTATTTGATTCGCACAAAAACTCTGGGAGGTAGGTATTATTACCCTATTTAATAGATAAGGAAACAGATTAAGTGACATATCCAGGATGACACAGCTAATAAATGTCTGGGTTGCATTTGAATCCAGGTTTTCCAGACTCTAAGCCCAATCTCGACCCACTGCACCACCTACCTGCTAGCTTTAGACTCGCCAACTGTACCTCTAAAACCTTCAACAGTTTCTTGTGGGTCTTTTCCAACATTTTTCCACTCATAGATTACCCAGAGTAGACCAAAATCACTAGGAGATCATGTTGCCCACCACTTTGCTTACAAGTTGCTGAAAATTTATCAAGTCCTCAGAAATCTTTTGGAAAATGTGCTCAGGTTGGAAGAGTTCCATCAGCTTGTTTTGGAAAAGTTATGTCAATCTCTGTCCCTATGGTTCCCCTTACCATCCCTATAGTTTTCTCAACCCTAACTGACTGTCCCTCACTCTCCTATGTAGGTTAGTTCTGTGGAGACAAGGACTGTCTTCCCTTTTACATTTGAATCTTCACGAAGGAACACAGTCCTAGGCACATAGTAAGCAGTGATATTTTTTTTCATTCATTTGTAGCATCCCCTGTGACGTCACTTTCCCAACATGCACCATATACAGATTGAGTTCACAGAAGGCAATGGCTACTTCCACAGAAACCTTAACAGGTAGATATGCTTCCCAATATCCTTCCTATCAATTATCAGACAGTCAGAGATAATTTTCTTTTAATCAATTATTGACTAAAGTAATCTATGGCCAAGATGGTAGTTTTGTTGAATTTTAATAAGAAACATGGCAATGTTTTAAAAAGTTAAGTAACTATCCTTTAAATGTGGAAATATAAGCTTAAAAGAATTGCACATTTGATCTTGGGTTGCTATCTAGGGATGGGATGAGGGGAAGGAAGGGGGGAAAAAAACAAGGTTTCACAAGGGCAATTGTTTAAAACTATCTTCTCATATATTTTGAAAAATAAAAAGCTATTCTTATTTTTAAAGTAATTATCCTTCTAAGTATTTTTTGCAAGTTTGTGTTATTTATACTTTTGAAGTTATTGCAACTTAAAGCTGCACCCAGATTTTTGGGCCATCCTAATTTTTTGTACTTATCTAGGTTCATGCGACTCTTCTCTAACAGAAATATGCTCCTGGAGAGCAAGAATTATTTATTTTTTATTTCTGACATCTGGCACATAGTAGGCCTTTAACAAATGTTTGTTGACTTGAGCTAGACCTAATGTTACTGAATCAAACCGAATTGAACTGGAAACCATCATCGCAAAGCACACTTTTTGAAATTTAAATGATATTAATAGTATTTGGACTTACAGTAAATGCCCTCGATCAGCAGCTACATGAATAGGCAAATGGCCTGAACTTTTGGGGACATTGGCGTCTGCTCCATATTCCAGCAGAAGAGTCAGAGAGTCGGGATTTCCTCCTGCGGCAGCTTCAAGCAAAATGGATGAAGCATCTGAAGCCTGTGAGAGAACATTAGCCCCTGGGAGGGCAAATAAAATTTGGTGGCTTTTGATGAAGAACCCTAAGTGTCTTTTTGCAGACTCTCCCCATTATTAATCCTCATTACAACTGAACATCTACCATGTACAGACACTATGAAATTCTAGGAGGAATTCATTTTTTAACTTTGAGCTCTAACTTCTCTCTTTCCTCTGCTTCTCAACTACCTGTTGAGAAGGCAAGTGGTATGGTACCCATTCTACTTGTTAAGTCATGCAAAACACATTTCCATATTAGCCTTGGCACAAAACAAATGAATAAATGAACAAACAGAAAAGAAATAAGTGGAAAGCATAAAGAAACTAAAAAAAATTAAAATATGGTTTAATTTGGTTTTTGAGTACATCAATTGTCTCTGGAGATGGATAACATTTTTCATCATGTGACCTTTGGAATTGTCTTGGTCAGAATAGCTAAATCTCATGTTTAGATGAGTCTTCCCACGTTTTTCTGAAGCCATAATGTCTCAGAGCACAATAGTATTCCATCACAATCTTGTACTACAACTTGTTTGACCATTCCCCCGATTGAGAAACATCCCCTCAATTTCCAATTCTTTCCACCACAAAAGAGCTGCTCTAAATATTTTTGTAACAAATGGATCATTTTCCTTTTTTCTTTGCTCTCTTTGGGATACATATCTGGTAGTGGGATTCCTGGATCAAAGGATATGCCTACAGATTTATAGCTCTTTGGGCATAGTTCCAAATTGCTGTCCAGAATGGCCAGACCAGTTCACAGCTTTTTCCCTACTTTTTCCAACATTCGTCATCCTCCTTTTCTGTCATAACTAATTTCATAGATGTGATGTGGTACTTTGGAATTGTTTTAATTTTCATTTCTCTGATCAATAGAGCATTTTTAAATGATTGTTGCTACCTTTGATTTCTTCTGAAAACTACCTATTTTTATTCTTTGACCAATTGGGGAGTGGGTCTTATTTTTATAAATTTGGTTTACTTCCCTATATTTGAGAAATGAGGTCTTTATCAGAGAAACTTGCTATAAACTTTTGTCCCAGTTTCCTGCTTTCCTTTTCATTTTGATTGCACTGATTATGAAATTCTGGGGATGCAAAGAGAAACCTGCCTTCGGTCAGCTTACATTCTAGTTGGAAAGGAGGCAGTACCATGGACAAGGACTGAGTGCCAACTGAATGGGAGAAGCAGAGTTGACTATGAATTAGTGGATCCTTTCCAGATCTCAGATTCTATTATTCCGTGATCTGTTTTTAGAAGGATGAGTAGGGTTTGAATAAGGAGAAAGATTGGAAGAAGTTAGATGATAAAGTTAACCCCAAGCAAAAAGTGCGTGCTAAGGAGGAGATGCCAACTTCGGGGAAATACAAGGATCTTCAGCATTCACTTCATGATATAAGCCACTTACTGTGCACACAAAAATAATTCTTTTCCATTATTTTCATCAGGTATTCACTAGTCATATGGCCATAGATAAGTCTTAGTTGCTCCATTTTTAATGGGCATGGGGATCAATGACCAGGTACCTACTAGGTTCTGAAAGATAGTTTTCTAAGCACTGACAATGCAAATAGAAAAGGGGGACATCCCTGCCCTCAAGAAGCTTATCCTTCACAACTCCTAGCCTAAGAGATTGTAACTCAGAGGATGATGATTAGAAAGTGCTGACGGCTGTGTCACTGTGGACAAATCCCCTACTCCTTGCCTCAGTTTCCCCATCTGTAATTTCCTTCTAGCTCTAAATCTAATGATTGGATCGGGCCTCCTAACTTGGGGACCCTGACTGGGAAAATCATTTTATTTCTAGACCTCTCTACCCAGTCCCAGAGAGGTTGAGATAAGCACAGGTGGAGGGAGTCTCCACAGCTGGAGTTGCTTACCCTTTTGTAGTAAGAGTTCCATAACTTCCGTGTGCCCACCCTGGGCAGCGAGAGCGAGCGGCGTGAATCCATAGGTGCTCTGTGGGTCGGGCTCGGCCCCCGAACGCAGCATGAGGTCCACCAGGTCGTTCCTGCCCAGCCGGGCGGCCTCGTGCAACGCGGTCCTCTTGTTCACACAACGCAGGTTGACTTTGGCTCCAAAGGTAATCAGCAAGGAAGCCATGTCATAGGAATGGTGTTTGATGGCTAGGAGAGCATGAAAGAAAGAGGCTGCAGGAGCTAAAGGCAAACAACCTTCCCTCCTCATCAGAACTCAGTGGTTTTCCCTGTTTAGAAAACCAAATAAAATTTGCAAAATTCTCTTTTCCAGATACTTAGAAATAGCTAGTGGTGGGGTGGATAGAGCACTGGCCCAACAGGAAGGCCCAGATTCTTACTAACTGGAACTCTGGGCAAGTCACTAAAGCTCTGTTTGGCTCAGTTTCTTCCCCTGCAAAATGGGAATAATAGTTTATAAGGAGAGAGAATATTATAAGATTTATGAAAAACTTTCAGTCAAGTGCTTGGCACATAGTAGGCCCTATAAAATGCTTATTTCCTTCCCTCCAAAACACTTCCACTCAAGTCCTTCCCTGATGTGTGGAGACAACATGTTTTGATGGTTAAACCAAGGTCTTTCTGAGCTAGTAAGACACTAAACATGCTTCAGGGGTTAAACTGTGTGTCTCATCCAAGGGCCAGCTAAACTAAATTTAGAGATGCTTCTCTCTACAAGGTGGTTGCCCAAGTTCAAGAGATTTAACTAAATTAGGACCATCAGGGCTTTGTCCAAGGATAGAAAACTTAACTTGTACCAACAGCACCCTCCAGGGTCCCTTTCTTACTCCTCTCCTCCCTTGTCCATCACCACTTCCTAGTAGTAGTAGCTTCAACCCAAGACTTGTTCTCCCTCCCCCACTTTGCAGCTTGTTAGTTTGGAAGGCAGAGATAATACTGCCCCGATCTTCTTCCCTGCTCAGTGTATACTGAACGTTTGACCCAATACCTGTGCTTTCAGTGTCTGGTGGTCAGAAGGGGCTTGTTTCTATTCCCCAAAGCTCCTTTCTAAAATCCATCAAAAATCCTTCACCGACACCGAGAGTTTTCACCCCAATTCCTATTCAACTCTGGAGCATCCGAGTTGGGCCACGTCTAATCTAAGTACAGGAGGTTTGCATTTACCCATGAGTAAAGGAGAATGGCCGTCTTCATTCTGAGTGTTGGGGTCACAATTATTGAGAAGAAGAAAACTGGCGTTTTCCACGAGGCATCTGTCTGCCGCCAAGAAGAGTGGCGTCTCGCCTTTCCGAGTAGTTCGCTCCCACAATCTGGGCTCTGAACCTGAAAGACCCCGTTGGATAAAAGCAGTTAAGTAATGTGGGGGCTCCCAGGAGCGGGAGGGAGAGGCCAAGGGAAGCAGCTACCTTTCAGAGTGAGCTCCAAGATGTGTTTGTTTAGCTGGGCTGCCGCGTGGTGTAAAGGGAGCCAGCCCGCCTCATCCACCTCCTCAAATGCCGAGACGTGCTCCGACAGCTTTGAGAGAGCATCTTCCTCACCTGTAGGAGGCAAGCTCACCTTTGGCATGGGGGGCCAGGACTCGCATTCCCTCCCCTGAGCAGACTCAGCCCATTTGGGTCCTGCTAGTTAGACCCAGCGGTCTGGACCCATCCCATTCCACCTACTGGAGCAAACTCCTCGAACTGCATTTTGTTAGACTCCCCTCCAAGCAAGTAGTTGATGAATATTGAGTGAATGGATTTGTTAAATGACTGTTCACCAAGTTAGTCAATTGTCTTCCATCCACAAGGTATACATGAGGTGAAAAAATGGAGTGTGGATATCAATTTTCCATGGAAGGTCCAACAAGTAGGGTCACATAAAGAAAGGCTTTGGAATCAAATGACTTGGGTTCAAAGGTCTGTCTTTTGTCTTCCTTTGTATCTCACTTAGCCCATATATCTGGGAAATAACAGGTGCTTAATAAATGCTTATTGACTGATTGAATCTACCACTTTTTCTCTCTGTGACCTCAGACAAGTCAGAACCTCTCAGAAGCCCCTTCCATCTACAAAATGTGGATTGTCTTTAATGTTCCTAGGCCAGCCCATGTTTATCTAAAGTGTTCTAAGAGCCCAGAGGATTAACTGATCCTCCTTCTCACCATCTTGCTTGAAGAAATAGCTTCTTTGTTGTCCCAAAGGGAAAGAAAGTTCCTTAAATTACTAAAATCAACTCTTACCATAAACCCTTGAGGGTAGGATAAGGAGGGTACTTAACTGTCTTGATTGCTTCAATAATCTTCTTATATTCCAGGCTCAAAGAAGAGTGGAGACTATATGGAAATTGTAAAAAGAAAGAAAAAAATTGCCACTCCAGTAGTGGGGAACATTAATATCAAACAAGAGAAGAAATGATGAGATTAGGGATCTGGGAAAGAAATCTAGGACTGACTGATTCCTAGGAACGAACACAATAATGTATGGAGCAAACTGTGGCAAGTAGAGACTAAAATGCACACACGGGTGTGTCGTGACCATTTACATCGACAACACCAATGACAAAGCCAGAAGGATGGCTTAGATCTGACATATACTAGCTGGTGATCCTGGGCAAGTCACTTAAACCCTTACTGTGAAAGAGAAATAATCAATTATAGAGGTACCACCTATTCCCCAGAAGGTTACTTGAAGAAGGTGCATTGTTATGTCATAAAGAATGGAGACTGGTCCTGTGTTTTCACTAGTTTAGGGAACTCCAAGGGGAAATAAGTGCCTCCACTAACACTATAACTTAACATCATAGACCAGAAGTTCTTAACCTGGAATCTGCAAGCCCTTTTTTCCCCCCTGTGAATAAAAAAATATATATATATTGATAACTGTGTTTCAATAAGATTTTTGTGATGTCAAAGTGATTATATTGCTTAACTCATGCTAAGGGTTTTACTCATGGACTAATGCTGTGTATTTTATTTTATGCATTTGAATACATGATTCTGAGAAGAGTCCTTACATTTTACTAAACTCCTGAAGAGGTCCAGGACAAAAGATTAAGAAATCTTGTCTTAGCGAGTTTCCTTGAGTACTGAGACAAAGTGTGACTTGCCTAGGGTCCCACAGCTGATGTGTGTCAGTCAGGGAAGGGATCTGCACCCTGCTCTTCTTGGCTTCGAGGCTCTGTCCATTGCATCATGCTTTCTCTCATTCACAATTACATAGAAATATGAGCTGTCACAAACATTGTCATAAAGAACACATTCAATGTCTCTCCAGTGGGGACGCCCTTACCTCTCGCTCTCCTCCGCATGTTGTATGGTATCAGGCTTGTATTTATCCTGTAAACTCTGCTGAATGACAAACTGGGTGTCAAAGTCATCGTCCAAGTCTTCATCGTTGATGTAATTATTCATGTGATGTGTGTGTTGCTTTAAACCACAATCTAAGCGATGTTTAAATTGTTTGCTTGTTTTTCTCAGTTGTAAACTCCAAATTACAGCTGCATTGGAGAAAATCTCCAGAGAGACAGAGCTGGTTACTGAGGAAAATGCTGAAAAAAATTATTTTTTAAAATTTCATTTCATTACAATCTTCTGAATTGATTATTTCCTAGTTTTAAACCATCAGAAAACATTTACATCCATACTTCCAAAGCAGGGGACACGTCATGATCATTAAATGAACATGGTCATTTTGAGAATCACAGACTGATCAGAACTGAAAAAAATTTTCATAAAGTCATTTGGTCCAGACAATACCTAGACAAGAGACCTTTTTATAATATCACAGACTAGTGGTCATCCAGCTTCCGCTTGGAAGACCTCCAGTGATGGGGAGCCTACTATTTCCCGAGACACATCCCTTCCACTCGGAGAACTCTGATCCTCAAAGAGTTATTTGCCCAGAATTTGCTGAAATCTATAACACACACAAACATATATATCCCATGCATTTGCACACACATACAATATCCCATGCACTTACAGTTACAAAAAGTTATTTTCTATTAGAGACACTAGAAAATAGTGTTGGATTTAAGAATTCAGGATATAGAGCAATGTAAATTTTTTCAGTAAGAGCTGGATTGGGAACCTCATTCACTCTTCCATTCCTTCTCTTTCCTATATTATAGCAAGCTGAGAAGAGAAAATTCAGTAACCGTTCCAGACTGAGGTTGCATTGGGAGGGACCGCTCCTGCTCCTGGTGTGGACATTTCCTCCACCAATGCACAGCAGTTCCTCATCTATATTCCTAGTTTCTGAAGATTTGTGTGAGGGCACCCAAGTAACTTGTCCAGTGCCACACAGGATATGTCAAAGTCAGGGAGCTGAACCCGGTCCTTCTGCCTCTATGTCCTATACAAGGCGACCTCTCAAGAAGGGGATGGGGGAAAAAGGGGACAAGCACATGTTAGTAAGACACTGAAAGCATTGAAACCTTTAAGCCCAACAATGAGTAGAGAGCAAATCTCTCAGCACCTGTAGCATCCTCTCCCAGAATGCATTTCCTGTCCCCAGAATGTTGAGAAGAATTTGTATATTCCATTAACTTAAAAAAAAAAACTTAATAAATAAAACTTTTTAAAAATAGCATAAGAACAAGTAGACTCACGAGAGCATAAAATCCGCCTCACTTGTTTAAATCCGAGGCATTATAGGAAATCCTGCAATCATTTCAGCTCTGCTAGAAAAATAACTCGCTACACATTCAAGCTCCAGTCTTTTTTTACCTGTCCTTGCATCGGTCAAACAAAACTGAAGTTGGAAATTTTAAGAACGTAACCAGCTTGAAGATTTTCATTGACACCCAAGCAATCTTCCCTCTCCTACAATGCTGTGAATAGCCTTACTATAAATACCTAATCATAAGACAGCCTGGCAGTAGGTTGGCTTTTCACATGTGGGCTGGCTATGTTTGGAAACACAAGCAAAAGACAAATGGAAAGGATTTAATATCTTGGCCTTTACTGGCTAAGAGGACATAAAATGGAAGTCCTCAGAGGAGAGGAGTGGCCCCTCCATCCCTCTCCAGCCCTCCTTTCATTTCTACTCCCATATCCAGACCCAAGTTAAAATTATCAACAAAACCTGGTTTGACCGGAGTTATCAGTTAGCCATCCTGACAGTTCAAGATGCATTAGGCAGCTGCTTTCTTTGGACCGTAGTGCCGACCTTAAGGGGTTCTGGGGAACATGAGGAATGAGTTTAAAATAAACAATATTTAAATGTAATCTGGGAAAACCGGCATTACGAGATTAGACCAGATGATAACGTGACTGATTAAAAATTATGCAGTTTGCAGGATTGTGCAATGATCAACTAGACTTGGTTCTTCTCAGCGATTCAGTGATCCAAGGCAATCCCAATAAACTTTAGATAGAAAATGTCATCTGCATAAAAAGAGAGAACTATGGAAACTGACTATATACTATTTTCACTTTTTTTTTCTTGTGGTTTTTCCCTTTTGCTTTTTCTTTCCAAACATGATACATATGAAAACATGTTTTAAAAAAGAATATACTTGGTCAACCTGCCATCTGGGGGAAGGAGTGGGGGAAAGAAGGGGGAAAATTGGAACTAAAGATCTTGCAATTATCAATGCTGAAAAATTAGCCATGCATATATCTTATAAATAAAAAGCTATAATTAAAAAATATATACATTTAACAAAAAAAAAGTTTTTTTACATGTAACTGAGGAAAATAAAAATAATAGTTAAATAAATAACAATGCTGTTTCAAGCATCTTTGAAGGCTGTGAAAGAACGTGAGTAATTTGGAAGCCAGCTTGGAGCCCTAATTATTGTAAACTAACTTTCCCACTGTCTTTGCTTATATTCTTTTTTATCTACAGGCAGCAGATTCTTTGGAATAGCGTGTCATTCATGAGAACAAACCCCACAATAGTTTGGAAGAGCTAGAAAGAAGATGTTCCCTCTGTGAGTCTTCATTATATACATATATGTGTGCATGTGTGTGTATGTAGACTATATATGCATAATGAATTACAATTCATTGCCATATAATGCAGTACATTATTATATACGTCATTATATAATGCTTTATGTGTAAGATCTTATAGACATAGACATAAAATCCATTATCCAGAATTCATACAAGGATATAAGGACATTTGCCTGACTGACATAGGCCAAAAGAAGGGCAGTTTGAGATGCGTATCAGCAGGTGAAACAATCTCATTTGGAAAACCCAAACACAAGTGTTGAATGGGGTCTGTTGTAGCTATTGGTCATCCTTGTTTTCAGAGAGGAGCAATTACATCACAGGGCTGACTTGTGAGTTGGATTTTTTTTTAATTGTCAGCCCCATTCTCTTTTCCTGACTCATCAAAGACCATGGCAAGACAAAAGTCCTGATGAACGGGGATGGCCCAGGATACAGTCGATGACCGTGGGGTCTCAGTGCTCCCCAGTGCCTTTTGGCTATTGGAACACCTTGTTCTCAGTCACTCATTTCACCTGGGGAAGGCTTCCAGTGCTAGGAACTAGGTAGACATCCCTCTCACTAAGGGCCCAACAGTTGACCTGTCTTTAGCCCTTTGGCCCAGCTGATTTTACCAAGGGGTGGTTGACACAGATACTACAGCTTTTTGAAGCCACAAGTGAGAGCCAAGTGCCAGGTGGACATCAGAGGTGGATGAGCAGTCCTGAAGAGGCTCAGCAAGCCTTCACATCAAGGATCCTAGTCCCCCAAATACCCTTATGCACTCCTGACACCATCCTGGCTTCCTTGGAGCGTCTCTGGTCAGCCTGACCTCTACAGCAAGCTTTGGGGTTAGATAATTTTGTAGTCACATAAAACTGGGTTCAACGATATTAATAAAGGTTCAATACTGTTTTTCTCCATAATCCTTTCTTTTGAAGCTTAAAGCTCTAGCTCAAGTATAATTACAGAAATAGAAATCTAGGTTATGATTTCAAAGGGAGGTCATTAAATAACCTGGCTCAATGACTCATCTAGCTAGAGCCTGATAGAATTTCTTTAAGGAGGGTTAGGGACCAGATTGGAGACAAATTCTTCCTAATGTCTCATAGTCAAAGGGATCAATTTAAGTAGTTCTCAGGGACTATAAGTCAGGGGACTTAAATGTACACCAGAAAATAGGTACCATGTGAACATGAGTATCACAGAAATCATAATTCCATGCTTCCTCCAGTATCATTAAACTTGAAAGAACTTAGATAAGCAGAGCTATAACGTATTTTTCCCCTGAGGCAATTGGGGTTAAGTGACTTGCCCAGGTCACACAGCTAGGAAGTATTAGGTGTCTGAGGTCATATTTGAACTCAGGTCCTCCTAACTTCAGGGATGATACTCTATCCATTGCACCAACTAGCTGCCACTCAGAGCCATAATCTTTTTTTTTTAAATAACTTTTTATTGATAGAACCCATGCCAGGGTAATTTTTTACAGCCTTATCCCTTGCATTCACTTCTGTTCCGATTTTTCCCCTCCCTCCCTCCAACCCCTCCCCCAGATGGCAAGCAGTCCTTTACATGTTGAATAGGTTACAGTATATCCTGGATACAATATATGTGTGCAGAACCGAACAGTTCTCTTGTTGCACAGGGAGAATTGAATTCAGAAGGTAGAAATAACCCGGGAAGAAAAACAAAAATGCAAGCAGTTTATATTCATCTCCCAGTGTTCTTTCTTTGGGTGTAGCTGCTTCTGCTCATCTTTGATCAACTGAAACTGAATTAGCTCTCTTTATCAAAGAGATCCACTTCCATCAGAATACATCCTCAAACAGTATCGTTGTTGAGGTATATAATGATCTCCTGGTTCTGCTCATTTCACTTAGCATCAGTTCATGTAAGTCTCGCCAGTCCTCTCTGTATTCATCCTGCTGGTCGTTCCTTACAGAACAATAATATTCCATAACGTTCATATACTCCAATTTACCCAACCATTCTCCAATTGATGGACATCCTTTCATTTTCCAGCTTCTAGCCACTACAAACAGGGCTGCCACAAACATTTTGGCACATACAGGTCCCTTTCCTTTCTTTAGTATCTCTTTGGGGTATAAGCCCAGTAGAAACACTGCTGGATCAAAGGGGATGCACAGTTTGATAACTTTTTGAGCATAACTCCAAATTGCTCAGAGCCATAATCTTAAGGAGACAAATCTTGGTAAAGAGACTCTATAGGTAAACTAAGTCAGGTTACAGAATAAACTACACTTAGAATTTTCACAATGGCCTGATTGAGAGGGGAAATTTATCTATCACTAAAATAATCAAGAAAACTATGGTATGGTCAAGGAAATCTGTACAAATTGCTAGGAAATACTAAATCATTTTGGGGAGCTCAGATTTCCCTTTTTGCTTCTACATGGGGGATGTCAGTTGACATTATTTCATAAGTCAAATTTTACAGGTGACATTAATATAAACCAGACTTTTAGTTAACCAAAGAGTTGTAGGAAGAATGACCCTGATCCCCAAACAGAGCATTCCCCTCTTTCAAGCAGACATAAATACCATGAAACCTTAAAGCCAAATGCAATATAATAATGATCATCAATATTAAATAACATCAAGTCTCCTTGTTCCTGGTCACCCACCCTCAATGGCCATTTCATCAGCAGCTCTGGAGGGGGATGCTCCTAGCAGTTTTGCTTTTCTGATTCCAAGTTACTTGCACAGATTTCCTAGGCAGTTCTGCTAAAATACTCAATAGATTCAATACAATTTAGTACAACTTCCTAAATTTGGTTTTCCAGTTACAAGTTTATGTAGTGAAAACCAATTCAAATCTTCTGGAGTTTTTATCCTGACTAAAAATAATTTTAAATTAAGAAATTATTAATAAAATAATCTTAATAAAAATAAAAATTAGGAACCCACAATGTACTCCAAAGTTCAGAGAATTTCAGTTTTTACCTATCACTTGCCCTACTTTTATTTGAACTCTGCACTTTCATTTGAACCATGATGGACAATGCCATCAACAGGCTGGAAGAAGAATTTTAAAAGGATCTATATATGCCTGCCTAGGAAAATGAGCCCTTCTGTCTCTTAATATAAAAAAAATTTAAATAAGAAAAGAAAATATTTAAATTATTTTTCTTAAAATAATTTTACATTATTGCTAAAATGTATTGAAAGCCTCTATATCCCATTAGAAACATTCAGAAGTGAAATGAGCAGGACCAGAAGATCACTATATACTTCAACAACAATACTCTATGATGATCAATTCTGATGGGCATGGCCCTCTTCAGCAATGAGATGAACCAAATCAGTTCCAATAGAGTGGTAATGAATTGAGCCAGCTACACCCAGCCAAAGAACTCTGGGAGATGACTAGGAACCACTACATAGAATTCCCAATCTCTCTATTTTTGTCCACCTGCATTTTGGATTTCCTTCACAGGCTAATTGTACACTATTTCAAAGTCTGATTCTTATTGTTCAGCAAAATAACTGTTTGGACATATATACTTATATTGTATTTAATATATACTTTAACATATTTAACATGTATTGGTCTCCTTGCCATTTGGGGGAGGGGGTGGGGGAAGAAGGGGAAAAATTGGAACAAAAGCTTTTGCAAGGGTCAGTGGTGAAAAATTACCCATACATATAACTTGTAAATAAAAAGCTATAATAAAAAATAAAAAATAAAGAAACATTCAGAAGCTAATCACAGGTAGGTAGGTAGGTAGATAAGATAGATGATAGATGATAAATATAGAAAGATACAGACAGATAGCAAGCAGTAAGATAAATCCTTGTTCTCAGAGAAAAAAGTATAATCATATTGCTTTCCCAATGTGAAGTTTACTACTCTATTTTAATTTAAATTTGTGTATCTTTATCCTATTATCCTATCCCCCTCTTTTGAAGATATATTTGATGTCATATTATCCAGAAAGAATGATTTACTTTAAGGAGCTAACTTTTAATAAGGGGAGGAAAAGCCTAGAAATTCATTTTTTATAATTCAGTCATTTCAGTTTTGTCCAATTCTTCATAACCCCATTGGAGTTTTCTTGGCAGAGATAGTTGGCAGAGATTGGCCATTTCCTTCTCCAGCTCATCTTACAGATGAGGAAACTGCAGTAAACAGGGTAAAGTGATTTACCCAGGATCATACAGCTACTAAGTTGCTAAGATCAGGTTCTAAAGTCATTCACTGTGCCATCTACCTAGTTGCTTAGCATTTAGAGTTGAAGAATTCATATTAAAAACAATAGGATCTTTCATATTTACGTTTCATAATAGTAACTCAGAGTTTTCGTATTAATCTATTAATAGATTTAATATTGCAATGACAAAACCTTCTATAATTCACCAGCCCTAATTATAAAAGGCTGCTTTGAAAGGAAAAAGTAAGCACACAGTTATGACAATATCAAGACTGTTTCTTCAAGAGTATAGACTGACCTGATATAAGCATAACAAAGGAAAACTCCTTTATCTCTGTTTTATTTCTAAATTCTAAATGACTTATAGTATGAACAGTAAATCATATAACAAAGTTCCACATTAGTCACAAGGTATCATTATCCAGGCTCAGAATTAACCAGGTGAGAAAAATAAAAATGGCAAAATGGGGAAATTGAGTCAAAAGGATCCTCTAAACTACACAAGATTGTCTCTTCAAGTTTTCCAGGTATAGTCACATGTAATAATTCCCAGACTGGACAGCATGTGGCCTTTCCTTTAAATGGTAGACTATTTAATGACAATTCGGACAATCATTCCCAAAAGCAAAATTCAGAACTCAAGTCCCAAGAGGTTTCACCTGAAATACCAAAACTTTACTAATCACAGCATATGGTTCTGTTATTATTGCTTTTCTCATGCTGTTGCAATAACTGTTAACAATAAGCACACATGAGACCTTCGCCTTACCTTATTTATTATTTTTAGTTTAAATGCATCCTGGAACAGAAATCAATCATTTAGAATTTAGGAATAACCACATTCTGGAACTTCACATAGACAGTGAATACATGATCGTTCATTCAAAAACTCAGAAAAATGTTGGCTGCTGTAAGTTTCCAAATTAAATGATATCTCTATTGTCTATTAACCCATAAGACAAAATAAAATCTTTAAAATTAAGGTCTGCTGATACTAAGATAGCGCAAACAAGTAACTTCAATATATACTATTCACAGATATAATTTTATAATTTCCACAAATGATTTTGATACCCCTACTCAAATTAGTCAATTTAGTCAATTTATTGAATGCTATCCATAATTATATTAGTGAATTAAGCAGAATACTTTTAAGTTTCAATTAGTTATATATGTTATTGCTATTAGAATAAGAACTATGAATGTTTTTTAGAACTATTGATGACTATATTTTTATTTATCCTCTGGATTCATACTGTTGGTTAATTTCTGCATTACTCTCACACACACCCATACACATTCTGTAAGATGCTATGATAAGGTTCATTTGTTTCCTCACTCCTATGAATCCCAGTAGTCCACTCCTAGTAATCTTTCATTCAAACCTACAACATCCTAAGATACTGTTCATCAAACACTAGGAGATCTTATGACTTGTGGAAGATCCTACAATGCTGCTGAAAGGGTCTTATAACCTTTGGAAAGTCCCTGCCGATATGACCTATGATCTGTAGAATATCTCGTGATCTGTGAAAGGACTATTGACAAAATGCTCATGATTGACGGGCATTTCCCTTAGCCAAGCTTAATTGCCAATTAATTAAGCCAATTGTTTATTTAGCCAAGCAATAATAGAATTGACCGATTAGTGAATTATAACATCCCCCTCTATTTTTAGTATTCTCCCAAAAATATAAAAGTAGCCATAGGGAGGGTTTCTGAGCATGAATAAACATCTTGGAACCAATTAATTATTGACTACTTATTCTTGGAGTTCTCAGTGACTTTTATTATGCATCAGAATTTTCTAGTCCACATGATGGCCAAACACAATCGATCAATCAGATAAAACTCACTCTACTCAAACTTTTAAGTCCCTCCCTCCCAACCTTTTGGCTAGGAGAGTTCTATTGCTTTAGGACTTTCCAACATGATGCAGATCCAACAAGATCTTAAGCCAAGGCCAAAGGAAAGCTCCCAAGGAAACTCACAGACAAGGTGCCAAAGCCTGCACTACATTTTTTCCAACAGTGAGTTATTATCCATTGTGAAGCAAAACAAAGCTAATTAAATACTTAATAGTTTTCAAACATTATGACCACATTCTTTAACAAACCGATTCATAATCCAACAATGTTCAGATTAAAAGAGAAATTAATTTTCTAATGAAACAAAAATGTCACCATCTAGGCACCATTTTTCAAGTTAACAGCATTTCTTGCGTGATTGTTTCACAAAATTTGCAATACAAGAAAAATCAAAAATCTAACAATACATAAGTAATATTGTGTATTTTTAAAACTAACACAAAACTTTTTGTCTGTCAAATAATTATCGATTCAGTTGAATACACTTCCAAATCTTCTTATGTAGAAAATCACCTCGACTATCAATTTGGCATTTTATATTAATTGCATTCAAAAACCCAGTATAGAATAGTTACATGTAATAAAAATAAGAGCTAACATTTACATAGCATTCCCAATATGCCAAACAAGCACTTTGCTAAGCACTTTACAATTTTTATATCATTTGATCCTTACCACAATCCTGGGAGGAAGGTGTATTTACTATCCAATTTTACAGTTGAGAAAATTGAGGTAAACAGAAGTTCATTGACTTTCTCAAGATCACACAAAGTCGTTTCTGAGAATGGATTTGAACTCAGGTTTTCTTGATCCTGGCATTTTTCAAGCATATTTCCTTAATGCTAATTATCAAGCATCTTGTACTAAGTTCTCATTTACCACAATTATCCTAAAAGGAGAACAGATCTCACTGTTAACGAGACCATAATTTAGTTTCAGGACAAATTTCAACCAGATCAAATCTGTCTTTACAACCACATAGTTAACAGTGAAAATCTCAATTTTCCCAAGAGCCATTAGCTTTCAGCATCTGAGATTACATTAGACTCACTGCTCATTTTCAAAGATTCAGCTCCTCTTTTAGAACCCACAAGGTTCCAATGTCTACCATTTCTCAAATACTTCCATACTTGCAATTTATTTCTGCGGTTTCCATCTGGCAAATGTTATAACTTTCTGAAACTGCTCACAGGTACTTCTCCAAAAAGTTTCTCATGTCCTTCTCACTGAGATAAAAAGCTTTCTCAAACCTTTCCCAAACTCGGAACCCTTTCAAATTTTCCATTCCCACAGTCAATGCAAAAGGACTCCAACTTTTAGCTTCCACCTATTCTCCTTTTATCTTCTCTGCTAGCTTAAACCTCTCTTGTACTTCCTCTCTACTTACCCCTTTCACTTTGACTACAGTCTATCTACCAATTCCTTTTTTACTCTGATTCCACACTTCATCTTACTGTAGTTACTTTTGCTTAAACTCATTTTTTAATCATATTGTAATTTAATTCCACTGAATCTTTCCCTTATAGATTTCCACCAATTAATCACTAAACTTTGACTTCTCGATTTGTATAGTCTATTTCAATTTAGGTGATTTAGCCACTAAATTACCTAAACGACCTCATTCTGTTGAATCATTTCAAAGTAGCTTAATTCTGTTTAGGTCCTTATTTTTGGTGAAATAGATCTTTTTTAGTGAAATCTTCCTTTTCCCAGGAAAAAAAAAAAAAGCAAATATCACCCTCTAGGAATAAGAACATATTTGCCTGTAATCTTAATCGTAGCTACAAATCTTCAGAAATCCACCAAGAGTTTTAGCAGTTACAAAAACCTTTCAACCATCATTTGGAAATTTATAATAAAAATATATTTTAGTGACAAATTTAGTCTCTAGTTTTTAATGCCATAAACTTACACAAACCAAGAAAAATATGGTTTTTTTTGTGCCTGCAGTTTTCAACCTAATCACCCTTGCAAAGGCAGAGAAAAATTATCTCTATTATCCCTCATCTCCCATCATCTTTCAGTCATTAGCCTGAAAGTCTAATCAAAAGGGTTGGTGGAAATGTTTCTGCTTAACGGCACAGAGCTGGGAGAGCAGCTGTATGTGGGACTTCATTGTGCACCCTTCCAAGAGTCCTTTCTGGCTTGTCGCAGTCTTTACAGGTGATTAGACGTTCCCTTCAAGTTCTCCAAGGGAAAGTAGGCCTTGTGACCACCAGATGCCATCCAGAGGAGGAGCCGCCATGGAAAGCTGCCCCATTCGAGTTTCCCTCCCTGAGCCAGGCTCCTCCTAAGGGAATGAGGGGAGAACACCTCTGGATGCTGGAACACCTGGGTCCCCACGCCACTGCTGACACTCACCTGCTTGGCACCGGGCAGGTGCCTGGGAATCAGTTTTCACCCGTGAAATATTAGATGGTCTGTAGGCCCTGTCCAGCTCCAAATCTACGATCTGGTAATTCCCTTTACAACAAAGTACTTCGTGAGGGGTTAGATTTTCAGCTGTAGAGAATGATTGCTTCAAAAGCATCAGGAAAACATGGGCTATCATTGCTCCGGCTTTCAGCTGGGGAAAGTAGGGATTGAAAGGCAGAGGAAGCTCCCATTTCTGGGTCAGCACCTTCTAGTCCAATATTATTACCTAGAACATCGACTTGTACAGGGTCACACAGCCTGTGTCTTGTTCTTTTGGGGCAGCTCTCTATCTACTATACCCCGCTATTGATATATAATATACATATTGTTTATATGACAGATATAATACATATAAAATATATAATACATAATAGCCCTACTACAGACTATTAATGCTTTGTTTTTCACTTGAGGAAAGCAGTAGGGAAAAAAGACGCGCCCTTTGCTCTGATGGATCCGTTCCTCCCACAACCTCCATTTTAAGGACGTGCCCAGGAGAGCCGCCCCCACTTCTTTCCCTCTCCAGCCTCCACTCCTGGCTCTCCCAACTCTCCTACCATTCTCCTTCCCTCCAACACGAGCGCCTTTCTCGGCTCCCTCCCATCCTGCTTTTCAGCTTTTAAAATAATGTCTTCCATCAGAATCTAAGTTTCTTGAGAGCAGAAAGTAGCTTTCTTTTTCACTTTTCCTCGCGCGAGAGCATGCTAGGGACTATGCACATAGCTAGCATTTAATGCTTGAGAGCGATAAAATGTGAGAAGGCTTCATAATTACAAATGAGTAATATCAAGGAAAGAAAAATGGGGAAAAGATGGGTGAGAGCAAAAAGAACAGAGGCAACCTGTGTTCTCCACTGGTGTTTACGAGACATGAAGGGAAAGGGAGGGAATCTTCTGCAAACTGAGACTTTGTAATGAACTGGAAGGAGACCGTGGATGGGTGGCAATCTGCACTACTGCAGGGAAGACCTACCTAAAGGAGAGCCAGGATTCACTTGAGGACTGAATGATGGAATTATCACATCTAGAACAATGACAAGGGAGGAATAATTCCAGTTCATTCTCTTTCATCGGATTCTTTTTTGTATACATGCACATACCATAAATAGAAAAAAAAAAATCAACGACACAAAAGGAGGAAGATACTTTAAAAAAAAATAAAATTTCTTTTCACAATCAAAGTGTGATGTCACAGCAAGTTTATCTTGCTCATCACATGAAGTCCGGATTAAACACAGTGGTTTCTGGGGGGAAAGGTTTCTATAAATGAAGTCTTTTTTTTTTTTTTTTTTAAGTGCTCAGGAAGGACCCTGAGACACAGGTCTTGGAGGTGGCGGAGTCTCCAGTGGCTCTGAAGACACGTGAGGGCCTCGGGTGTCCCATGCTCTGGATCTGCCCGGCCTAGTCATCCAGCTGACACAGTAGAGCCACCCCTCGCTTGATCCAGTGCTGGACAGGGAGGTCTGTCTCTAACATCATGGCGATGACAAAGTTGGTGGAGTGACCGGTCGTGGACAGGGTCCCTTTCCGCTCACTTGTCTTGTAGAGGGGACATGTGTAGGCAACGGTCTTCATAATTTTGGACTTCTCAACTAGAAAAATAAGAGAGGTCCGTAATTATTCTAAGAAAACAAACGCCAACGATCGATGGGTAAAGATCATTTCTTCCATGAAAATCAGAATAGTTGTCTTAAAGCTCCCACAGCTGGGTAAAGACCAAATCACTGACCTCCACTCCGCCCTGTCACCTCTCTGCCTATCTCATTGGGATATGGATCTTCATTATTCTAAGTGGAAGGGAAAAGGAGAACGGAACTCCCTCCACAAAAGCAGGTCTTGCCATAATTCTCCAACTTGAAGCTCTGGGAGCTTAAGAGATTAAATAACCTGCCCAGGGTCCCCCAGCTCATCTGTGTCAGAGGCATATGTCCTCATGTCAGAAGCGATTGACATATATGTGTGTGTGTGTATATATATATATATGACACATATAGTATATATATGATATATATAATATGTCATATATATGTCAATATATATATTGTACAAACCCGACCTCAGACACTTAACACACTTCCTAGCTGGGGGACCCTGGGCAAGTCACTTAACCCCAATAGCCTCAAGGGAAAAAATCTTCAAATTAAAAACAATGGTTTTAAGGGGGAAAGTAACTATAGAGACTATAGTAACTAAAGAGTTGATTGTTTTGAACAGAACTTTTGACATGTATAAAGTACTTTACATCATATGACTGAGATAGCAATTCTGTAAGGTGAATATTATTATCCTTTGAGCTTTATTATTTGTTATTTCCTTTGTTATCTCTTGGCTTTTTTTTTTTTAACAGTAGAACTTAATTTCCATATGGAGGCACTTGCTTATATAGATTTTCAGCTTTTTTTTTTTTTTTAACAAGCATTGGTTTAAGGGCTGAAACAAAATTTGGGGAGGTCAGTGACACAAATATTTATAAATGAGAAAAAGAGTTTCCCAGAAGGTAGAGAATCTGAAAAAGGGATCTGAACCTAGGTCTTTGCTAGCTTAGTTTTTGACCTGCTGTGCTAGGTCCTGTCCTTGGGAAGAGAAAATTAATGAGAAAAAAAAGAATGTCAGTTTAGGCCTATTTAAAGATGCCTTCTTAGCCATTCAGTAAAGAAATGGAAAAAAACTGTGCATGTAAATGTGGGGAAATCCTTCCCAAACTGATTCTGTATTTAAATGTATGAAAAAGCATGATTTTAATGTGATGCAAGTCCAGAAGGGAGGCCTGTGAAAAAGTAATGGTAGGAAATGACCGTTAGGAAGAACGCAGCCATTTTGGGGGGACGGGGGTCTGGGTAACTCTCACTACCCCTCCCTCAGATCACAAAGGTCATATCCCATGGCTCCTGGCCAGCCTTCTGGGTGGGTACCACTAATGGGCTCTGAGGTGCCCACAGGTAACTGTCAGATCAGGATCCGGGAGGTGGGAAAGATGCAAACACTCTTATGATTTTCAACATAAATCCAGGGGAAAGGAGAAAAAAGATCCCCCCCCACTTTGGACACATTCTCCGGGATGAAGAGGGCAGAAAACAGAGCAGGCTAGCCCCCAAACACCGTCCCCCACAGCAGACTTTGGGCTAAAGTCCTAAGAGCCCCCAAGCCAAGCCAGCAAACGTGGCCACATGGCTGTCAACAAAGTTGTGCCAACAACTAAGGGCCAGGTTCTCTCTCTGTGGCTAAAAGTGGCCGTGAGAAGCTCTGGGGGTTTGGGGGGGATTGGGAGAAAGACCCTCCCGGATGGTCTTTGGAACTTTGTGATTAGACATATTTACCTGGTTTTATCCATATGACGGGCATCGCATCAAAGAGAATTTTAGGGAGCTGTTCGGCGAGCTGTCCCCTGTCAAAAGAAATCAGAGAAAAGCCATGAGAAACACATGGAGAAATGAAGCTTTAAAAACACAGCAAGTACTTGGGGACTTTACTATCATTTTAATGAGGAAAAACAGAAAACGAAGGGGCATGTTGGGCTCTAATGTGGGTTTGATTTTGGTTTGGTTTTAAGGAGAAAGGGAAGAGATAAATAAACTCAACAGTGAGCAGTTATTGACTGTAGCTATATTGCCAGGCATCGTACCCCGAGAGGCAGGAGAGGGAGAGGAAAAAAGGGAGAGAGAAAGAGAGGGAGAAGAAAGGGAGAGCGAGAGCAAAAAGAAAGAGACAGAGACAGAGGCACACAGAAAGAAAGAGAGACAGGGACAAAAACAGAGACAGAGAGACAGACACACAGAGAGAGAAAGAGCCAGAGACAAGGAGGAAGGGAGGGAGGGAAGAGAGAACCCCTCTGGTGACCCGCTCGCTGCCCCCCTCTCCGTGCCCCCCCTACACTGAGCTCAATGCCAGGTTCAGGGCAGCAGCTGGAGGGAAACCTCACTTGATCCTGTCCCAGCGCGCTCCGTCCAGGTACAAGCCGTGGATGTAAACTCCATCTTCAGGGGGGGTTTCCATGGTGTCTAAGGGAATCACCTGAAAGGACGAGCATGGTTAGGAGGGGAAATGAGCGTGAGAGCATCTGGAGCTTCTGTCCAAGCTTTAAAGTCTGATAAGATGCTGTGGCCCCTGGGCTCTGGTAAAGGTCCCTCGACTTCCCAAGATTTGTTCCTGGAAGGGGATTCTGGCATTGTTCTGACTTAGTGGGCCCCAGTGAACCAGTGAATGAGGAGATGGAAGGATGAATGGATGGATGGATGGATGGATGGAGGATGGATAATCCTGACCTCACTGACAGACTCCCCTTTGCACCAGAGACAATTCAACGACAAAGGTGTGATTGGATTTTTATTTAAGATAACCAAACTAATTGGCTTGTTTTGGATTTCGCAATCTTATGAAAAGGGGGAACATCTGGTGTCTAATCTCATGCAGGAAGAGGGTTTGTAGTTAGAACTTTACAAAAAAGCCTGGGACCGCCTCTTCTGCTCACAAGGACAACACATTTCCAAAATAAAAATAAGCATTATCCTTCTCTGGGAGCTCTGAAGGTTTCTTTGCTTTCTTGAGAAAGCTCCCTTAGATTTTTCCAGTAACTGGCTGAGTCTCTGCTGGCAGCAAATTCTGCCCTAGAGGAAGGGTAAATGCAGAGAACAACCCTACTGTGTGCAGCCTGACTCCTAAAAAATCCTGGTCCTCAGCTCCACCAGGCTTGGAAAGAAGGTGGGTGCTGGGGGAGGACCTCGCATGGAGCGGGCCTTCAGGTGAGCTCAGGAAACAGGGAGAAGGCATTCTTGCACTGGCCCCAAGTCCCACCTTATAAGAATCAGTCACATGGGGAAGCACGTAGTAGACAGAGTAACTAGGAGGATCTGAGTTCCAATCCATCCTCAAATACTTGACACTTACTAGCTGTGTCAAACTGGGCAAGTCAGTCACACATGCAAAATAAATGCTGAAAATCACCATTATTTAGAGCCCAACTCCCTCATTTTACAGAAAAAAATACTGTGGGGCCCAGATCTATTTGTAAAGCATTTAGCTCCATGCCTGGTACACAGTAGGTGCTTTATAAAAGCTAGCTATATGAGCTATTATTGTCCAAGGAGATGCCTTCTGAGTTGGGATGTGACTTGGGTCTCTCTGACTCCCCCCTCCACAATACACTCTCTAGCCCCTGGAAATATCAAGTCAAATTGTCTCGATCCCTCACATCTCTGGTGATAAATTACAAAAACCTGGAAAACCAGGGCCAGGGTGTTCTGAGCTGCCGCTCCCGCCACATAAAAACCTCCGCCTGAATACTCGCAGTAGCCTCTCACACACGTCATCAGAGGCCGCAACGCTTCCGTCACAAGGACGAGGTACGTGGAACACACGCTGAGTTTCGGGATCCCGGGGACACAGAAGAGTATGGATGCCGGCTCGGAAGCCTCCCAGGACAAAATCCTGTCCCCACGAACGTGATACACGCTAGATCAGAGTCACTCTACCTGAAACTCGTATCCCAGCAAGTCGATGGGGATCGTATACTTCCGAGCAAAATTCTGCATGGCTCCGGTCAGAAAGGCCTGGGTGAAAAAGAAGCCCGAGAGCCAAAACACGGTGGGCTTGCCGACTTCATACCAGATCTGGGGAGGGAAAGAAACAACAGAGCGGCTTCCTCTTGTGACTCGGCTGAGCTTCATCTGAGAATGCCTCATCTCTTCACGGGCATTCTTCGTGATTTCACCGACATTGGCCCCACCACCACCGGGGGAATGTGCCCCCAATCTATGACTCAGGGTCTTCAGGGCCACGTGACGTGGGGTGGGCTCCCTCGGGACCCCTGAGGCGGCGTGCCTGGTTATTGCCCCAGCTGCCTGTTTTTCTGGTCGCCCATCTCTCTAATAGAGGGGGTACCATCACTGGGCACTTGGAGACAGCTCAGGGACGTCCCTCCGACCCGGGGAAATGTCACCGTGAACGTGTCAGCCCCGCTCGTGTCGGCCGAGAAGAAGCAGCAGCGTAAGGGGTGAGAGAGACCAACACTTGTCGCGTGAGTCTGGGGGCTCCAATGGGCAGACTGGTTAAGGGGGTAAATACTGTTCCCCAAATACTGATGATCACCCAATGCGATGGATTACAGGAGGACAAGGATGGGGATCACACCGGATGGGGATGGGGAGGGGTTGTAAAAGCAAAAGAGGAAGGGGCCACACCCAACACATCAGCAGGGACTTAATCAGTGCTTATTGACTGATGGACGGACGTCAGTGAGATCTAGTAGAGTCTCAAAGAAGATAATTTAGAAAAGCAATTAGCTGGGGAAAGAGCTATTTTTCATGAGATTTGTATTTTTTGTACCACGATCTCTAGTGGTGACTAATTTGGGTTTAAAGTTCTCCTCACCCCATTTTCAAGAGCCACGCTCTGATTCTTCCTCCACCCCAACAAAGATATCCTTGGCTTTACAGTGATGACATATAATCAATTTTAGGTTTTTATGTGATATTGCAATTATATATTATTAGATAACACAACTATAACATATTTTGATAGTTATGTGTTAATATAATGGTTATATGTAATATAATTATATATAATTTACATAATAGTTACATATAGAATTATGTATAATTAATATTTGTATATAATCAATTCCTATTGATCATATGTAATTGTTGAATGCTTCCTACATCTCATTCCTCTAACTGGATAATAAACTATGGAGCGTGTGTGAGCTACCAACTGAAAACCAAGGAAGTGAAAAAGAGAAAAAACTGTTCTACCATTACAAGGAGTTCGCAGGATCATTTTAAAAGAAACGATGAAAGAAGAAGAATAAGACTTTACCAAAGAGAATTTAATATGCACTAGTTTAGCACATATTGTATACAAGTCGCTGTGCTAAAAATGGGGATGAAAGTGAAAGCTCCCTACATGGGTAGACTCGATGTCACACAATTGGGAAGCGAAGAAAGAGGAGGAAAAGGAGGAGGAGGAGGAAAAAGAGGAGGAGGAGGAGGAGGAAAAGGAAAAAGAGGAGGAGGAGGAGGACTGAGCACAAGCTAAAGAGACCACGCTCCATGAAGGAACGTCCACCTGCCCAGCCACTGCTCAGAGTCTGCAGGGGAGGAGACACTCCCAGCCCGGAGAATGATGGGAAGAGCAAGAGACGGATGGAGGAGCAAAGGAGAGTGTGAACAGTAGAGGAAGGATCACAAAAATTCAACAATCCTGAGTGCTTGGAACCAGGTGGGTTTTTTGCCCAGAAAACTCCAAGAATTTCCCCAAAATTTGGACGAATGAAATTCAGTTGAATATGAAAAGAATCTGGAGAGCTAGAGAAACTCCTTACCCCCAAAATATTGGGGAAAACATGAACCAGCTCCTAGATTGGGCAAGTGTGGATGAGACAGTCTCAATGGCTGGGCCCATCACCAAGATCACAGGATCAAATGTTTTTAACATCTAAAATTTCATAAATACCAAATTTATAAAATCCCAGATTCCATGCTTCTAGAATGTGTTTTCTCTCTGCCTTTCTTTCTGTCTGTCTCTCTCTCTTTCTCTTTCTGTGTCTCTCCCTCTCTCCCCCTCCTGCCCTTCCTTCTCCCTCTTTCCCTCCCTCCTCCTTAAAAATACGCTGACCTTTAGAATGCTCAGTATGTACAAATTCTGGCCCTTGAAGACATTAAGCAGCTCCTGCCAGTCCGAAGGTCCAATATCCAGGACGCTGGCTGGATTCTCATTCCCATTCGGACTCTCCCCCTGTCCCAAACCTCCCCCCAACAGACCCATCAGTTTGGAGGCAGCTTCCTTACCTGTAAGAAGGTCAGCCTGAGAAGGAAGTCTGTGATGTAGCTGCCCAGGGGCTTGAGGCTGGGGTAGGAACGCTTGGCCCACTTTTCTGGCACCTTCCCCACCATCAGGCTGCTGCTCAAGGCCTCGAGCTCTGAGTCCATGACCACCAGCCCCCTGATTGCCTTCTCGAGGTTTATCAGCGAGCTGCGGATTGTTTTAATCAGGCTAAAAGTTTAAAAGCCCAAGTGTCAATAAGTCTGGGTCCTAGTGAGCACTGGTGGATGTATCTGCAATGAGTCCCCGCCTCCCATCTCTCTCACAGTTGGCTCTCACATAAAGGGCCACTTGTCATCACTCTTTAAAGAAGGGATATTTCAAGTCACAATGGAGAGCACCAGCTCTGCAATCAGGAGGATCTGAGTTCAAATCCCGCCTGAGACACTTACTATGACTCCAGGCAAACCCCTTAACTCCAAATGCCTCTGAAATAAATAAATTCCTTCTTTCTATTGGGGGGAAACCGAGGTCACAAGAGTTAGAAACCCAAGGTTGCCTGAATAGTAATAGCTTAAGCAGGGATACAGGCCCTGGCCCTCCAATATCCATCACCAGATCATCAATCTGCCTGAGCATCTGCCGCCATCTTCATCACTATTTAAGAGCAGAGATGCTCCCAAGCCTCTCACATGAGACCCAACCCATTCCTGATCCAGGTCCTCCAGCTCCGACGTTCTAGAAGTCACCACCCTGGAGGATTTCTGTCAGAGGATGGTTGGAAAACTCTGTGCAAACGCTGAAGCATCATAACTGTCATCCCCGTTAATATCATTGGCGTGATCTCATTTTCCTTTCCCTGTGGCTATTATCCGCTTGTATTTAATATCAGTCCCATTGTGCACAGATGGAAGAAATGGCCACACTGGAAGCCCTCTTTCTCTAGACTCACTGAAAGCATCCTTAATCCCATCCCAATAACAGAAAGGCCAACACGGATGGCGTACATCTCATCCTCTGCCCGTAGCAATTGGTTTTATTTGGTTACATTTTGAAAACCTTTTTTCATGGAGTTTAAAGACCATCGATCAAAAATGTTATTCTTAATTTCTTGTAAATCAGTGTTATGGCCATCCAATGGAGATTGTTGGCTGAATTCTCAAGGATGTTAGGGTGGGATTTATGGGAAGGGGGAGTGCAGGCACTTATCATTATAGGTGATTAAGGAAAGTGAGCTTAATTTTTGCAGTGAGATGTCACAGTCTGCTTGTTGCATTATCAATTAAATCAAAAATTTTAATATCAATAAATTAAATCAAAAAATGCATTATCAACAAAATCAAATCAATTATATACATACAACACACACACACACACACACACACACACACACACACACACATATATATATAAATCAATATCAATAAGCCTTGCTTCCTTAAGGGTAAATTTAAGATATAAAAAATTGTCTGTCTACTTTAGTAAAGGGAGTCTCTGTGGGGGGAGAGAGTCCAAACTCAGCAAAACACAGTCCAGTGTTTTGTATTTCTTTTGGGTTTTTTAGGCAAGTATCTATAAAGCTGCAATCAGTAAGAATATAATTGTTGCTTACTTGTTAAATCTCTCCATTTCCTGCACCAAGACCGTATTCATGCTTTCCTCATATCTCACAGGAAACCTCCACAAGGCTGACTCGATGTCAAAGTCGAAGGGGAGCTAGAGGACGACGAATTTGTAAAAGGTAAGTGATTGTCTGAGTCATATCAAGGTACTTCCTATGTCATTAACCCCACTCCCAGAACTGAATGGAGGATTACCGGCTGGATCTTGTTCCCTTTTACCATTCTGGCCAACCTACCCATTTTAAGAGAATGGGGAAACTGAGTCCCATGGAATTTCAGGGACTGGTCCCAGATTGGCCCGGAAATGATACATAAGTGTTCCAGAGTAGGGATTCCTCAGCTTTTCCCACCCACAACCCGTTTTTACCTGGGAAACTTACACAACCTAAGATATAGAGGAATAAAAAAAATTTTGTTGTTTTTTTTTTTTTTACTGATAATTTTATTTATTTATTTATTTGCTGATAATGAATCATAACTGCACGATCCCCTCATTCAGTTACATGATCCCACATGGAGTCACGCCCCACAGATTAAGCAGCTTTGCTCCAGAGGATCTTTGCACAGCTCCCCGCCCCCTTCACGGGTTAGATAAACCGGCCTTTTATAAACTTTTTAATTCGGTGAATTAAACATTGACAGATCGCAGAATGGACAATCAAGTGGCCAAGCTTGGAGACAGGCAGACCCGGGTTCAAATGCAGCCCCAGACATAATTTCTGTCTGCCTCGGTTCCTTCTTCTGTAAAAAAGGATCATACTAGCTCCTCCCTCCCAGGTTTGTAGTAAGGATCGATGAGATCAGTATCTGTAAATATCTTTGTTTATTTCACCGTATCTGTGAATATACCTTAAGGTGCAACGTAAATGCTGTTATTACAGTTCTTAGACTCCTGAGCTAGAGGAGGAAGGGCACAGCCTTATCTTCTCACAGACAGGGGGTTATAGACTCCCGAGTTAGAGCTAGAAGGGCCCAGCCTTATCTTCTCACAGACAAGGGGGTTTGAGGGCCCGGGGGGGCCAGGGCAGCTTCCCCAAAGCACCACACACTACAAGGGCCGGGAGGGATCCATGTTTGTTGTGAACGTCTGTTTTTATCGCCATCATAATGGCAGCGGCCGGCTTCTGCTTAGTTTTCTCGTTTGTAGAGGACTTTACAAATACCTCATCTGGTACCCACCAGAATCCTGGGAGGTAGCTACTGTTACTATCCCAAATTTACAGGTGAGGAAACTGAGACAGACGGAGCCTCAGTACTCAAGGGCACAGAGAGCTTGTTCTAAGCTGTTTGGGGCCCAAAAATCCCATATGAGAAGCAAAAATACCCGCTCTGTGCAAGGCCCTGGGCTAGAACCACAAAAAAGGAAAAAGAAAGACAGGAGATCCCACTTCAGGACCATAGAGCCCGCTATATGATCTGTATGCACAAAGATAAAATAAATGTAATGTGCGCCTACAGAATCATAAAAGTTTAACAAACTGAAGTGCAGGGAGGCTAGTGGAATGCTCTCGGTTTGGGGATCTGGATTCCAATCCAGCCCCTAGCCCCTCCCTGGGTCTCAGTCTGCTTGTCAGAGAATGGGGCAGAGGGCTTTCAAGACTTCCCAGACCCTTCCAGCTCTCTGGGAATCATATTCCTCACCACCATCACCCAGCTGGCTCCTCAGAGACGGGCAGGGCTCCTTGGTTCCCAGTCCTGCCTTGCTCTGCCTCAGGTACAGGGGCAGGAATCCAGGTCTGCTCTGCTCCCCGGAGGGGCAGCGAGAACCAAATCAGGGCAGAGAGCCCCGGGCGGCTCCCTCACCCACCTTGCCCAGAATATCTTCGGTGATTTCAAACAGGGTGGTGTCGGCGCTTCCTGAAGACCCCGACTGGGTGGTTCCCCCTTGGGTTAAGAGCAAAGATTCAAAAAGGGTCTTGGTCTGGTGCAGATCCTTGGAGATGTCCACATTTTCGTGCAGCCCGAATATCTCAGGGTGCTGAGTGAATGGGAGTTTCTGCACAAAAACAGGTTGGGACACAAGATCATTCACATGGCAGAGCTTTACTCCAAAGGAGCCGCAGTCCCAAACAGCACTCGAAGAAAGCTTTTCTAATGATCTAATGATAAAGATAAAAGTCTTTTTCTAATAATTATAATGATACTGGAACAAAAGGAAGGAAGAAGAGTACTACCACTCATACAGAGCTTTAAATCACCCTGGCAGGGGGGAACTATCAGTGTTCCCATTTTACTGATGAGCAAACTGAGGCAAACAGTGGGGAAGCACCTTGCCCAGAATCACACAGTGAGTAACTATCTGAGATCATATTTGAATTCAAGATTTCCTATATGAAAATACCACCCCCTAGCCTATATGCTGGGTTCTAGGTGTGATGTTTGGGAAACATGGGATCAACCCGGCATCCACACCCCCCATCAGCTTAGAGTTACCTTAATAAATTCAATATAATCTGATGTCCAAGCCCCCCATCAGCCCAGAGTTACCTTAATAAATTCAATATAATCTGATGTCCAAGCCCCCTATCAGCCCAGAGTTACCTTAATAAATTCAATATAATCTGGTGTCCAAACCCCCAATCAGTCCAGAGTTACCTTAATAAATTCAATATAATCTGGCGTCCAAACCCCCCATTAGCCCAAAGAGTTACCTTAATAAATTCAATATAATCTGACGTCCAAACCCCCCATCAGTCCAGAATTACCTTAATAAATTCAATATAATCTGATGTCCAAGCCCCCCATCAGCCCAGAGTTACCTTAATAAATTCAATATAATGTGGTGTCCAAACCCCCGATCAGTCCAGAGTTACCTTAATAAATTCAATATAATCCGGCATCCAAACCCCCCATCAGCCCAAAGAGTTACCTTAATAAATTCAATGTAATCCTCATAGTTACTCCGAGGAGGGGCGTAGTAGTTTCCACTGGGAGAAAACATATAATGTGGGTTCTCGATGATCTCTCGATTGTAAAAATCAGCCAGGATAGTGAGCAAGAGGCGCCTGTCCCAATCATCGGTCACTCGTCCGCCATAGTTACACTCCCCCGTGAGGTAAGTGATGGCTTCAAATGGGACTGACTCATACTCATTCACAAATAGCTGGAATCCAGAAAAATGAGGACACTTGAAAACCTCCGCACCTGTCTGAACTCTAACTTTTCACTTTTGCTTGCCTAGACTTATTTGTTCCAAAGGAGTTTCCATTTTGAAGGAAAAGGAGAATCGATGAGTAGTGAAAGAGATGAAAGAATATGTTAATCAAACTTTTAGAAATACACAGATGAAAGAAATTCAAAAGGAGACAGACAAGTCATATAGTCTTGTTACTATTGTATTAGATGTAAAATTTTGTTTATTTTCAATCACGTCTGAGTCTTCATGACCCCATTTTGGATTTTCTTGGCAGACATTGGAATGGCTTGCTATCTCCTTCTCTGGCTTATTTTACAGATTAGGTAACAGAGGCAAACAGTTAAGTGACTTGCCCAAGGTCACACAGCTAGTAAGTGTTTGAGCCTGATTTGATCTCCGGAAGAGGAATCTTCCTAACTTTAGGATGGACATTCCATCCACTTCATCATGTAGTTGCCCAAAATTTAATATATGTCTTTAAAAAGCAAAGATAAATAAATAAAAAGTCCTTCCTATGTTACAGCTCTATCTGCTCAGTAAAAACAACTCCTAAAGATCCAGAAAAGTAAATTCTTTATATATATAACTTGACACTTTCAAATGACTCAGAAACCAACATCATTTTATCAATGGAACTAATGATAATAACAACTAATTAACAACATTAATTATGTGAGGCAAGCATTTTACAATTATCATCTCAATTGGTATTTGTAACCATTCTGGGAGGCAGATGTTTTAATAATCCCCATTTTATAGATGAGAAAACTGAGGTGTCCAAGGTCACACACCTAATAGTAGCTGTGGCAGATTTGAAGCCAGCTCTCTCTGCCCCTGCACCCTTCCATCAATAGATCAGTGACCGTTGGAGACCTTCCACCCCCAGCCTCTTTGCACGACCCCTCAGGAAGAATCTCTGACAGGATGGACAGGTGGAGGGGGGTTTCCATCGAGGCACCAGGCCCGGCTCCTTCAGCCCATCTCCCGGACCACGTTTTTGCCTGAATACAGCTCCCCAAATGTGCCCCAAATAGCAGAAAGCACCTTACCTGCAGCTGCCGGATACTGATGCGCAAATCGGACTCGTTAAACCCATACGGGATGTTCCACCCAAGAGGGCCGAACTTCTTCCGCTCCTGGACAAGGGCATGAAAAAAGCAAACTCCAAAAAGCAGCTTCTCCCACACCTGCAGGCAAAAAGAACCAGACCAAGTCCTGAGTCCCCGTGCACCTTCCCGGCCCCTCGGCTCTGCCCTCACTAGTGTGTAAGCGCTCCTCAGGGAGGGAGGTAATGGAGCTCAGCTTTCAGAGCTCAGGACAAGCCCCTTTAACAGTGGGAGGAAGGTAACGTGAGAGAGAAAGCAATAGGCGGCTCCCAGCTCTGTGATTCTGCATGTCTGGGGCCCGCCCGGGGAAAGGATGGAATCCCACATCCGGGCCCTGGCCAGCCAGGGGAACATGGTTGTCTCCGTTTATATCTCAGCACAGAGCCGGGCACATGGGGATACCCCATGTTGATCGACTTAGTGATAACCCATATTTATTCCTGGTCAGGTCCTGAGCTCCCCTCCTTTGAGAGGGGTCAGACACATGAAAGGACCAAAAAACCGTCACTGGGCCAGAGATGCTTAAAGAACATATTCATTTTGTTTGCCGTCTCTCCTACTCCTGAATGGTGTAGCGTGGAAAACCCCAGTCTGACTTGCACTTCTGAATCTTAAATACAACAGAGGGTTCCCATCGCAGTCATGAACAAGGTAAGGAATCACTGACAAGGCAAAGGAGGAGCCTCCTCAGAATCCTCCAAAGCTTTCCAGATGCAGCTCACATCATGGTCCTCCCAAAGGCTTGTGTGATCCTCCCTCCATAGCAAAACCCCTCCCTCCCTAAGTTACCTCAGAATTTATTTTGTGTCTCTTTTGTCTGGGCATGTACACATACACATGTATAACAGAGAGAGAAGTGTGTACACACACACACACACACACACACACACACACACACGTACACAAGCCATCTCCAAGTCTAAGTTTTTCTATAATTCCAATCAGGTAGCACTGGACCTGGAATCAGGAAAACCAAAGTTCAAATCTGACACTTATTAGCTGTGTGAGCCCGAACAAGTCACAATTTTTCTTTGCCTCAATTTCTTCATCTGTAAAACGGAATAATAACATCTCCCTCTCAGGTTTGTTGTTAGTATAAAACAAGATAATGCTTGCAAAGTGTTTTTGCAAACCTTCAAAGTGCTATATAAATGTCAGTCTTAAAGTAGAAGACAGCTGTCAGTCTTTTGAAAAATCATATATTTAAGCTGTTCACTCTGTTCCCTTAACTAATCATGTTTTTTCTCAAAAGTTTCTTTTTAAAGTGTTTGAAGTGCTGGATGGATGGATGGATGAATAGATAAATAAATGGATGGATGGATGGATGGATAGATGGATGGATGAATGAATAAATAGATAAATACATGGATGGATAGATGGATAGTTGGGTGAAAAGATTAGATAGATAGATAGATAGATAGATAGATAGATATAGATATAGATAGATAGATGATAGAGGGGTAGATGGATGGTAGGTGGATGGATTGATTGATAAATAGATGAATGGATAGATAGGTGGATAAGTTAGAAGAATGGATGGATGGATGGACTCTGTCTAGCCAGATAAACAGACAGATAGATAGATAGATGGATGATAGATAGTCGGAAGGATAGATGGATAGACAAATAGGGAAGACAGACAGACAGACAGATAGATAGATAGAGTTGAGTTAATCACTAAAGGGAAAATTTTAAAAATCAGCAACTTTGGGACCCAGGAAGGAAAGGCTCGGGTTCCAATCTTCTGTGCTACGTGATCTTGGACAGGTCACTTATACATTTTGTCAGTGTTTGCCGTAATAACAGTAACTGCCCTTCAGAGATCTCATACTGGATGTCCAGCAGACTTCTTAAGCCCAAAGAAGGTGTTCATTAGCTTTCTCCCTATTACAGTCCAGGCCAACACCATCCTCCTAATCCCGGCACTCATAGCCTAGAAGCCATCCTACCATCCTCATCATCTCCTACCCTCCCACATCTGAGCTGCTGCCATGGCCTGGAGATTCTACAGCATCTCTCCAATGTGCCCCCTCCTCTCTTACGACACCGCACTCATCCTCTTACATGTGGACTATTGCAACAGCTGCTGGGGAGTCTGACTACCTTAAGGCTTTCCCCACTCCAATCATCCCCATTTAATCACTAAAATGATTTTCCTCAGCTGCAGGTTTACTCCCCTACTCAATAACCTGCAGTGGCTCCCTAGTGCTTCCAGTATCAAATTCAAAGTACTATGACTTCCACAGTCTTCTATAACCTGGCCCCCTCCTACCTCTCTACTCTTCTTATACTTTACTCCCTAGCATGTATTCTTCCCCCAGTGCCTCCAGCCTCCTGGCTTTTCCACAAACAAGACACCTCATCTCTTGACCCCAGACATTTTTCCAAGCTCATTCCCATGCCTGGGAGGCTCTCTCTCCGCATCTCTGCCCACTCAAATCCCATCTCCCACAGGAAGCCTTCCCAACCTCTGTTAATTATTTCCTATTTATCCTGCATCTAGCTTGCTTTGTATGTGTTTGCATGGTGTCTTCCCTGTTAGACTGTAAGCTCCTTGAGGGGAGGGACTTTTGTTGCCTCTTTTTGTATATAGCCACCATTAGTACAGGGTCTGGCACATAGTTGACACTTAATATTTATTGATTGATGGATTAATAGCAGCAATAAGAAGCACACAATAGTCCCCAGAGCTTTAACCATAAAACAATACTATCCTGATCTGTCTAAGGACCATTTCCATATGAGCTCATTGAAAAGAAGGGAAAACGAGGTAACAATAACCACCACCAAAAATAACAACAATGGCAGTATCATGTCAACATTAATAATATCATATTATTAGTTATAATGAATAACACTTCTATAGCACTTTAAATTTTTAAAAAGTAGTTTGTATGCATTACTTCATTTGCTTTTTACAAGCAGTCTTTGTGATAGGTTATAGGTATTATTATTATATCTATTTTACAAAGAAGGAAACTGAGTCTCAGAGATATCTAACTTGCCCACAGAGTTGAGAAGTAGTTAAGTAGCAGATGGGATGCTTCACATCCACATTTATGGATGACACACAGCTGGGGACAGTCTCTCATCCACTGGGGACAAAACTGGGCTCCGTGATATAATCTCAACAGTCTGGGATGGAGGTCTGGTGCTAGTTAGACAAAACTTCATAGCAATAAACTAAGTCCTGAATTCAAAAAGTCCGCCATATAATTATGGACAGTGGCAAGAGATTAGGCCATGCAAAGGAAAAACTTGTCAGTGTTCAAGGGCTGTAGTTTCTGCTTGAATCACACGTGTGATGTGGTAGACAGGAAGGTTCATGTGGGAGAGAAGAAAGCAGGATTGGGGTTCAAAAACTCTGGGTCCAATTCCTGGCTCTGTGACCCGACCTTAGACAAGGATCTACATCACTCTGGGATGAGGCTTTCTCATTTATAACCAGAAAGGGTTGAGTTAGAGGCTCTGATCTAGGATCTCGTCCAAGTATGGCGGTCTTCCTGCCCGGTCTGAGCACAGCTGGGATACCATGGCCACTTGTGGCCACCATATTGTTTGAGGAATATTGTAAAGTCCGAAAGTGTTCACCGAAGGTCTTTGGGGAGAATCTAGACGGTCCCTCCATCCACTGGGGGATGGTTTTCTTTTCAGGAATGGATTGTACTAAGTGGTCGCCAAAGTCTCCATCAGCTCTGAAGTTCTGAGAGTTTGTCAAGTGGTATAAGCATGAGTGTGCCAGAAAAGGAGGGGCTGGTCCTCGGGCAAAGATGAAGAAATCCCCAGGACCAAAAGATCCAAAGGACAGACTCCAACATGGCGGGTAGCTCCAAGATGGAAATTTTATAATAAAACATGAACCAGAATTGCACAGGATGAAGGGAGGTGATCTGGACCAATGGAGGGGATTTCTGCAACCGTACAAGAAAACAAAGGAAATCATTTCCCTCCCCCTGCCCAGCACATGTTCTAGAGCAGTGTTGTCAAACTCAGATAGCAGTGAGGACTACACATTCAGGGTAAGGATCCATGTAGATTCTCTCCTGACCCTGCATCCTACCCTGGTGCAGACCCTCATTCCTCACATTTGGACTGTGCAACAGCTGCTGGAGGGGTCTGTCTGCCTTAAGGCTCTCCCCACTGCAACCCAGCCCATATTTCATCACTAAAATGATTTTCCTAAGGTGCAGGTCTACTCCCCTACTCCATAAACTCTCTGTGGTCAAGTGTCACCTTAGAAAACTGTATATTGTTATCTATGCTCTGTTATATTTCATTTATTGAGTTCAATATCTCACATTTCCATTTTAATCTGGTCAGAACCTTGAAAGTTTTTGAGGGACAAATGTCTGATACCTCTGTTCTGGAGCACACGCCCAAAAACTACTTTCTGAACTTTGAGAATTAGTGGAAAAACCTGGATAGACAAGAATCAGATAATGGAGAAGGGTTTGATTAGCTCTGATGTGGTAGAAAACGGGAGTCTTTCTATGTTCTATAGGATGGAAAAAACTTGAATAAAGAAGGATTTTATAAAAAGTAGTTTTGCAAGATTCCAAATCTTAAAGCTAGAAAGACTCAGGAGGGGCAGATTTCCCCTTCTTAGAGGTCTTCAGGAGGTGGCGGGATGGCCACCCGGCGGCTCGGTTAGAATGGGGATTCTTTTTGTGGATGGGCTGGATCAAAGGGACTCCAAGATCCCCTCCCAACCCTCCTTCTGTGGTTCTGTATAACCTGGCTTATAGACTAGCCATAATTAAGGCATGATATAAGAGAATATGGATACAAAAGGGGAAACAATGAGGAAAAACTGATTGGGAGGCATGAAGAAGACCACATATATATGAGGTTTCAGCTGCAAGTTGGATAGAAAGGTAAGATGAGGCTAGAAATTTGAATGATCATCACCAAAGAGTCGTCTGAGAGCTGACGAAAGAAGAAGGACCTCTTCCAATAGAGAATGAAGAAAAAGGAGGACAGAAGAACTTAAGCCTGGGAGAATACCTAGAGTTAAGATGACAGAAGGGGAAAAGAAGCCCTCAATGGAAAGGGGTAAGTTAGAAGAGGAAGAGAAGGAGCATGACGTCTTAAGGAGTACTCAACTCTCTCTTCTCTCTTCTTTCTTTCTCTTCTCTCTTTCCCTCTCTTCCCCCCCCCCTCACACACACACACACACACACCACAGCACAATTTAAAATTGCACTTTTTAGTTTAAAAAATGACTTCAAAAGCACAAGATCTGCCATTTTGTCCACTTCAGATTTAAGAGTGTCTTTGCAAATTTTATGCTTTCAAGTGGGAAAATGCTTAAAATTTAAAATATGTTTTCAACAAAAATAAAAAGCTTAATTCAATCAAAAATAGCCCATCCCCAGGATGGCTCCTATAAATCTCAGTCCAGTCCAGCACACGGGGAAGAGGAAAATTATACTTCCACTATCCAGACTTTTAAAGATCAAAGAATGAACAAACAAACAAAAAAAAAATCTGTGAACATTTCCTCCAAGAAACAAATATTCACCTGTTCCTTCCCAGGACATCCTTTGAAAAACTGACTATCAGAAATAGGATCTGTGAGATAAGACTGCATGAGATTCAGCCGGAGACCTGTCGGGGGCTCATTTGTCATTTTAACTCCATTCTGTAGAATTGTTACTGGAAACTAAAGGAAAAAAAAAATATATATTAGGAGAATGACCAAAAATCCCGACAACTTCCAAGTCCCATAAATGTAAACCAATTGCTAGAAAACAGGAAACAGACCCTAAAGAATGAGAGAGGAAAAGATGAAATTGAGTCACTGTAGATTCCCTTTCGATGTACAACATAAAAAGTGCTTACAGCAAGAAGCCAGCTCTGCCCACCACCGATGTACCTTTTCAGACGGGTAGCTGGTAAGCCAGAGCCGAAAGGACGGCTGGCAGGTCTCAACGCTAAACTCTTCACAGATTTTTTCAAGCATGGGCATCCACGACACAGCAAGGTGGCAGTTCTGTAAGCAAACCCACGTTCCTGCCTCCATGCTTTCTTTGATCATTTTTGCTGCGATGGGCCCTTGCCCCTGTCCTAGTGAAATGGCTTGAAACTTATTTCCAGACATACTTTTATCATTTGCAAATTTCAGAAGGCCTGAGAAGAACATGGAAAAATTGCCTAGTTTATTATAAAATATTTTTTAAAGTACCAAAATGCAGCTGGTGCTCTTATTACAAATAAGTTATAAACAGGTGAGATCTACCAGGAGAAAGAAGTCCCTCTAATCAAAATCACAGTTCCTTGAAATAGTAGCATATTCTAAAGTTCATAAAATTACTAAAAAATGGCAAATTCAAAATTGCCTTAGGATCTGCATGTTTTAACATTCAAAACCATAATCATAATTTTCCATAAATATCCAAATGACTAAAAAAAGTTCCATAATAATTACTAGTATTTATATGGTACTCTTTTCTTGTATCAAAGGCAGAACTTGAACCCAGAGCCACTATTCTCCAAGGGTCACTATTCTCTACCCACCAGGCCATGCTGCCTCTTTTTATAGAACCTTAATCACACAACAAACATTTATTATTATTATTTGTGGGCCAGACACTGTGCTAAGTACTAGTGATGCAAAGACAAGAGTTAGATAGGAGCTTCCATTCTGATGGGGCAGACAATACAACGTATTATCTATATGTGCATTCAAAATTTGTTTTTGTGCATACGTGTGTGTGTGTGTGTGAGAGAGAGAGAGAGAGAGAGATGAGGGTGTAAGGAATACAAAGTAGTTTGGGGAGGGATTCCCTGTGTGAGGAATAGCTATTAGGTGATTGGCCAGACCATAGAGTGAATGGAAGGTTCACTTTACATGACTTCATTTGGTCGTAACAACTATGAGCGTTTCATACCAGAGATGTAGTTATCCCTCTTTTACAGATGGGGAAACTGAGGCTCAGAATTGATTTGTTCCTAATCACATGAATGTCAGAGGAGGAATCTAAACTCAGGTTTTTTCTGACATCAAGTTTAGAGCCATTTCTACATCTCTCATTGAAAGGTAAGATCCTGTTAAAATATAAATTGGAAGACAGGGACCATCTTTGCTTGCTTGTCTCTCTACAGTGTCTTGTGCACAGTTAAGTACCCAGTTAGTCCTTCTCCATGCATTTTTCCACTCATTTGCTCCGAGTCCCATTCCAACACAAATTTGCCCAAAAGGCGGCTGGCCAGTGTTCCATTTTTAAGCTTAAAGTCCCCACACTCCAAGCACTTACTGGCCATGGGATCTGCTCCTGGAGACAGCACGAAGATGAGGGGGATGGTGCAATTTGAGTCTAAATAACTCTTTGCCAAATCAAAAGGCGGAGGCTCAACAAACTTCTTTCCCAGTTTATCAGTCACATAATTAGTTATAGCTGGGCTGATCTGTTTAAAAGAGAAAACAAAAAGGTTTGGGTTAAGCAGGTTTTGACTTTGTACAGGTTCTTGCATAGTTCTGAACAAAGCATTTTGTTTTTGATATTTAAAGCAAAAGTTTAAAGTTTCATAAAAGCAAAGCGTGCCAGTTCATTGATGAAGATGTGAAGGAAGAGGGGGAAGAGCGAAGCCACAGTAAAAGCCGACTAGCCTCCCTCATGAAAAGACAGGCATTGGGAGGGAAAGGAGAAAGACCTTACAAGACAAATCAACATTTCCCAGACTGGAAAGGATGGGAGACCTCAATACTGTAATCTGATGAAGAAGAATATGAATGTGGCTCCAGGCACAAATAATTTCACATTTTGTCCCCAAGCTCCTTGTCTACTTCAGATTTCCGAAAGGGTCTGGTTAGTGAAATAATAGAACTGAAGCTAATCACCCTAAGATGACATGGAATGGTTTAAGGAAAGAAGGGACTTTTGAGCAAGGAAGAATCAAATGTATCTAAAAGAAAAGCAATATTTTCTCAACTCTTGCATGGAAATGACAAACAACCTCAAAACTGAGATAGAGAAGATTGTTCCAAAACCAGGAGTTATTGTCAGAGCTGAAAGAGCTCAGTAATGGAAGAAAATAAATAATAATAATAATAAATGCTCATTGACTGACTGACTCCAGATGAAGAATATACCCAGTTTCACCCATACCCCACTCCCAGCCCAGGCAAGGTAGAAAAAAATCTACAAAAGCTGCATTGGAAAGCTGTGGATTGATCATGAGAAACCTCTGGAGGGATTTTTTATAGATGAGGAAACTGAAACTGACAGTTCAGTGATTTCCTCAGTCCCAAAAAACTACTAAGGGTCTAAGGCTGGATTTGTCCTGGATCCAGGTCTAGCATTCTCTTCAATGCACAGTTTAGCACCTCAAGTCAGTGACTTGGTGAAAGGAATACTCTTCTTTTTGAAAGACTCTATCCATAAAAAATATGTATTAACCCTACTGTGTGCCCAGTACTTGCTAGATGCTAGCATAGACAGATCTCTATCATAAGATGACAATTTTGTTTTCTCAGCAATACAATGATCCAAAATCCTACTGTGTGTTCAGTACTATGCTAGATGCTAGTGGGGATACCGAGCTTCAGTAAGCCCTGGGTCTCAGAACTCATGGATAAAACCATTCAGTAGGGTCCAAGGTATAAACAGTTAATTATAAAATAAAATATAAAAACAGCAGCTTTTTTCAGAGAGAGTGATATAGGAGGGATCATAATGATTCCCTAAATCAACTCTCTTATCTACATAGAAAACCTAGTCCCAGAGACTCGTTTACCAATTGGACTTGTTTCCTCTCATAAATTTGATTTCTCTATCATAAGATGGCAACTTTGTTTTCTCAGCAATACAATGATCCAAAATCCCACTGTGTATTCATTATTATGCTAGATGCTAGAGGGGATATTGAGCTTCAATAAGTCCTTGGTTCTAGAACTCATGGATACCATCACCCAATAGGGACATGAGGAATAAACAGATAATTATAAAATAAAATATTAAAAGAGCAGAGAGTTTTCAGAGAGAGTGATAGAGGACGACTATGGATCAACTCTCCTATTTACATGAGAAAATTAAGTCCCACAAATGGCTTCAATTACATTAAATCTCTTGGCCACCTCTTCATAAATTTTATTGCTCTATCATAAGATGATGACTTTGCTTTTTCAGCAACAGAATGATCCAAAAACAATTCTGAAGGACTAGTGATGAAAAATGCTATCTATCCCCAGAGAAAGATTGATTATAGATGAATATATACTTTTTTATTTTTTACTTTTTCTTGAGGATGGTTTTTTTTTTGGCCAATGTTTTCTTTCACACTGTGACTATTACAGAAATGTTTTGCATCGCTACGTATGTATAACTTGTATCCAATCGCTTGCCTTCTCAATGAGGGACATGGGAGAGAGGGAATTTAGAACTCAAAAGTTTTAAAATGAATGCTAAACATTGTTTTTAAATGTACTGGAGAAAAATAAAATACAAAATTAGAAAATGAAAAAAATGATTTCTCCATAGTGTGGCCAGTCTGCCAAGCTCTTTCAACTGGGAGATTCCCAGGTTTCATGGCAGGGAATCAAGTTCTCTGAAACAGGACATATCTCCTAGTTAATCCCAGAACTTCATAACCATCAGGTGTCAGTGCACGCTGAGGAAGAAGAAACCATTAGACTAAGAAACAAACCAGTCTCTGTTACCTTATCAGGCCTTAAGCAACGAAGCAAAATTATCTTTTGCAGTTCATTCAGGTCTGTGTCCAATGGTGGGGGGAAAGGAACAGAATGTGGTTCTTTACTGTCATAGATATCACGCCAATCGTCAAGATTCTTCCGAAAATGTTCCCTAAAAGAAAAACATTTTCAGAGCTATTATTTTCCTTTTATTTGAAAAAAATGAATGCAATATAACAGCAACATTTATGAAGTAGCTACCCTGTATAAGGCGCCTTATTGGATATGCAAAGACAAAAATGGAATAATACCTGCCTTCCCAGAGCTTACACTCTATTTACATGAAACAAGATTTTGTTTTGGGGAGGGGGGGGAACGCTGGCTCCTACGGGATTATTCTCAAACAGTCAGTAACCACTGGCTTCATTCATGTGGCTCCTCAGCCCCATGCTCTGTGACATCTTTGCAGTTCAGATACCTGAGGCCTTTAAAGGCTGGGAGCTCACTCGCCCGGCACAGCTCTTCCCAACTTTTTTCTTGTAACCATGAAGGATCTGGATTTTTCTCAGCACTTTTCAGGCCAATTCCACCAGTCAAAAGAAACATGAATTCTGCATATTCAATGTCTTTCTTTGCTCTGTATTTCAAAAGCAAACACCATTAGAGGGAGATGTTAGAAAAGTATTGAGGACCCCATAAAAGCATTCTAACAACTAGGGTGGGTCGGCAAAATCGCCAGTGAAAAGAAGAGCAGGCTACGGGCTTCCCAAGGGGAAGCTTTGGTAAAGAAATCCTTGGGTTTGGATTCTAGTTTATCCACTAAGGTTTTGTCAATTCAGCTAAGGTGGGAGATAAAAGAGGGAGTGTCACTTACAAGAGCAGGTTAGCACACAGCAAAAAGGAGAAGAGCAGTTTGTCCTTCTCAAACAGGGACCGACACACATTACAATATAAGTTATACGTGAAGTGGTCATTTAAGTAACGCAGGCGCTTTTCCAAAATCTTGGATCGGTTACTAAGTTGATAAAATCAGAGCAAAACAAGAAAAAAACCTGGGTTAAGAAAACTCTAATTGAATTTCCCGTGTCACAAACATACAATATGATCATTCCATTGAAAAATAAAATTACCCATGCATATAACTTGTAAATAAAAAACTATAATAAAATGAATGAATGAATCAAATGGGGCTGAAAACTGTTCAGCCATGAAGGAAACCATCTGCACCCAGAGACAGACTGTGGGAACTGAGTGTGGATCACAACATAGCATTTCCACCTTTTTGTTGTTGTTTGCTTGCATTTCATTTTCTTTCTCATTTTTTTATTTGATTTGATTTTTGTGTGTAGCATGGTAATTGTATAGATATGTATGCAAATATTGGATTTAATATATATTTCTACCATATTTAACACATATTGGATTACTTGCCTAGAGGAGAGGGTGGGCGGGAAAGAGGGGAAAATTTGGATCACAAGGTTTTGCAAGGGTCAATGTTGAAAAATTATCCATGCATATGTTTTGAAAAATAAAAAGCTTAAATTAAAAAAAAAAAAAGAAATGGGGCTCAAACAAGTAGGATCTTCACCATGTGACGTGTGGGGGTGGGGAACCATGGCTCTTGATCCTGCAGCGGGGGAGGGTCCCAACAAGCTGCCAACCAGAACTGGGGGCCTGGGGCTCAGGAAGCAGCAGTTAGCTCTTCAGTCAGGAGTGGAAATCCTCAGTGTAAATGTGGCCATTGAAGGCTTGGGCCAGCTGAGCTGCTGGCCTTGGTGCTGATATAACTGCCCCCCATAGGAGGGTGCAGGGACAATGCCCTACGGGGCTGTCCAGAGCCAGCCCTGAGTTCTAGGCCCTGTGGACCATCCTACAGTTCCTCACCTGTCCCTGACCCTCACACCCCACCTGCTGAGAAGTCCTTCAGCACGTAAAGCTCTAATACTCCCCTGCAGATCAGCCTATCAAGGAATCCAGGTAGGGATCCTCTCCTGACCAGGCACAACAGCCATAGGCACAGAGTCTTAAACAGTAAGAGCTCCAGATGAAATGAATATCTAAAGAAATTTAGCATTTCTTCCATTATGAATGTAGGTAGGAGACATTATTGTGAGAAGGGATCCCTAGACTCCACCAACAGGATCCATGACAAGTTAGAAGGCCTCGGGATCCCCTCCTGTTGTGGATGCGAGAATTCCACGAGCCTGACATTACAAGTCGGGGCTCACCCAGCACCAAGCTCGGGTGCTCGTGGAGGGGCCTCCTAGTAGTCTGGGCCTCTGAGAGGATCAATGACCTGGGAGAGAAGCTGGCTCCCAAGCCAGTCTATCCCCTGCAGAGGAAACCCAACCACTAAAAGGAAAGCAGATGAGGCCTCCAAGGGACATAAAGAAGATAGATCAGGAGGCCTTGGGAAATGGCCACATTGGGAGGTCAAGGGAGACAGAGGTGACAGAAAGGAACAGGCAGAAAGAAAGAGAAACTTAGTCTAAATCAGCACCTTCAAAAAAAGTGGAAAATTCCACTTAAGAAAGATAACGGAGGGAAAAAACAATGCTTACCTGTCATGAATCGAGTTGATATAAAGATTAACGAACCAGTGAGTGAATACTGGTACATAGGGTCGATGTTAGCCAGATCTGCGATGCTGAAGAATAATACCGAGGAATGGTTAGCGATGGGTCGATAGCCTTCTCTCGATTCCGCTATTTTGATTTCTGTTTTTTCTGCAATCTAAAAAGTAAGATAAATTAAGAATAGAAGAGGGTTTATATTCATTTTCTGGAATAGTCTTTCCAAATAATGTAATTTATTTTTAAAACCCAAGAAAATGATCTCGATACCAGAATTAATACATTTTAAAAGTCCTTCCCTTGCAAAATTCCAAAAACAAATAGGCCTGAAAGACAGATTTGTGATTCACACCCGGGTGATCTCTTTCTGTTACACAAGCACCAAGAGAGAGACACATACAATTTAGAAAGAGCAATGGCTCTCTACAGAGAGGCGGCCCGTGCTTCTGGACAGATTACTGAACCTGGAGCCACGACCACCTGGTTTCAAAACTGCCTTGGACACATTCTCCCCATTGCTGCCCTGGGCTTGCCTCTTCACCCCGAGTCTGTTTCCCCTTCTGTAAAATGTACAGGTTGGGTTCTGGTCTTCTCTAGCTCTAAATCAATGATCCAGGACCCTGTGTTTCCTCTGACATTTATTACCTGGGCAACCAGGGGAAAATCACTTAACCCTGGGCTGCAACTTCCTCAAATGCAAGGGCTGGACAAACGACCTGAGAGCCTGTCCAGCTCTAAGTCTGTGACAGATGAACCAGAGTGTGCTCTCTGTCTCCTACCCATCTTTGCCACTCTGATCCTGCAGGACGTCCGTGAGCCCATTGCTGGAACCCTTTGTGGTACACCGACAAGAGTCCCAGGCTTGGGGTCAGTCAGTTAAAATCTGGCCTCAACACCCAAAGAAAGAACACTGGGAAATGAATAAAAACTGCTTGCATTTTTGTTTTTCTTCCCGGGTTATTTCTACCTTCTGAATCCAATTCTCCCTGTGCAACAAGAAAACTGTTCAGTTCTGCACACATATATTGTATCCAGGATATACTGTAACCTATTTAACATGTATAGGATGGCTTGCCATCTGGGGGAGGCGGTGGAGAGAGGGAGGAGAAAAATCGGAGCAGAAGTGAGTGCAAGGGATAATGTTGTAAAAAATTACCCAGGCATGGGCTCTGTCAATAAAAAGTTATTAAAAATAAATAAATAAAATAAAATCTGGCCTCGGACAATCCCTGGCTGTGTGGTCTCTGGGATAACAACAGTACCTACCCTCCCAGAGCTGTGTTGAGGTTCAGACGAGATAATATGTGACAAGAGCTTAGCGTGGGGCTTGGCACATAGTAAGTGCTATATGTTTTAGCTAGTAAGTATTATTATCATTTTTATTATTATTTGGATGAGTGAAAAGTTCAAAGTACTTTTTAAAATTTGTTAGCTTGAGATTCATGGTAATTGAGAGTAATTTTCCCCTCATTCTTACGATTAATGCAACAAATTAGGTAAAGATGATAAGTATTTAGCCAGAAAAAGTTAGGAATTTTCACAAAATCACCAAATTTCAGAGTCGTAGGGGACTTTGGGGATCATACATTTATTTAGAACTCGTAGGGACTCAGAGGCCATCAATCCTAATCCCTTTGTTCCTGAGATAAGGAAATAGTGGCACAAAGTGATTAGCTGATTTCCCCAGGATTATATAACTAGTATCTGAGGCAGCATTTGAACTCAAGTCTTTTTGATACTAAATTCACTATTTCTTATACTGTTTATGCTAATCTAATCCGTACATGAACAGAAATCCCTTCTATAGCATTCCCAGGACCCCTAAGGTAGTCTGTGCCAATTTGGAACAGCTCTAATTTTTAGAGCTTTTTTTAATTTTTAATTTTCTTTACATTGAGCTGAAATCTGCAAAATAACAATAATGCTGATGCTGATCATAATAGCTAACATTTATGTAGTGTTTTACAAATAATAATATCTCGTTTGATCCTCATAATAACTATTATAATAATAAGCACCCATTTGACAGATTAAAAAAAACTGAGATTAAGACAAAGGTTAAGTAACTAGACCAGCTTCACAGAGCTCCTAGGTGCAGGAAGGAGAATCCAAGCCCCAGTTTTCCTGCCCCCAAGGCCGGCGCTTGCCACAGGAGCCTTGCTGACTTGCAGTGGCAGCCCCGTCTCCTGTGGAAGCCCTTTTGTCTGTGGAACAGTTTCTGGCTTCACCTGCTGCTTCTTGGTGATCTCGTTGGACATGATCTTTGCCGAATCCAAGACTTTGATTGCACTTTCATCCTCCAAAATGTTCCCTTCGGAGGACGACAGAGTTTCCAGAATCTTGCTTTCTATATCGTGCAGTTGCTTCTTGTTGGCGGCGGACTGGAGGATTAGAGCATTTCTCTCTTCTTCTAGCTCTGGTCTGCAAAATAGAAGCATCTTCTTTAGGAAGTAGGCTCCATAGCCATCAAACGTGCAGTTTGTCACAACAGTTATAAACTTTGGGGATTAAGGAAACTCAATCAAGGGAAAACCAATCTGGAAAAGATGCATCAGAGGCAACCCAACCAATCCCTCACAACAGTCCCCTCCAAACAACTGTCAAATAACGCCTCAGACCAAATTTTGGAGCAGCAAAGACAAGACAAGGTCAGAGTGAGAGCTTTTTTCAAGCAGAAGAAAATGGAGGAGGTAGACAGAAGATGGTCCCCAAGATGGAGGCCTGTCTGAAACCATAGGGCAGCAGGAGTTCTCAGACCAGAGCCAGTGTCAGGCAACTGGCCAGAGAGGGATGACGAGGACCCTTTGCTGACACTGGGTAGAACTGGTGTGGGTTGGCAGCTCTATTGCCCAAACACAGTTCTGGGTTGTAGTTCCAGGGTGTAGAGGAGGGCCGGTGGTCAGGCACAAGGGAACAGGGGCTCTGGTTGCAGGTTTTTTTCCAAGCTTTTTATTTTCAATATATATGCATGGATGGTTATAGTTCTAAGAGAAAGAGCGCACTCATGCTCATGGCTGTAGATGACCAGAAGCCCCTTCTGAGTAAAGAACAGAGTGCAAACTAGAAGAAGTGACCATACTTCTTCCAGTATCCCTGGAAGCACCAAAAACTTGCAGAATCCCAGAACTAGCTCTAAAAAAAAAAAAGCCTGAAGCTTGGAACAGTGTTTCCCGACTCCCAGGTGAGCAGAAAGATAAAAGCCAAGAAATAGGCTGGGAAAATTAGCAAGCAACAACCACCACAAAAAAAGAGACCATAAAGAACTACTTGGGTGGCAGGGAAGACCAAGAAATAAACTCAGAAAAAGACAATGTGACAACAGCTACAAAGCCTCAAAGAAAAATGCTAATTAGATCCAAGCCCAACAAGAATTCATGGAAGAGGTCAAGAAAGAGATTAGAATGGTAGAGAACAAATTAGGGGAAAAAATGAAAGCAATATAAGAAAATTATTAAAAGAGAATTAATAGCTTGGTAAAGGAGTTATAAAAAAATACTTAAGAACCACTTCACACCTTTCAAAAGTGACAAAACACCTTTAAAAACAGAGTTGACCAAATGGGGGGAAAAAAAAGTAGAACTGACCAAATGGAAAAAGAGGTACAATGTCACTGAAGAAAATAATTCCTTAAAAATTAGAATTGGGCAAATGGAAACTAATAACTCCATGAGACATTAAGAAACAAGAAACAAAGAGAAAACAATGAAAAAATAGAAGAAACATCTCATCAGCAAAACAACTGATCTGGGAAACCGAACAACGAGAAATAATTTAAGAATTATAGACTACACCTCAAAGTCATGAGCAAAGAAAGAATTTAGACATCACATTTCAAGAAACTGTCAAGGAAAACTGCCCCAATATCCAGATCCAGAGGATAAAATAGAAACTGAAAGAATATACTGATTACCTCCTGAGATTCCAAATTGAAAACTCTCAGGAATACTGTAGCCAAATTTCAGAGCTAAGAGAAAATACTTTTAGGAAGTCATAAAGAAACAATTCAAATATTGTGGAGCTACAGTAAGACTCACACAAGATTTAACAGTCTCCATATTAAAGAAATAGAAGGATTTGAATGAGATATTCCAGAAAGCAAAGAAGCTAGGTTTACAACCAACAATAACCTATCTAGCAAAAGTAGTATAATCTTTGAGGGAGGAAAATGAACATTTAATGCAGAGGTTCTTAAACTTTTTCCCCTCGTGATCCCTTTGAACTCACAAAATTTTCATGTGACATCAGCTATGTAAGTATATAAGAGGAATACAAATTAAACAGTTACTGATAATAAATCATAATTTGATGACTCCCACATTCAGTTACGCAACTCCATGTAGAGCTGCAACCCACAGTTTAAGAAGCTTTGATTTAATGAAATGGACAGCTTTCAAGGATTCCTGATGAAAAGATTAGAACTGAACAGAAACTTGGATATTGAAACACAAGACTCAAGAGAAGCATAAAAAGGTAAACATGAAAGAGCAATCATAAAGGTCTTAATAAAATTGAACAATTTACATTCCTACATATAATCCCTAAGAACTTTTTTATTATCAGGGCAGTTAAAAGGTGTTTACATAGAAAGAAGGCATAAATTGATTATGTTGGAATGATCTCAAAAAAAAAAAAAAAGAAGGGGTGAAAAGAGGGATGCACTGGGGAAGGAAGTAGAGAAAAGTAGAATGGGGAAATTTTCTCACATAAAAAAGTACAGAATTAAGAGCCTTTACAATGGAAAAGTAAATGGAGGGAGGGTGGTGAGCAATGCTTGAACCTCACTCTCATCAGAACTGGCTCAAAGAAGGAAGAATATATATACATATTCAGTTGAGTAAAGAAATGTATCTTACCTAATAGGGAATTAGGAGGAAAGGAGGATAAGAGTAAGGGGGAGTGATAAAAAGGAAGACAGATTAAAGGAGGCAGTGATTAGAAGCAAAATAGATTTTTGAGGAGGGACAGGATAAAAGAGAAAATACTAGAAGAAAATGAGATGAAGGAAAAGAGCCAGTAATCATATCTGTGAAAGTGAATGAGATGAACTTTCCCATAAAACAGAAGCAGATCGTATAATGGATTAGAAAACAGAATCCAACAATATGTTGTTTATAACAGACATGCTTAAAGCAGAAAGACACATGGAGTTAAAAATAAAGGATTGGAGCAGAATCTATTATGCTTCAGTCGAACTCGAACTAAAAAAAAGTTAGCAAAGGTAGCAATCTCAGACAAAGCAAAAGAAAAAATAGATCTAATTAAAAGAGATAATAAGAGAAACTACACTTGGTTAAAAGGTATCATTAACAATAAAGCAATTATCAAAAAATTTTACAGCAAGTTTTCTCTGATAAAGACTTCATTTCTCAAATATATACTGGATATAAAACTGAGTCACAGTTATAAAAAAAAAAAAAATAAAAGCCATTCCCCAATTGATAAATGGTCAAAGGACATAAACCCACAGTTTTCAGAAGAAATCAAAGCTATCCATACTTCTATGAAAAAAAAAGTTCCAAATCCTTATTGATTAGAGAAAGTGAAATTAAATAACTCTGAGGTACCACCTCATACCTTTCAAAAATGACAAATTTTGGAGGAGATGAAGGAAAAATAGGTGGAGTACTGAACTGGTCCAACCATTCTGGAAAACAATTTAAAAACTATGCCTATTTGTAGTCACTCTTTTTGTAGTGTTAAAGAATCGAAAATCCAGGTGATGCTCATCGATTGGGGAATGGCTGCACATGTGAGGTATATTATTGTGATGGAATGCTATTGTGCTATGGGAAATGACAAGGATAGGGATGGTTTCCGAAAAACATGGCAAGACTTATGTGAACTGAAGCAAAGTGAAGGGAGAAGAACTGGAAGGATCATTTTGCACAGTAACAGCAATATTGTAATGAACATCCACTATGAAAAGACTTAGCTATTCTGATCAAGACAATGATTTAAGACAGTTCCAAAAGCACCCGTGATGAAATATGCCATCCAATTCCACAGAGACAACTGATGAACTCTAAATGCAGATTGAAGTTGATTTTTTTCACTTTATTTATTCACTTTTATTTTACTTGTTTGTCTAAGTTTTTTATTTATTTTATTTATTTTGCTAATACACCTAATAATGGAAATAAATTTTGGATGATTTCATGTGTATAATTTATATCCTATTTCTTGCCTTCTTAAGGAGTGGGGTAGGGACTGAAAGAAGAGGAATTTAAAACTTTTTTAAATGAATGCTAAAAATAAGTAATAAATTAGTTTTTTGTAAGTGAAATGTCACAGGTGATTTTAGGTTCCAATCTGCCTTAATAGTCTATACAGGGTACCATAAATCTATCTACACAAAAAATTATTTTTTAATTCCTAAACAAATTCCCCCCTTTCCATTTTAAGCTCTTCAACTCTCATTCTATTATCAGTGGGAACAGCTCCAGACAGCCTTCAGCTCTCTATTATACAAACTGAGAACATTTATATAGCTCGTTGGTATAGATTATACATATTTTTGATGCATACATATACCTCTAAGGTTTATAGTTACTAAAAACTTGTGTAAAGTATAAGGAAATTATGTAAATCATATAAAAATAAAAATATGACATAATTACCCAAAATGCATAGCTATTTTTTTTCCAAGCCAAGGGGCAAAGTTTATTGTAATTATATCGCCAATCGAAGGGGGCTCAGTTCCTAGCTCAGAGCTATAACTGAATGGCCTCTGATGTCTGTTCCAGGATTTACAATCTCCCTGGATATCTCCATCATGACTTACCTCTCCTTTGCGACTACAATACCCAGCAGCTGGTCTTGGAGTCCCTCTGGCGTGATCATGAAATTGAGCAGAGAAACCTTTGTGGCCAGCTCGGGCATATAATGCGGATTCCTCAGCTTCGTAGTGATGTAGAATTTGAAGTCAAAGGAATATTCGATAATGACTTCCCCGAGCCTTATGCAATCGATGCCTCCTGGAGTTTCAGGAAACAAGAAAACATCAGATCAAACTGGTTGGTCTCGCTCCCCTTCCTTGAAAGCTCTACTGGTATTTCTCTTACAATACTACAATAACAATACTTGTTAGTAACTAACAAGATGAAGAGTGAGTTTAATAATCAGAGAAAATAAGGCTGGATCAGTCAACCGACAGATATTTATTATTTTTCTGGGCAAGCACTGAGCCAGGTAAGCAATGTCCTTTGGGCAAGCTTTTTTGCCCCATCCAGATGCCATCTGAAGGATTTTTCTTCCTCTCCTTCTGCCCCCAATCAGTAATCCTAATAATTACTACAGATGGCAGATGACTGGGAAGGACGGGAAGGGCCCAGAGAAAAGGCCAGCCATGGGTAGCCCCCGTGGACAATCCAACATCTGCCCGCCCCAGCAGAGCTGTCATGTCAAAGACCCATCAGGACTTCATCAGTGGGAGAATTTGCTCCACAAACATTGATTAATAATTTGTAGTCTTGGGGCGTTGCCTGGGGCTCAATGGGAAGTCTTAGCCCCTCACCCCAGGCAGTGCAATGGCCACTTAGTCCAGTCTCTCCTCCACGGCCGTCAAAGTCATCTTCCCAAAGATCCCTCCCTACTCAATAAACCAGAAGGCATCCCCAACACTTCCAGGACTTAACAGAACACCCTTTGCTGCCATTCCGGGCCTCCCAGCTTTCCTTGCATCGCTCACAGAGTCTCTTCTGTTACATTGTGGGTTGTTGGGGGCAGGGCTGCCTTTACACTCTTCCTGCACCCCCAGAGAGAGCCCAGCACCCTAGACAGTAAGAGGTGCTCAAGGCAAGCTTGTTGAATTAAAACAAAATCGTGTCTCAGGCACTGGAAATACAAAAATCACACATTCTCTGTTCCTAAGAAGGCGATCCCTGCAAGGCAGAAACACGTCCCTATGCTGCTGCTGCTGCTGCTGCCCAGCCAGTCATGTCTGGCACTTTGTGACCCTGTGGACCTCTGTCCTTGGGGCTTTCTTGCCCAAAATACCAGAGGGGCTCGCTGTTTCCTTCTCCTGATCATTTTACAGGTGAGGAAACTGGGGCAAACAGGGCAAAGGGGCTCACTAAGGGTCACAGAGCTAGGAAGTTTCCAAAGCTGGATTTGAACTCGGGGCTTCCCGGCTCCAAGCTCAGCACTCTATCCACTGTGCCAGGCCCATATCTAAGTATAGAGAGAATTTATGCAAGGTACTTTAGGGAGGGAATGCACTAGCATTGGGGAATGGGAAGGTGGAGTAGGAAGGGGCTTTGGGTATGTGAGCTGACTTGGGGAATATGAGAAATTACACCTCATGTAATTATATCTACTACTAGTACTAGTAGTAGTACCGGTACTACTAGTACTACTATTATTACTACTACGAATACTGGTACTACTACTAGTATTAGTACTACTAGTAGTACCGGTACTACTACTAATACTGGTACTGGTACTACTACTAGTACTGGTACTACTATTAGTACTACTACTACTACTACTAACACTGGTACTACTACTCCTTGGATTTTCCTTTTTTACCTTGTTTAAATGTTTGTCTAAGCAGTAAAGGCTCCAAAGAGGGATCCAACTCTTCCCCAACATTTTCTAAAAGGAGTGGGGCACCAAATTGAATGCAATTTTCCAATGTCCTCATGTAGTCCGAATCTGAGAGCTTAATCACACTTAGTTGGTTATCCCTCTCAGAGTTCTTAATCCACTTGTTGGCTTGACCTTGGGGATCAATCATCAGAGGCCTGGAAAAGAGAAGGAAGAAACATAAAGAGGTCTGAAATTTTAATTGCTTTATAATTTGGGTATTGCTGAGATAAAGTACTCTCAGACAAGACTAATTACTGGCCCAACTAAAGAGAGAAAAGACAGGGGAAGTCTTGGAAAACACATCACAGCTAAAAATATAGACTGAAAAGCAACATGATGGTAACTATTGGGGGAGCAGGGAAGGACAGCAAAAAAAGCTTCTCTTGCTTGTATTTTCCTCCAAGATAAAATCAAATTCAAAGAAAACTTACTTAGGTTTTAATTGAGAAGGTCTACAATTGAGATCTATTTAGGAATTTAAAATATGCCTTTAAAAAGAAAGGAAGATAAAACAATAAAGTTTTGGGCGAAGAACTTTTAACCTGGGAAGCACAGGTTCTCATTTCTGCTACTAATTAGAGAAAAGAACTTCAAAAAAACTTCCGTTTTCAGTAATCAGTCATATCCCAGCACCAAAAATCCAATCTTATCTGACACTGACATTAGGAGGAAAAAGGTACAGGATTCCAAAAATGAGGGAGAGAAGCAGTTTTCTGTAGCCTTTGGGATAAAACGTGAGAAGAACGACCATTCCACTGGCCCTTACCAACGTCTGGAATTGGTAACGATCACACCGTTGTCTATGGAGAATACATCTGTTGGTAATCCGGCAATATTCCAGGCTCGAATCTTGATTGGATCGCCCAGAGTCTTACTCAGGGAGAATTCGTCTGAGCAAGGGATTTCTTTTATCTGTAAGAAACACAAAGCAATGAAGAGTTCTGGCTTCTCTGCACATTGCAGCTGGGAAGTTTAATTAAAATATCCACTTGGATCTCCAAATAGCCCAGATATTTTGCTGGTGTCCAGAATTCCATGTTGGACAAAAGTAACTTCTGGGGCCCAGACGTGAACACAGGTCATGTGAGCAGCTGCGCCGGCGGGTAAAAGGCTGCCCACTGGTGATGGCTGATTTTGGCCATTGCAACTCACTAAGACCACCTCTAGGATGGGGGCTTGCAAGCTGAAAAGGACTCGGAGGCCCTCTCATCTAGAGCCATCATTCTAAAGAGGAAACCGGCCAGTGGGGAGGTCATACAGCGAGAACATGGCAGAGCCCAGGCTGGAAGCTCGCTCATCCCGCTCTCAAGTCAGTGCTTCCCTCCCTGGATCCCCAGGGCCTTCAAGGTGAAATCATGGATCTTCTGAAATATGGGCAAATCGTGTGAATTGTCCTTAGCAAGTAGCATTATTTAGCAATCAGCAAATATTATTGTGTGCGCAAACATTCCAATGTATCTGTGAGCTCGTTGATGTGGTATTCCCTTCAGTGATGCACACAGCAGACGCTCCCTGCCTGCCTGTCCCTGCCCATCTCACTCTGTCCATCCCTGCCCGTCCCTGCTTACCCATCCCTGACCATCCCTGCCTGCCCGTCCCAGCCTGCTCATCCCTGCCCATCTCTGCCTGCCCATTCCAGCCTGCTCATCTAGCCTGCCCATCCCTGCCTGCCCATCCTTGCCTTCCCATCAGTCACTGACCACCTCTGCCTGCCCATCCCATGCTATAGTAGCCCAGGGATCCAGCCCACAAACTGCTGGCCTTCTTCATGTTCTCTTGCCATTGTGGACTTCAAATCCTAGCTCTGGCCTTAGGAACTCTGTGACCTTAAGCAAGTCCCCAGCCTTAGGCTTCCAACTCCTCAGTAGTAACTGATGGAGGTCACACAAGACATCTCTAAAGGTTTGTTCCAAATCTAAATGGATGATCCCATGAGCTCTGTGATCTAGCCAGCCTTTCTTTTCTTCTTTCATACATTTTCCTGAAATATTCTGTAATCTTATTTCACTAATAACTCCTAAATAGATAAATAAATCAATGAATGGATGGATGATGGATGGATGAATAGATGGATAGATTAATGAATAAATAGATAAATAAACAAAAAGGACTGGAATAAAACTTGAGCTCATAAAGGAAAAACAGAAGATGCTTATTTTTGTATGAAGTTCAGTATTTAGTAATTCTCATATCTCTCCCCCCACAAAGAGCTTAGAAATGCTCCAGTGAGGTCAAAGACAGAAAGAAATGTCCCATATATTCCAAAATTATATTATAAATAGTCATAGACAATTTTGTGGAGGGAAAAAACAAAACTAGAAACCAAGTGGGTGCTTATCCATTGGGAAGTGGCAGATCCACTTGTGGAATATGTGGTTGTCATTCAGTAATTTTTTCAGCCATGTCTAATTCTCCATGATCCCAGCTGGCATTTTCTTGGCAAAGACACTGGATATTTGTCTTTTCCTTCTCCAGCTCATTTTACAGATGAGGAAACTGAGACAAAGAGGGTCACCCAGCTAGTAAACAGATGAGTTTCCCTGGCTCCAGGTGTGGGACTCTGCACGCTACGGCACCCAAGAATACGTGGCAGAAGTAAGGAACAGAATATTATTGTGCCACGATGGCAACTATGAGGAACTCTGAGAAACATGAGATGTATCAGCTGATACAGAGAGGGGGAAAAGCAGAAGTCAGAGATCCATATGGCAATGACTCCAAAAATAAAAACAAAAAGACTAAAAGACATTTGAACTCCTATAAATGCACCAGAGAAGAGAGAATGAAAGGGGGAAGAGCAGAGGCCGAGGAGAAGGATGGGCCTGAGCTCCTGAGTTGGATCACTCTCTGGGTCAGTCTGCTGAGCTGCCAAGGGAAGGTTTACATCAGGGGAAGCTTTTGGGCTGGGGAGAGGAAAGTGGGATGTGGAGATTACCTACAAAATAGATGTAAATAAATGCAGACTTTTGTCTTTAAATAAAAAAGAAAGCTCAATGTGCTCAACGACAAAAGGAGCACTTTTTGAAGCAACGTTTAAGGAGGATCGGTCCATTACCTTGCACAGCATGCTCCAGTCCTTGGTACACTCCTGGCGGAAACTCGCGGTGAAAGCACCCAGGTAGGCTATGACTCCGGCTGAGACCAGAACATCTCCAGTCAGGTTGTCATACGTGTCCTGAAGGTCATCTGCTGCTTGAGACCATCTGTGAGCAACCCAAGGCAAAGAAAGGCCGGAAAGGCATCTTAGCTATATTATTTGAAACTGCAAAACAAACTAGAAATGAGCTATTCAAATTCAAAGGCAAAAGCGAGCAAGGGCAAGGGCAAGAGAAATGCTATGGGGAGAAAGGCCCCAGTATCGACAGGGTCAAGGAAAAAGGGAGGTCAGAGAGTCCGCGCCGGGCCTGGAAGGGTTGAGAGGTCTCCTTGACAAACATCCCGGAGGTCTTCAGCATTCTTGGAGAGGGACGTCACATGGAAATTCCACGTGGGAAAGACAGGCTGGGCCCAGGTTGGGAAGGGTTTGATTTAAGGTTTGGTGTGTGAAAGCCACTGGAGTGAGTCAGCAGGAGAGGACATGTCCAGGTTTGTTCTCCAGGAAAAGCAGTGGTTGGGAAAGTAGAGCTGTGAGGGGAGGAGATGGCAGGAAACAGAGAGACCAGCTGGAAGCCATGGGGAAGTAATAGCAATGATTGGGCTGAGGGGACAATGGGAGAAATGACAACTGAGGGAGAATCAGCTTGTGTAGTTGGGGAGACCGAGACAGTCGTGTTCTCCACAGAAACGCTTGGAAGCCAACGGGGAAGAAGAGACCGAGTTCGCTTTTGGACAGGTGGAGTTTGGGAGACTGATCGGTCCCAAATGTCACGTGGGCCACCGAGTAGGTTCCCAGAGCTGGGACAAAGACAGCTTCCAAGAAATACTTCTGTGTTAAGTTTGTTAACAATTTTTCCAACACTTTCTTACATCTAAACAATTAAAATCAGAAACAAATCAAGCCTTAGTTTGCCCATTTTTTAAACCATAAATACACCCCAAAATGAAGAATTATTAATTAACAAATTAATAATTAATGCACTTTCCTGTGAAAAATGAAGAATCACGAGTCAACAAATTAACAATTAACACACTTTCCCCTATGCTAGTTTGAACTGGCCCGGCACACCCATTCTCATTATCCTTGTCCATATGTAATTGGTCATGAGCTCCTGGGCTCAGGCTGGGGACAAGACTGAGGGGTTTGCTTTTCACCTTTCTCTGCCGCTCCCCCTCATTTAGCATGATGTCTGGCACAGAGCAAACACTTAATAAATGTCCAATGGCTGTGGAAAGCCAGGTCAGATAAACCATGAAGTGATTAGCCAGGTTGTGAAGGGCTTAGAAGAGGGAGGAAGAGAAATCAGAGGAGACGGGGGAGAGAGCAGACCCCAGCGAAGGTGATGGGGGAGCCTCAGGGAGCCACAGACATCAAAAGGAGAACCGGGCGCTTGGGAGAGATTGAAGATGAGGTGGATGAGCCTGGCAGCAAGGGCTAGAAGACAAGAAATAGGATCCATGATACCAAAGGGGACTAGCCTTGAATAGGAAAAGGTCATCTCTTCACCAGGGAATGCAGCCAACGTAAAGGCCTGGGGCGTGAGGTCAAGGGGAACTGAGAGGGAGAAAACGCTCGGAAACAGGGTGCTCCCAAGTCTCTCGTTTCTGGCATGGGGACTTTGGTCTGTTCTTCCAGAAAAATAAGACCACATCCATCAAGAATACTGTATTTCCCCGATAATAAGACACTGTCTTATTATTTTTTTGGACAGGAAAAAAAAAAAATCCCAGAGGGCTTATTTTCAGGGGAGGACTTATTTTAATGCTCCCAATGGCGCCAGCAAGCAAATCACTGGGGAAGAACAGGATGATGTGCTCACTGCTGCAGCTCTGATTGGATGCAGCTCGGAGCGCGACGTGCGTTTCAACGGGGGTGGGGGGTAGGGGGGAGACGGTGCATACAGAAGGTACCGTAATGTAGCGGGTAGCACAGGGGATCACCTTCACTACAGTAGCAATCTCGATAGGGCTTATTTTCGGGGGAGGGCTTATTTTAGAGGAATTATACATAGTAAGGGGAGGGCTTATTTTCGGGATAGGTCTTATTATCGGGGAAACACGGTACTTCTCCTTCAGGAAAATGGGGCAGTGACCCCAATCAGCAGGAGCTGTCTTCTGAATCAGTGTCACAGTGGGGAGAATGACCCCACGGGAGCTCCGGCACAAGTTCTTATACTGGGAAAAGCGGCAGTAAAGTAGGGGGTGGATAACGTCTTAGCTCTGAGAACACTAATGGCTGACATGCTTGCTATATGCCAGGCATTGTGCTAAATGCTTTACAAATATTATCCTATTTGAGCTTCACAGCGACTCTGGAAAGTAGATTATAATTATATCACCATTTTGTAGATGAGGAAACTGAAGCAGATGCGATTAAGCAATTTAGTGTCTGAGATCAGAACTGGGCCCCCTGACCCCAGTCTTGGAACTCTATCCACTGTCCCCCCCAGCTGCCCCCCAGATACTTATGAACTATGTCACCCTAAACCTTCTTCAGCCACAGGTTTATGTCTAAAATTGGTATAATAATACAACTTAGCTCACAGGACTTTTGTAAGGGATCAAATAAGGTAACAAATATAAAGCCTTTATCCTACATCTAAGTCCAATAAATGTTAGCTGTTATTTCTCTTACTGGAGCCCACGACATATGGTTACAACTCCCAATGTGGTGGGAGAGCCTGTTGTGTAGATAGCAGCAACGGATGGACACAAGGTGACTGGTCCGTGTGAAGATCCAAGGCAGACCACCGTGAGCAGAGACCCTGAGGCCCTTCCTCATCACCCCCAGGCCCTTCCCCATCGCCCCCAAGCCTTTCCCCATCGCTCCCAGGCCCTTGCCCATTGCCTCCAAGGCCCTTCCCCATTGCCCCAATTTTAGAGAAGCCTTAAATCTGGCTGAAGGGTCTCAATTCGTGGCATTTGGGTCCCAGACCTTGTTTTCTCTCCACCCAATCCGCCAATCAGTCTAGAAGCTCTCTCCAATTTCTTCGCACACAGCTCCACCTGATCTTCCAGCCGAGCTTTTTCCTCCGTTTTCTCACGGAAGGTCTGTTGTAAATTGTCCAGGCGATCCTCCACCGCCTGGAGTTCTGCTCTCTTCTGATTCAGGAGCTCCATCGTCTCTGCCAGAGACTTCTGAGCTTCGGCTAAACGAGCTTTCTTGGGAGCAACCACCTGGATGGAAAGAATCAGGTGAAAATTCTAATTACTTGGGACATATACACCACACTCAAGAGATTCACAAACTGTACCTGGAGGGTAACTGAACCCTTTGGGCAAATCAATGACAATTGTTTCATGCCACTAAGAAGGAAAAACATTTTTATGGTGATATATTAGGGCAGCAAAAAGGATCTTTTCTTTTTTTCAAGGCAAAGTGCCTCACCCAAGGTCAACAACTAGTAAGTGTTAAGTGTCTGAGGACAGATTTGAACTCGGGTCCTCCTGACTTCAGAACCAATCAGTGCTCTATCCACTGTGCCATGGAGCTGTCCCCAGCAAAAATGAGCTTAAAAAAAATTTCAGAAAATAAGAGACATATTTTTAGGAATTTGTTTTGATGTTGCATATTTGTTTCAAAGTTTTCTTTTTCTTGTTTTCTTTTAAATTAGGGTGAAGGAAGGAAAGAGGGAGGAAAGAAAAAATGATAGGGAGAAAAGGATGAAAGGAAGGAAGTCACTGACTCATTTTTAAATCAATAAGATCACCAGAAAGAATCAAAGATAAGTAATATGGTTATTAATTTTTTTTGTTCAGTCCTTTCAGTTATGTCTGACTCTTTGTGACTCCACTTAGGGTTTTCTTGGCAAAGACACTGGAATGGTTTTCCATTTCCTTCTCCAGCTCATTTTACAAATGAGGACACTGAGGTAAACAGGATGAGTGACTTACTAACTCCACACAATCAGTAAGCTCCTAAGGTCACATTTGCACCCAGGTCTTCTTGATGCCAGCTTGCTCTATCTACTTTGCCATCTAGTTGACCCACAAACTTTTTTTCTACTTTTTTCTGCCTTGTTCTGAACCAGGGACTTCCTGCACATTAGGCAAACTTGAAAATCACTACACTAAAGAAATTGTGCTTTAAAAGAAAAAAAACCAATGGTTCTGTGTTCAATCTTCTTTTTCTATTTTACTATATATATGGAAATATTTATTTTATTTGATGTTGTTTAAGTTCATAGTAAAAAAAAATTAATTTTAAAGAGCTAACATGGCTTTAATTTCATCATCACATTTAAAAACGCTCTAAATCACTATTGATTAGAGAAATGCAAGTTAAAATAACTCTGAGTACCATCTCACACCTCTCAGATTGGCTAAGATGATAGGAAAAGATAATGATAAATGCTGGAGATGTGGGAAAACTGGGACACTGATACATTGTTGGTGGAATTGTGAAATGATCCAACCATTCTAGAAAGTATGTGGAACTATGCCCAAAGGACTATCAAACTGTGCATCCCCTTTGATTCAGCAGTGTCTCTACTGGGCTTGTAGCCCAAAGAGATCTGAAAGGAGGGAAAGGGACCCACATGTGCAAAAATGTTTGTAGCAGTTCTTTTGTGGTAGCAAAGAATTGGAAAATGAGTAAATTCCCATCAGTTGAAGAATGGCTGAGTACATGTATTAAAATTATAGACTCACGGTGACACAATTTTAAATCCTCCCGGATCCATTTTCAAACTGTTAGAGAAAAAAATACCAAAAGAATTGGAGGGAGGAGGCAGGAGTCACAAATTTCGCATAATTGCCAAAACAGAGGATATTCTGGGAGATGACATCAGTCAATCTTTGACCCAAGTAACCATTTTCACCTCTCAGTAAATTCTTTGGTGAGGTAGCCTGGCAGAATGAAAAAGGGAGGCCAGTCCAAGTCATAAAGAGCTGGGCCTTAGACATCCCTCTGACACGTACTGGCCATGGGACCATGAGCAGACACAACGTTTCTCAGGACCGCTGGGCCATTCCACAAAATTCCATCAAAAAATAAGCTGCTCATCAAAAGCCATGGAGGAAACTGCCACAATTGAAGCATTTCTTATACAGATGGAACCTCAGACCCAGGCCAGGCAAATAAAATCATGTAAGCATGGTCTATCAAGGGCACCCTTGATGAAAATATGTACAGACGAGGTTGGGAAGATTATTTTCTGTCTCTACACAGTCACACTAACTAAAAGTTATAGATAATACAAGTTCCCACTGGTTTCTTGTTGATTATCCATAAAAATAAAAAAAGCACAACTTAAGAAGAAAAAAAATTTAAGTCTTAAAACTTCTCCCATCAGGTGTCTCTCCCGCACATGTTAAGGTCAAACATGAGTCTTTGAAATATACAATCTCATAAAAAATAGAGCCCCAAAGAAGAGATATAAGACTACACACACATACACACACACACACACACACACACACACACACACACATACACCTGCATAAATACTAGTCCTCCCCTCTATAATACAGGTTCCTTAAGAGTCAGGATTAGTTTGTTCTTTTTACTTTTATTCCCAGGGCCAACACAGTCCCTGGCACTAGTCACTGCTTGGTAACTGATTGATCCATCTGTATCTACATGAATCTTTAGCAAATATGGCTGACAGATGGGGAGCTGGGCCCAGAACTGAATTCAAGAATTCTGGGGAAAGCCCAGAATGCATCTGAAAATTTGCCCAATGAGTTCAACAATTCAAACTTCATATTCTCTAAAACAAAATTCCATTTATCCTAATTTTTCTCTCTTTTTTTTATCCTAATTTTTCTCTCAAGACATTTTGTATTATAGAAGAAAATTATAGACAAATCACCACATTGTATTGTACAGAATGTTTCCATGTTGGGAATTTACTATGTAGATATACACAGATGTGTGTTTATAGGTACATTCATACCCACGTAGCTATCCACTGATTTTCACTTCTAGGAATGTTTTAGTATGGAGTGTAATGAGCTTGAAACTCTTGAGTCAATGCACTGAGGTCAGGACTGTCGAGCACTTGAGGCTAATTACTGATTGGACAATACTCTATGGGCACATGCTTGGAAAATGGCCCTTCCCACTATCCTGTGCTGGCTCGATCTGTTGGTGTGTACAGAGAATTGTAGGAGGGACTAGGGGGTGGAGTAAGACTAGCCAGGGTCACTTTGGTAGTAGACAAAGAGAAGGAAGGTCATGGAGATCCTGCTTCCATCCAATTCAATTCTACCTCTAAATACCAAGAATAAAGACTAAGGACTTTCGCTTACCCTGACTCTGGCTGATTCTAAGGTATCCAGGGGACTAACACGGTCATCACAATGGAGACTCTTTTCAAGAGCACTTTCATGAGCACGCTCCTTACCTTTGCAACTCTGTCATAGACCTCCATAGCCATGATCCATTTGCACAGACCCTCAGCTGCAGAAGATGCCTTAGCTACTTTAGGGGGGTCAAATTCGGGGTTTGTTAGGTATTCACCTCGAATCTTCTGCATAACGCTCACCTACACAAAATTTAAAGAAGGAAAAAATAATTGCACAAAATTGTACAATCTTTCTGGAGAGCAAAGCAGACAGTAAAATACCGTGAAAGTTTCCAGAGATATCCCAAGCTTGGAGTCAAAAATTACGTTGTTCAGAAGAGCCATTTGCTCATAGAATTTCACAGCAGTATTATTTGTTAATTGGAAAAAACTGGAAGCAATCTGAATGTCCAATAGCAGAGGAACGGCTAAATGAATTGTGGGGTGGTGGCTTAATCGTACTGTACTTAAGTAATGGTGGCACAGTTAAGACTGACAAGACCTTTTTGAAGTAACAGAGATAGGGACAGATATAGGGATGGAGATGGGAGTGAGGACTGATTTTGTGGTCTCATTGCTATAGAGAACCCAAGGATGAAGAAGCTCCTTTCACCAGTGCAGATCAGTAGCTTCTCTGCATCCTATAGTCTTTTTTTTTAATTAAAGCTTTTTATTTTCAAAATATATTTTATATATGTATATATTTGTGTGTATATATATGTGTATATATACACACATGGATAATTTTCAACATTCAAAATATATACATGGATAATTACAAAATCTTGTCTTCTAATTTTTCCCTTCCTTCCCCTCACCCCTCCCCTAGATGGCAAGTAATCCAATATATGTTAAACACGTGCAATTCCTCTATACACATTTCCATAATCATCATGATGCACAAGGAAAATCTGATCAAAAAGGAAAAAAATGAGGAACAAAATGCAAACAATAAAAAGAATACAATCAATCAATTAGTACACATTTACTAAGCACCTATATGTGTGTCTTAGCTACTGTGCTAAGTGCTGGGTTAGCAAGAGCGCTGGTCCTAGGATCAGAGGACCTCCAATCGTATCCCACCTCTGATACCTGGGACTCAGTTTTCTCATTTGAACAATGGGAGAAGGGGAGTTGAACTTGATAATCTCTGCAGCTCCTTCCAGCTCCAGAGACAGCTCTTGGGACACCTCTATGCCATCACCCTCTCGAGTCAATAGCATGAGACAATATTCTAAGAGAGGGGAAGTGTTTACACAGCGTAGAGCTATACCATGATCCTATAAGGTCATCCAGGGAAAAGTACTCTCTTGTCATATTTTCTCTCTGATTGTATGAATCTGTGGATTTCATGGACTTTTAAGAAAATTAACATTTGGAAAGAAAACACACTTACTGGAATGTTGTCCTTGTCATATTCTTTCAGGTCTCTTAAGAAATTCATGTCTCCCAGTAACTTTTTGCTGGGAGCCCAATAATCCAAGATCTGTCAGTAAAATAGATGGACACTGTTTTAATGAAGGAACAAAGTCATTTAGTCTCCTTGAATCCCTGACACAGCGAATCCACCACAGAAATGATCTGTGCTCTCTCGCACCCATCAGCACTTTGCATTTCATCTGGACACATCAGTTCATCTTCAAAAGGATTTTCTTGGGAACTTCAGTGTACGAACTTAATGCTTTAAGTTATGGAAAACTCAGGCGGTCCGCCATGATTAGAATAGTAGCCCCAGCTCTCTAATCACCAATTTCTTCCAAATCTCAGGCCCAAGGCCTTTCTGTATCCCTGTGGTTGGGGCCAGTATTTGCTTTATGTGTATTTATAGATATATTATATGCATATATATATATGTGTATTATATAATACATATATACATGTGTATTATATAATACATATACATATATGTATTATATGCCCATATGTGTACATGCTATCTCTCCAATAGCAGAGACTAGTATGTTTTTGTGTCCATATGCACAATTGTCTATCAGTTTTTGGGAAACAGAAGGCACTTTAAAAATGCCTATTGAATAAACAAATGAAAAAGGAATTCAGTACTGAATAACACAAAGATATCTTAAAAATTCAGCCAGGATTTAACAAGTTCAAGTAAATAAAGGGGAGAAAGGAATCCTCATTATTTTAGGCTATGGTTTTGGGGAATCATTTCTGAAATTTCCCAGCAGCCAGGTCAGCAGCAAGCATTCCTCTTAGCGATATCATCTGTCTTGAAGCCTGTCGGGGAAAGTGGAAGAACTCTAGATTTAGAAGGAGAAAAGACTTAGATTCCAGTCTTGCCTCTGTACTAACTCAGCAAGCTGAGGAAGAAAAAACTGGGGAGCCAGCCCAGGGGAGAGGAATATCCTCAGCAATTTGCAGGAAAGGTGCATGAAGTTCAATCCCAGGTTCTTTTGGAAAGTCTGCCTGCACTATATAGAAAACCGTAGAGCTAAAGGCAAAGACTGGCCAGCCCCATGACGCTAGACAAGTCACGTATAGGCAGTGCAGCTCAATGCATAGAATAACGGGCCTGGAATTGGAAAAATTTTCCACAAACTCTACAGAGTTTAGTGGAAAGAATCCTAAATGTGAACTCAAAGGATCTGGGTTCAAATCCTGACACCTACTAACTCTGCAGCCTTGGACCAATTACTTCCCTCTCTGGCCCTCAGTTTTTCCATCTGTCAGATGAGCACATTGGAATGGATGGCCTCTAAGGTCCCTTCAAGCTCTAGAGCTGGGACATTCTGGTCTTGCCTCAGACAATTCAGAGGACCTGAAGAGATGGTCTTCAAGAAATTCTGAGACTCAGGATCCTATTGTTGGAGACCATTCAGTCCAATTCCTTCATTTGGAAGGGGAAAAAGGGAAACTGAGGCACAAGAAGGTTAACTTGCCCATGGTCACACACAGCTAATAAGGGTCTGAGGTGAGATTCAAACTTAGGTCTTTGGCCAACAACTATTTATTAAACAACATTAAGCACCAAATATGTACCAAGACAAAACTGAACCAGGCCCTGCCCTCCAGGAACTTACCCAAGAAGGAAAAGTGGGGATGGATTACAAGTCACCCCACTGGAAAAGAGTATCTGATCTCCCCTGGACGTCCTCCCTGACAAGTGGCCACCCAGCCTCCTCCTGGAGACACCATTAAGGACCCGTGATCCCCTAAGCAGCTGATCCCACCTTAGCATTACTCTGGTAGGACGCTTTTCCTGGTATCAAACCTGAAACGTGCTCCTGTGGCTCCTGGCCCTGCCCTCCAGAGCCAACCCAAACCACGCTAACCCCCCTCCATAAAAGAAACTTCAAATTCTAGAAGACAGTCCTCAGTTCCCCTCTTCCCATTCTCCAAGTTAAACACCTCAGAATTTTTCACCCACTGCTCCAAGGCAAGATCCCAATGCCCATCACCATTATGGCCTGGCCTCCCTCCTCGGAACACTCGTTACACTCCTTAGTGCCCTCCACCCCTTAGGGTGTCCTTCACATCCACTGCATCAGTTCTCCCCTCTGCTGGAGAAAAGATCAGACAGGAAGGTTCTGGAGGCCATCTCTTGATCTATTTATATATAAATAATATATATTATATACATATAAATTATACATATATATTAATATATAAATAATAAATGATTCATTAAAATATGTATAACCCTTGTTGCAAATCTACTTCACGTAGTTTAAACACCAACACCACGCCATCTCCCACGGTTACCTTGCCTCCAGTTCCCGAAGGGTCCGTGATTTTCTCTGGTTTTATGTCTTTCATGACACAAATAGCAGCCATCACGAGCTTGACTCCAGATGGAGGATTTTTCATGGACTTCACAATAGTGATGTCAGAAGGCTAAAGGGAAGGGAAAATGGGCGTTTTCAGACATCACTTACTGCTACAAGAGAAAGATGAACAATGACATTTGGGACTTTAAGACAAACAAAAGGCATCGTGTTTGTCTCAAAATTATAATTGCATGGTTTACTGTGCTGTGATTGGGGAAGAATTCTGGGATTACAGACAGAGGGATGTAATGCACCAAGCCCTGGACCCGGAATCCAGAAGGCCTGGATCCCATCCCTACTGTTAGCGACCCCTGTGCCTCAGCTACTCTCTGGGACTTAACAGTCACAAAAGGGCTTCAGTCTGAACTGCTAGCGACTTCCTTACATTGATAAAAATCACAATTTCTTCAGGGAAGGGAAACTTAGCAAAGGAGGATTTTGCCCAGAGATTGCTTGGGCAAACCTTGATTGAGCCTGGCCCCGGATTTCTGAGGCAAAAGGATATTCCAGGTATTTCTTTCTGGTGAAGAAAATGAGCATCAGGCCCAAGAAGGACATTGCTGTCCAAACAGGCCTACCCCTGCATCGAGAGGAATTGCTGAGAACTATGGAGATTGAATATAAATCAACACATGCAATGTTCACTTTTTTTTCTTGCATAGTTTTTCCCTTTTGTTTTGATTTTTTTTCTCCCAACATGATTCATAAAGAAATGTGTATTTTAAAAGTTAATGTATGTGTGTAACTAGAAAAAATAAAACAATTCTTTTTAAAAGAAGAATTGCTGGCTTTGTGAAGGGCCTCTCTCTGGAGCCAGATCACCCCTCCACATGAGGCACTGTGGGTCAGGAGCATGTTAAAGTGAGAAGGGAACCTGGGCCTGCCCCTCACTGCCTGTGAGACCCTTCTCTACTAGGTGAACTAGAGGGCCCAAAAGTGTCCATCTCCAATCCTATGGTCCGAGGCCCGGGTTGTCTTTGCCTCCCCAGGGCGACTTCACCCTCTCTCCACAGTCAGTCCTCTTGGAGTGATCCCCACTGGGCCTCCCGGCCCCCATGGAGCACCCCTTGCCTTCAGCGTGTCCAGCGCAGAGAGAGCAGCTTCCAGGGCGGGGATGGCCTCAGCGAGGTCACTCTCGCACTCGTTTTTCAGGGTCTGGGCCTCCTCGGCCTTCGCTGTCGCCAGCTCCTCATCTATCTTGACAAACTTTCTCTTGGCTTCCACCTGCGCAGACTCCACCTCAATCACCTGAAAGCATCCAGCAAAAATCAGCCCCAGCCGCCCCGTGAGAGGAGCCTCAAGGGGGTTTGTCTTTGGAGGGATGGAGCACCAGAACCAGAATAGGGAGGACAGAGTTCAAATCCAGCCTCGGACACTCAACACTTCCCTTGTTTTGTGATCCTGGGCAAGTCATTAGCCCCAATGACTACACCCAATAAGAACAATGGCCATTTGCCTCGAAAACCTAGAAATCTAAGAACTGTTCTAGAAGCCTTTGGCAGCCCATTTTACAAGCATCTTATTTTACCACCGCCCCCCAAACCCCTAGGAGACAGGTTCTATTGTTATGACCATTTTCTGTTTGGAGAAACTGAGTGTTGGGGGTAAGATTTGAGCCCACACCTCCCCGGCTACAGGTCTACCTCCCCACACAAACAGAAACAACTTTGAAGTTCAGACTAAGAATGCTGGACACTGTGGAGACTTTTCTTTGGGCTGGGCCTGGGACTACAGGTGAGGGAAGTCCCAGGCAGGTCAGCCCCTTTTCTGAGGCTTCAGATCCTCGAGGGCTGCTGGGCCATTTGGCTGGGAAGTGACTCACGCAGGGCCCTGCAGCCAACGAGGGTCAGAGATTCTGGGACTCGGAGGTCTGCTGGGCTGCTTGGCTGTGAAGTGATTGTCCAGGCCCTACAGCAACAGAGGCTCTGGGACCCGGAGGGCTGCTCTCTCCCCCAGTCTGCCCTTAGAAAGGCACAAAGCCCAAACATACCAGGTGTCTGACCCATCAGTCACAGACCTTTGATAGATTTTTACTTAAGTGATTGAGACAATCGTCACCATGAACAATAAATTTGGTCACAGGCTAGAGAGTCAGATGACTCATTGGAACAAAATTTGTTTAAAAAAGAGAAAAAAAGAAAAGGATACCCCAAAGGGGAGGTCTGATAGGCTAGCCACAAAAGAGGAGGAAAGGGTTGGAGGGAAAAATGAGCTGGAGAAGAAAATAGCCGAGTCCAGTATCTCTGCCAAGAAAACCCCCAAGTGGGGTCCCTAGGAGAGGGTCACACAACCGAAAGGACTCCTGGGTCTTGCCACGCTCCCATAGGACATCTAGGGCTTCCCATCACCCCTGCCACTGAACCCTCCTACGTATGACATCTCTCCCAATCAGAGTACGAACTCCTTGAGAACAGAGGCTGCCATCTCTTTCTATTTATATCGCCAGCACTTAGCACAGAGTTTGGCACTTAGTAAGCATTTCACACAGAGTTTTGTTTTATCTTTAGCGCTTCCATTCACTCATGACAGCAAGACTTGGGAGTTTACTCAGATTCACTGAAGGTAAAGTCATTAATTTGCCATTAGGTCACACACATTCATGACATTGGCAAAGCCTGTGACCCCTGGAAATGTGGGAGAAGCTCACCTGCATCATGTTGGCATTCTCCACTTTGGCCTGCTCCAGCATGGGCTGTAACTGCACCAGTTCTAGCTTCATCTCCCCCACCTAAAGGGACACGAGGCCGGACAGAACGTTACCTTGGTGCGCTGGAAGCAGCCTCCAACAAAAAGCAGAGCAAATGAAAGAGTTTTCCATTATAAATGCATAGGAATATGAAGACATATATACATACACACATAGATACTTATATATATATTTTTTTATTTTCCCCTATTCGATATTTAAAATAATTTTTAAACTTTCTTTTAAAGTTCCTTTTAAGTTTTGACTTCCTTCTCATTTCTCTCAAAATCCCCACTTTTCTTCAAAATTCAACTAAGCACTATGTGCTAAACAATACTCCAAAGCTATTAGTACTCCTCCTCCAAAATAATCCCATATTATTTTGTATTTATTTTGCATTTAATTATTCATGTACATATCATTCACCCCTCCTGATTAGAATATAATCTTTGATGGTAGGAACTTTTTTAATCTTCAAATTCCCAGGGCCTGGAACAAATTAAGAACGTAATAAATGATTGTTGATTGATGTTCAATTGTTCTATAAATCCATCCATCTGTATAAAATGGCAAACTACAAGAGGAATCATCGAACGCCCAAACTCCATTGAAGAGATTAGTGACATGACTAAAGAAGTTCTTCCTGCTTCTATTTTTCATGCCTGAGTAACCCCACTTGCCCTCAAGTCTGGGGCAGGTTTTCTGCCGAACGGCTCTGTGAATGCTGGAGGGACGTGAGATTGCTAACAGACTGAGACATTACAAAGCAATGGGTCCGCAGAAAGTATACATGATATGGACAGGACATTGGTGGGTTGGAAGACTTCAAGGAAATTGGTCCAAAAAAGCAAGATGGACTTTCTGAACGGCATCTAAGAGACCTTCCCCTAAAGTCACAAACACGTGGGCAGCCAGCTGCCTGAAAACCGGTAAGAGTGAGTTCTGCCAGGTGAGATCACTCCGTCTCTCCTCAGTTGAGTGATCTTTTCTGATTCCCAGTCAAAGAGCCCCTTGATTTCTGCGTGTTCTTTTGTTTATTCCACTCTGCAGAATTTTCCCCGATTGCCGTTCACTGCTTACTTTGATAATGAGATGTATTAGCTTTGAGGATGATCGTTTGAATACCTAGAGTTCAGTGAGAAGCTAAGGATAGCCCCCACTCCTGAAAACTATCACAGAAAATGTGATTTATTCTGGCCCCCAAAATATCACACTCCTAAACTACTATTATTTAAAGCACAGAAGATGGATGAGATTTTATAACCCAAAAACCTTTTTAGAGATGGGAATTTAAGGAGAAATAGCCTAACCACATACTCCTGGATCCTACCTACTCCATCCCCAATGACTTCTGGGAGTGATTTGAGTCCTTCCACTACTCTTCACAAAAGCAAAAATTATTTGGAGATAGAGTGAGCTAGAACTCAGATCAGATAGCAATCCACACCATATGTAAATCATATATATCTTTTTATTTATATATGTATATATATGTAGTTATGTATTATACATATATATATATATATTTGTCTATTATTGTGTAAATACATAAATATTGTGTGTGTGTGTGTATATATATATATATATATATATGTGGATGGTCACCCACATATACTTTATACATGGTAATGAAAAAATATCAGAAAGTATTAATGGTCTTCTTGTTCTAGTCCCCCCTCCTCCCCACTTCCCACTGCCATTCTTAAGAAGTCAATGATTTTCAAGCCATTCTCCAATTGATAAATGGTCAAAGGATATGAACAGACAATTTTCAGATGAAGAAATTGAAACTATTACCACTCACATGAAAGAGTGTTCCAAATCACTATTGATCAGAGAAATGCAAATTAAGACAACTCTGAGATATCACTACACACCTGTCAGATTGGCTAAGATGACAGGAAAAAGAATGATGAATGTTGGAGGGGATGCGGGAAAATGGGGACACTGATGCATTGTTGGTGGAGTTGTGAACGAATCCAACCATTCTGCAGAGCAATCTGGAATTATGCCCAAAAAGTTATCAAACTGTGCATACCCTTTGATCCAGTAGTGTTTCTATTGGGCTTATATCCCAAAGAAATACTAAAGAAGGGAAAGGGACCTGTATGTGCTAAAATGTTTGTAGCAGCCCTGTTTGTAGTGGCTAGAAACTGGAAAATGAATGGATGCCCATCAATTGGAGAATGGCTGGGTAAATTGTGGTATATGAATGTTATGGAATATTATTGCTCTGTAAGGAATGACCAGCAGGATGAATACAGAGAGGCTTGGAGAGACCTACATGGACCGATGCTAAGTGAGATGAGCAGAACCAGGAGATCATTATACACTTCGACAACGATATTGTATGAGGATGTATTCTGATGCAAGTGGATTTCTATGACAAAGAGACTTAACTGAGTTTCAATGGATAAATGATGGACAGAAACAGCTACATCCAAAGAAGGAACACTGGGAAATGAATGTGAACTATTTGCATTTTTGATTTTCTTCCCGAGTTATTTTTACCTTCTGAATCCAATTCTCCCTGTGCAGCGGGAGAACTGTTCGGTTCTGCAAATATGTATTGTATCTAGGATATACTGCAACATATTTAACATATATAGGACTGCTTGCCATCTTGGGGGGGGGGTGGAGGGAGGGAGGGAAAAAAAACGAAACATAAGCGAGTGCAAGGGATAATGTTGTAAAAAAAAATTATCCTGGCATGGATTCTGTCAATACAAAGTTATTATTAAATAAAATAAAATTTAAATTTAAAAAAAAAAAAAAGAAGTCAATGATTTTACCTGGGATTCAGCAAAAGCTAATTTATCAAGCCCGTTGGTATATCTGAATTTGGCTTTCATGACGGCCTGGCGCTTCTGAGTCAAGAGCAGCCGAAACGCTGCAATCAGTTCCAGGTAAGACGTAGGAGTCACGTAGTTATGTCGTCCCAAATCTTGCAAGAACCTAAAACAGAAATAGAAGACATGCCAGGTTGGACTTGTTGTCAAGAAAGAAAATGCTTTTTGATTTCCTTCACAGGCTAATTGTACATTATTTCAAAGTCCGATTCTTTTTGAACAGCAAAATAACTGTTTGGACATGTATACATATATTGTATTTAACTTATACTTTAACATATTTAACATGTATTGTCAACCTGCCATCTGGGGGATGGGATGAGGGGAAGGAGGGGAAAAATTGGAACAAAAGGTTTGGCAATTGTCAATGCTGTAAAATTACCCATGCATGTGTCTTGTAAATAAAAAGCTATAATAAAAAAATAAAATAAAAAGGAAAAAAGAAAGAGAGAAAATGCTACATACTGGCACGAGGAGGAGTCAAGCGAGCAGTATGTACTGAGCACTTCTGAGTGCCGATCATGTGCCAGAGAGACAAAAATTAAACATTCTTTACCCAAGCCAACTGAAACTACCTGAACACATAAAAGTAGATGCAAAAGATTCAAAGTAATTGGGGTGGGGGAGAACCCACTAGAAGTTAAGAGGAAAATAAAAAGTATTAAAAGATGACTTTTCATTTTCTAATTGTGCAAAATGTCTATTTTCTGAAACTCTAAATATGTAAATGGAATGGGATTTTAAATGATGAGATGTATGTAAAAGGCTACAAATCCAAGAGGTTGAATGTCATGAGTTTACAATGGAAAACATTTGCTATGCTTCTGTGTATTTTTCCCTAAGCCTACACACTTTTGCAGTTGCCTGTGCCGGCCAGCTTGAGTGGGAAGGTAACATGAAATAGAAGACTGGCAAAGGGACAGGGCAGCAAATCCCCCCCGTGCCCACCTCCCTGCTCTAGGGAGAAGAGTACAAACTGAGTCTGGTAGAAAACGCCACAAGGGTAAACCATATACCCTAGAAATGTGAACGATTATCAGCATTAGCTTCAGTAATAACAACCAGTCAATAAACATTTATTTAGTGTCTATTACATGCAAGGGACTGTGTGAAGGAACAACCAAACCCCATGTATTATTGGGTCATCCACTATTGGTCATCATCACTATTGATCACTATAGTGACACATCCAGTATCTCATTTGAGATAGAGACTTCAGGAATTATGACTTCCACTTTACAGATTAGGCAACCAAGGCTCAAGAAGACAAGTAGGAAGCAGTCTCGTACAGCAGAAAGAGCACTGGTTCTGAAGTCTAAAGATTCATGTTCAAATCCCTACTTTCTGTGAAACTGGGCAAGTCATTTGAGTTTCTCCATCTAGAAAATACAGGGTTTTGATCAACTGGCCTGTTAAGTCCTTCCCAGGTCTAGACTGCTGAGCCTACAAGTCTGGTTCTGGGAAAAGAAACAAGGGACATGATTGACAACATTTATGACATGACAGGGAAATGATGATTTCTCAAGGCAAAAATATGGACTAAAAACTCATGGTTCGTCCTTCCAGGATGTCCCACCACCAGACACTCACTCAGGGAAGTGGTTCAACTTGAAGCCTGATTTTTTTTTCATTTCCTTCATTTCCCAACACAAGAAGATCACAATTTTTAAAATAACAACCAAGATCCCAAAAAGATTTGAACAAAGTAAAACACACACACACAAAAAGAATTCCTAAATCTTTCACAGGGGAAATATTTTAAATACACAAAGAATTATTGTCATTGTTTTTTCAAAACCGTGAACAAACCTTGCTGAGAGATCCATAATGGACGTATGAAAGTGTTTACAGATGGGAACGACTTCCACCCTCTCGTTTTTCGTGAGCTCCAGGGTTTCTAAGAACTTAACGGCCACACGTTCCAAGGCATCTTCAGGCCATGGCTGAAAAAAGGAAGCCATCATGTAAAATGTAAACAATTCTATTCTTTTACTATTGAAAGGCAGCAATGTCTAAAATGGTTCCTTTTTTAGCAAGACATTTATTGAGCATCTACTATGGGCCGAGCACTGCTCCAGATCCTGGAGACACAAAGACAGAAATGAGACAGACAAGGTAACAGTGCACCTATGGAAGTACTGCTCAGTCAACAAGCATTTATGTTTACCCTATGCCAGGCAAACATTAGGGATACAGAAGCAAAAATGATAATCTCTCCTATCAAGGATCCTACATTTCTCTGGAGAGATATGTTATCTAGAGAGATAAGTTAATATAAGCTAATTTATACCCTTCTGGGGGATACTGGATGCAAAGAATACAAAATAATTTTTCTCTAAAACATTTCTCTGTTTAAACATTCTATCTCCCATCCCTCTTAAGAGGAGAGAGACTTTGGGTTTTTGTCTTTGCGTCAGCAGAGTTTCTCACAATACCTGAGACACAGAAGCTGTTCAATAGATGCTCAATGAATGGTTTGCTATTAAGCAGCTTTTCTAATACAAATCACAGCAATGTAGCTTAATGGAATGAAACTGAGCTTTCCATGTTTTTCAACGTTTTTGAGACTTGAGTTTTAGAAGAAAGAAATGCTGGAAGATCAATGGCCAAGAATGACAAAGTTCTAAGTATGTTACAAAAATGAAATAAAACTGATCTATTAACAAACCTGGAACCAGTCGATGGTACAGCAATTGATGAGAGAGGGGAACTGCCTCAAGCGATTGCGAAAAGCATCCCCAATGGGGCTGAAGGCAACCACGACATGGAGATTGTCTCGGCACTGATTCACAAAGAAGGCGAACAGGGCCAGTGGACTGAGCTCGCCATGTTTGAGGCCAGCCTGGGCCGCCGGACGAACACCCTAAGGAGCAGGAGGAGAGGAAGTGGTCACAAAAGGGGGAAGGATGATTAAAGGCTGAAATCTGTCTTTGAGGAACGTTTTCATCATTCTTACTCTGTCCAAATATCCTCAGAAATTGGATATTATTATTTATGTTTACAGTCTTAGCTAATTTCCATTCCCATGATCACTTAGGCCACATGCCAGGCATTTTGCTAAACAATGAGTAGACAAAGAAAAGCAAATTGACTTTTTATATCCATTGATGTCCAAAACACTAATAGTGGTCAATAAATAAAAACAGGAGGAGTGGAAGGAGAGAGGAGGAGGAGGAGGAGGAGGAGGAGAGGAGGAGGAGGAGGAGGAGGAGAAAAATTAGAAGAAAAAGAGGAAGGAGGAGGAGGAAGAGAAGGAAAAAGAAGGAGAAGGAGGAGGAGGAGGAGAAAGAGGAGAAGGAGAAGAAGGAAGAGGAGGAAGAAGAGATGATGATGATGATGATCAATCCCTGAGATATAGTGCAATGGGAAAGAGCCCTGGACTTAAGTCAGAGAACAAGAGCCCAATGCTTAGGACCTGGGTGCAATCATTTAAGCTTGCTGGATTCTCAGCTTCCTCACCTGTAAAATGAAGAAATTGGACTAAATGGATCTGAGGTTCCCCTCACTCTAGAGCCATGATCCTAAATGTCTGATGTTCCACCCCCCACAAAGCAATCATTATAGGAAGCTTTGGTCTCCACCACCAGCTTCATCGTGGAGTGGACTTTTTTTTAATAGCTTTTTATTGATAAAACATATGCACGGGTAATTTTCCAACATTGACCTTCTATTCCTTCCAAAGCCTTTTGTTCTAAATTATCCCCTTCTTCCTCCCATCCTCTCCCCTAGATGGCAGGTAGTCCAATATATGTTAAATATATTAAAACATATGTTAAATCCAATATATGCATATTATTTGCTGCACAAGAAAAATCCAATCTAGAAAGAAAGAAAAAAAATGCAAGCAAACAATACCAGAAAGAGTGGCAATGCTATGCTGTGCTCCACACTTATTTCCTATAGTTCTCTCTCTGGGTATAGCTGATTCTCTTCATTACTAAATAATTGGAACTAGTTTGAATCATCCTATTATTGACGAGAGCCACGTCCATCAGAATTGATCCTCGTATAATATTGCTATTACCATGTACAATGATTCCCTGGTCCTGCTCATTTTACTCAGCATCAGTTCATGGAAGTCTCTCCAAGCCTCTCTGAAATCATCCTGCTGGTCTTTCTTACAGAACAATAATATTCCATAACATTCATATACCACAGTTTATTCAGCCATTCCCCACCTGATGGACATCCATTCAGTTTCCAGTTCCTTGCCACTACAAAGAGCTGCCACAAACAGTCTTACAAACGTGGGTCCCTTTCCCGCCTTTAAAATCTCTTTGGGATATAAGCCCAGTAGTAACACTACTGGATCAAAAGGAATGCACAGTTTGATAACATTTTGAGCATAACTCCAAATTGCCATGGAGTGGACTTCTTTAGGGATTCTGAGATGACAGATACAGGAGTCCAGAGGTTAGTGGAGCAAGAATAGATATTCCATGGGTCTACAAGCCTCGAGTGGCTCAGAAGGTTCAGATCACAAGGACAATTCTACAAATATCTGCTCTTTGCCTTGTCTCCCAACTAGTTTTCAGAAGGAATCTTTAACACACACAAGGTAAATTACTCTTTTACTTGTTCAATTCACCCACAACAAATTCATTTAAAGACAATTCATTTAATCTAATTTGCCTAAAGATCCATTATGAGGATAAGAAGGATCTCACTTTTTGGTCTCCAAGTAGGCCGGGGAAAAGTTCCTATGGTATTAGGAGCTTGTGGATGAAAACTCAGAGGGTCAGGCCCCTCTCTGCATCTTCATATCCCAGACAATCCAAGAACCTCCAAGTAGGTGTGAGAGGCAAGATGTAAATTCTTTCTCACTCTAGCCTTCCTTATTTACTATTTAATCAAACATGCTAAATGTAAATGAGATGAGTTCATCTTATTATTCTGACACTGCTTTATCCTTTCTGCCTGGGGGGTTGCTCCCCTTCTACTTCATTTTTGGCACTGGCCTGCATGCAGAATTACTAGAATGCTTTTCAGCAAGGAAGCTTACCTTGATCTATGACCAAATCAGATTTCTTCACATGGGCGTGTCCTGCACCAATTAAACGGCAGGGTTTTTAAATTATATCCTGTTCTGGACCCCTGACCACCCTCTCCTAGTCAGGAGAATAAGCATAAAGGGGCAATAGCAGAAAAGTAAGATTGCAAGGGGGAACCCAGACGTCTCACACAAACTATAACAAATCAAAGAAGCATAATTTATAAATTATGTCAAAGACCCCATGTTGATAACATATGGTGACTCAAGGGAACCATCCAGGTGCTAACAGGATTTTCTGGTCCTAGAACATGTACAGATGAATTCCAAAGACCAGCAGATTGCCCAGTGGTGCTGACAATTTTATGGATGTGTTCATTTTAAAACTTAATTGACAACTTTGAAAGGATTTGGAAGTGTTTCTGAACTAACCCAAAGTTGGCACAGGTAAGAGTCTGTTCCCAAAAATCCCTGTAAAAGGGATCCCTAATACAGCATCAGTAAGTACTTAATGCTTGTCCATATGCCCAAAGGACTAGCAAACTGTGATATCCTTTGATCCAGCAGTGTTTCTACTGGACTTATATCTCAAAGAAATCATAAAAGAGGGAAAAGGACCCATATGAGCAAAATGTTTGTATCAGCCCTTTTGGTAATGGTAAGGAACTGGAAACTGAGTGGATGCCCATCAGTTGGGGAATGGCTAAACAAATTATGGTATATGAAAGTTGTGGAATATTATTGTTCTGTAAGAAATGACCAGCAGGATGATTTCAGAGAGGGCTGGAGAAACTTACAGGAACTGATACTGAGTGAAGTAAGCAGAACCAGGAGATCATTATACATGGCAACAAGAAGATTGTGATGTTCAATTCTGATGGACATGGCTCTTTTCACAATGAGGTGATTAAAGCCAGTTTCAATAGACTTGTGATGGAGAGAGCCATCTGTGTCCAGAGAGAGGACTATGGGGACTGAGTGTGGATCATAACATAGTATTTTCCCCATTTTTGTTGTTTGCTTGCTTTTTTCTAATTTTTTTCCTTTTTGATCTGCTTTTTCTTGGGCAACATGATAAATGTGGAAATACGTACAGAGGAATTGCACATGGTTAACCTATATTGTATTATTTGCTGTCTAGGGGAGAGAGGGGAGAGAGGGAGGGAGGAAGAGAGAAAAATTTGAAACACAAGGTTTTGTAAGGGTGAGTATTGAAAACTATCTTTGCATGTATTTTGAAAAATAAAAAGCTATTATTATTTTTAAAAAAACAATGTTTGTTCACTCATTGATATCATATTGTTCGGATCAGAGCAGGAGTCAAATGCAAAACAGCATTCCACATGAATTGCTGTGGCCATTTTGAATGACAGTATTCATTTCATCATTTTATCGGTGTAGTGCATGCTGATCTCCAATATTGCTTTATGATGACATCACAGGATCAAAGGAGTCTAGATTTAGATAATGGACCACTAAGTTCAACTCCTTCGCTGTGCACCAGTGAAAGCTAACACTCAGTGTGGACTACCGAAGTCAGACTCCTAACACAAATAAGTGCTGCTAATCTGTACAGAAAGCTGTACATGACTTAATTTTAAAATGGAATGTTATTTATGTTTCATTGTATTTTCATTCATTTTTAAAATATTACATTTATATTACATTTTTATTTATAGGTATATAATTATATTTATATCTGTTTGGGTAATATGAGAAGGCTGTGGACCATATGCAGCCCCGAGTTCACACTCCCTGGGAGGTTTCAACACTTGTCTTTTTTCCTGTTCATATAACCATATAATAATTAAAATAGATCCTTTTCCTTTCATAAGACCTAGTAAACAAGGTTAAATAAATGAGATGAATTTTCTATCACAAACAAAATATCAAACAATATATCATGTCTTAAACTAGAGCTTCTTGATCTGGGTTCTATTAATTTGATTTTTTAAAAATATTGATTACCATTTCAATATAATTAGTCTTTTTAGCTATCCTATATATTTTATTTTATAGACTTCACCAAAGGGGTTCATGACCTTAAGGCTAAGAAATCCTGTCTTAAGATGACATTTAAACTAAGTTAAGACCTACAATAAATTTATTTCTCCACTTCTTAGGTCACAAAAGAATTCTCCAGAGATCGCATTTCATCAGCATATGAAAACCTGTCATACCTCCATCACTTCCTGTTTTTCATCTGCTGCAAAGATGTTTGGGACTTCTCCAGTGTTGAGTACACTGTCAACATCCTCCAAAAACGCTTCCTCCTTGATCTGCGTGTCTGTGATGAGAAACACTGTCTTCAAGCCCCTCATACCAGCACTTCTCAGGAGATTCTAAAAGGCAAAAAAGAAGCTTAGAAGACACAAAACAATAGGAATATGTAATCAGCCCCTGAGTTTTTTCCCTTCTACCCTCACTTTCTACCATCAGTCTGCAGATCATAGATTTAAAACTGGAAGATACCTCAAAGGTCTTTTGATCCAATATTCTCATTTTATAGAAAAGGAAACTGAGACCCAGGGAGCCTAAGTGACCATATCATCATCAACATCATCATCCTTCCTATTAGACCCTTATAGCCATTCATCAAGGTGAGAGGTAACTCAGATATCACAGCATTCCCAGTTATAGAATATATTCCCAGATATTCCCATTTATAGAATGGTGACAGAAATCAGCTATTATTGATTACTTTGAATTCATTTTTGGTTTGATTACGGGATTAAACTCATTCTTTAGGGAAAACTAACCCTAACAGCTGAGCCAAACTAATATAGACTGTGTCTTAAATCTAGGTTACTTATAAATTTAGTGAATAGACAGATTTAAAAAACTATCATTTAACAGCAGACAAATTAGAAGAATAAAATAATCATAAGATTATAAGGTTTTTCAAAAGGCTAAATTCCCTCTTCTAGCAGAAGGGGGATTGACCAGAGGCTAAGATCCATTTCTGGCAGTTGGAAGGAAAGACAAACTTCTCTCTCTTGGATAAGTTCCACTTTCTTTTTTTTCCCTTTTTTTAAAGAGCTACAATTTAAGTTGAGTAAGGAATCTACTAAGAATGATGTGGACAGAGGTACAGGGAGAGAAGACTGCTAACTACTGTCCACAAGTTCCTCTTTGTCAACACATTTTCTGGTCACAAAAGGCACCACATGTAGAAAAGACCTTCTGGCAAAGGATTTAAAAAGTCTAGGAGGACCTAACTCATCTGGTGACTTTCTGTGCTCAACTGAATTCTGTTCAAAACACATTTCTGTCATTCTTTGATTCCTCTTTTTTTATTATAAAAATTAGCTCTGTAAATCACTCCTGTTCTCTGACTCTGAGGGTTCAGGTAACCTGATTTGGGATGCAAATGCTAATTTTGCAAATTAAATCAGAGATGGCTTGGTAACTTTGTTCTCGGTTTCCTTTTTATTTCCAATTTATATTATATATATATATATGATAAATATATAAATTGCCAATTTATAGTTGGCACCCCAGATGGAACCTAAGGAATTCACTTCATTAAGTGGTCCTCTCCAAGGAATTTTCCTGAGAGCTCTCTGATCACTGGGAGACTTCTCAAAGGGCTGTGTTGGTGGCCTGGACTCTATCCTCAGTCCAAAGGTAAGGTAAGTCTCTGCTCTGAGAAGTAAACCACAAAACCACCAAATGTTTTACTCTGCAGAAATTGTTAAGTGCAAAGAGTTTTTAGAGGACATCCTCCCCATTAGTGGGGAAGAAAGTGTATTTTTGTTTTAATAAAAAATTATTCCCTGGGGAAGAAAAAGTTTTAAGAGAAAAAACCTTTAAGAAGTAGAGTATTTCATTTTTCTTTTTTTTTTATTCTCTTTTTAAATGTGATTTAGCAGAAAACCTAGAAGTAGTACAATTTTCTATTAGGAACTTGTTTTAAATAAATTTGAATTTTTAAAAAAAGGACAGGAAGGAAAATTTTGCTAAATTGTGTCAGTTAAATACATATGTGTATGTATATATGTGCAATTATGTATATACAATGTGCACTTTAGATGGATGAATCCAATTAGCAAATTAGGCTAATGCATTTAGATGTTAATTAGATAAGATTAAAAACATAAGACAAACAGTAAATTAATTTGTTAGAAGAATTAATATTGGACTGACAGCAGGACTATCCTAAATTATATGCATAATAAAGTAGACAAGTAAGATCCTAACTTCAAAATCTTCTAGAGAAAATTTAGAAGTTCAAGCCTAATTTAATGTTGTGCCAAGTCTTGTTATATGTTCTTTGTGTCTGTTTTATGAATAATAAATTTAAGTTTAGGAATGATGGATTCCTTGCTTCAGATAGAAAGGGACCTTATATGCTTAAGAAAATCTTTTAAGAGAATGGGAAATCTGGGCTGTCTTCTCTGAGCTTTGTGTTTTTCTATACTGGTAGGTATTTCCAAGCATTTCCTTCGTCCTGTGCTTTTTCCTGCAGAACAGTAAACCAGAGAAGAAAGACTAAAGAAAATAAAACATCAAAAAGAAATCTTCAGAAAAGACAAGTCTCTTTCTCTCATTCTATTTCCAATACAAGCCAATTGGAGGTTGCAGAGATGAAAGACAGATTAAAAAATAATAATAATTAGAGACTAAATTTATTATTCTCTAGTTGAAGATACTTAACAAAAATTGACCGATTAATTATTCCATAAAAAGAACTTTAAAATGACTAAAGATTGATTTTGAAGCTGCATTTTGAATTTTAAGAACTGTTTTATTAATCATAAAATCTATTCAGAAGAGATTTAGTGAAATAGAAATTCAGTAAAATTCAGAGAAGTGTTAAAATAGGAAAAAATTTGGGAAATTGATACAGGACAAATTAGAATAAAATTTCTGTGGATTTAATTTCACAACTCAGAATTTTAAAAAGAAGTGCATTTGCTAAGCCCTAAGCAGTTTCAGTTAGTCAATCTCTGAGTCTGAGGTTGTGCGAATCACTTTGTAAAACTGGTTTTTAGTGTAGATTAAAGATATACTTTAAAACTGTACTTAAAAGTTGGGACAAATTTATTGCAGGAAGGAACTCTGAATTTTTAGAAGACAAAATAGGAAAACTTTAGACCATTCTTCAGATTCCAAAAGAATGAAAGTAAGTAGATTTGGAATTATTTACCCTTCTGTTGCTTACTGCTTTTAAGCAACCAGCCTGAAGGAACTTGTTTTGAAATCATGAAGCAACTGCAAGTAGTTGAAATAATAAACTGTAACAAATTGTTTAGGTAAATTGGAAACACAGTAAAACTTATGTTGAAATCAATGGAAGTAAAATTAGATTCAAAATTATATTTTGGTAGAACTATAATAAATAAGGCTATTACAAGTCAGGGTAAGAATTATCAAAGATAGAATCAAACAAGAATATAGCAGCATAAGAAGTAAAGGAGTAAATTAAATGTTTACATACCTAACGGAGGGTGCTTAGACTACAAAAGAGCAAATTAAAAGGAATATATTACCCACAAATATTAGAAGAAGGAGGAGGATGAGGGGGAGGAAAGAAGGAGGAGGAAAAAGAGAGGAGGAGGAAGAAGAAAGGAGGAGGAGGAGGAAGAGAAGGAAGAAAGAAGAAAGGAGGAGGAGGAAAGAAGAAAAGAGGAAGATGAGGAGAAAGAGAAGAAAAAGAAAAAAGAAGAAAGTATTTTGAGAGATGAACTGACAAATATAAGTACAATGATAATCTTGAGTCCCAAAATTTAAATCTTGGCAGCTAATGACCCTTATGAAAGTTGAGATTTTCAAGTTATTATCATTAGCAATTATACAGCTATATTTCATTTAGGTCAATTCAAAGTTAAATTAATGGGATGAGAATTTCTGTTAATTGAAAGTCACTAGAAAATTAACTATGCTGATGACCTCCAACATTGGAAAGAATCAAAACGTTGTAAAATGAAGAAGCAATTAGGAATGAAGATCATTCACACGCAATAGCGCCAAAATGGAAGCTACTTTTATACAATGCTATTAAATCATATCTTAAGAAAGGAATATAGTTATAAGATGGAAAAAAACTTCAATATTTCATTTAGAGGGCATATCAAGTGAATGGTAATAATAATTTACTATTTATTGTGAGAGGAATGATAGAGATCCTTTAACCTAATAATATCCTTGCAATATTTAGGACTTGGCCATGAAATAGATGGATAAATACTTTTCCAGCATAAAAGAAGTTAATTTTCATAAGGAGATAGAGCACCTTTTTCTCCATGTTTCTCAATAATGATCTAGAAAGGACCGTAAACTTTGCAGTGAGTTGTATATTTGATTGTCATTTATTAAAAAAAAAAAAAAAAAAAAAAAGACTATAGACCTTAAAGAAATTAGAATGAACTGTGAATTTGTAAGCTAAAGAGAAACAGATGAGAGCACTGCAATTAATTGGTTTTTTTTTGTAGATTAAAGATATACTTTAAAACTGTACTTAAAAGTTGGGACAAATTTATTGCAGGAAGGAACTCTGAATTTTTAGAAGACAAAATAGGAAAACTTTAGACCATCTTCAGATTCCAAAAGAATGAAAGTAAGTAGATTTGGAATTATTTACCCTTCTGTTGCTTACTGCTTTTAAGCAACCAGCCTGAAGGAACTTGTTTTGAAATCATGAAGCAACTGCAAGTAGTTGAAATAATAAACTGTAACAAATTGTTTAGGTAAATTGGAAACACAGTAAAACTTATGTTGAAATCAATGGAAGTAAAATTAGATTCAAAATTATATTTTGGTAGAACTATAATAAATAAGGCTATTACAAGTCAGGGTAAGAATTATCAAAGATAGAATCAAACAAGAATATAGCAGCATAAGAAGTAAAGGAGTAAATTAAATGTTTACATACCTAACGGAGGGTGCTTAGACTACAAAAGAGCAAATTAAAAGGAATATATTACCCACAAATATTAGAAGAAGGAGGAGGATGAGGGGGAGGAAGAAGAAAGGAGGAGGAGGAAGAAGAAAGGAGGAGGAGGAAGAAGAAAGGAGGAGGAGGAGGAAGAGAAGGAAGAAAGAAGAAAGGAGGAGGAGGAAAGAAGAAAAGAGGAAGATGAGGAGGAGAAAGAGAAGAAAAAGAAAAAAGAAGAAAGTATTTTGAGAGATGAGCTGACAAATATAAGTACAATGATAATCTTGAGTCCCAAAATTTAAATCTTGGCAGTTAATGACCCTTATGAAAGTTGAGATTTTCAAGTTATTATCATTAGCAATTATACAGCTATATTTCATTTAGGTCAATTCAAAGTTAAATTAATGGGATGAGAATTTCTGTTAATTGAAAGTCACTAGAAAATTAACTATGCTGATGACCTCCAACATTGGAAAGAATCAAAACGTTGTAAAATGAAGAAGCAATTAGGAATGAAGATCATTCACACGCAATAGCGCCAAAATGGAAGCTACTTTTATACAATGCTATTAAATCATATCTTAAGAAAGGAATATAGTTATAAGATGGAAAAAAAACTTCAATATTTCATTTAGAGGGCATATCAAGTGAATGGTAATAATAATTTACTATTTATTGTGAGAGGAATGATAGAGATCCTTTAACCTAATAATATCCTTGCAATATTTAGGACTTGGCCATGAAATAGATGGATAAATACTTTTCCAGCATAAAAGAAGTTAATTTTCATAAGGAGATAGAGCACCTTTTTCTCCATGTTTCTCAATAATGATCTAGAAAGGACCGTAAACTTTGCAGTGAGTTGTATATTTGATTGTCATTTATTAAAAAAAAAAAAAAAAAAAAAAAAGACTATAGACCTTAAAGAAATTAGAATGAACTGTGAATTTGTAAGCTAAAGAGAAACAGATGAGAGCACTGCAATTAATTGGTTTTTTTTGTGAAAAAAGAAAAACTTGTGCTGTAATGAAAAGCACAAAGATTAAGTATGTAGGCAATCTTGGAGATGAATGAGAAGTAAACTAGAGGAATTAAATTGGTAAAAGAAAGTAATGTGTTAGATAAGGCAATAAGAAAAGTCTAGTTTTGAATGCTTTTTATAAAAGGGGGGGAGGGGAAAGATGACTGTTTAAGTAATCAAGTGTGGATAAGAAAAGAATGGATATAGTTTTTTTTTAAAAGCTGGAGTCTACACTGACACAGCTAGATTTTTTTAAAAAGGGAGGAGGGTTGAAGTCTTGAAAAAAGGAAACTTGAAAAATGGTTTTGATCTTACTGAGAAAAAAATTTTTAAGAGAATTTGGCTAATTTTTTTAGAAATGCCTGAAGGTTCATTGGTAGGGTTAAGTTAGAAAAACGAAAGGGATTGGTTTGGTTCTGTGGGTAATTTAAAAAAATTTAAAAGGCAGTTATGGGGGCTGGAAGCACAACCATGAGTTGTTGGAATTTATTTAATATAAATCAACTAAAAATAATATATCTTAGTGAAAAATAAGGTTTAGGGGGCAGCTAGGTGCTGCAGTGGATAGAGCACCAGCCCTGAAGTCAGGAAGATCTGAGTTAAAGTCTGGTCTCAGACACTTAATACTTCCTACTTGTGTGACCCAGGCACTTAATCCCAATTGCCTCAGCAAAAAAAAAAAAAAAGAAAGAAAGAAAGAAAGAAAAGAAAAAGAAAAAAAAAGATAAGTTAAGACTTTATATAATTGAATAGATGAAATTTTACTTAAGAAGAAACTTGAGAAATTTGGTGTTATATTTTAAAAACATGACATTTCTTGTTTTCTAAAAGAATTTAGAATAAGACATAATAAAATAATATAAAAATAATAAAAAGCTAAGTTTCCCCTTTCTGGCAGCTGGAGAAAGATTAGCCAGAGGTTAGTTAACTTCCTCTTTCCAGTCTCAGTGGAATAAGCGCCTTTTTTTTCCCCTTGAGATAAGAGTTTTAAATTGAGTAATAGATTCTGCTAAGGGCAATGGGGTTTATGGGGGACTGCTAGTCCACCATCAGGGATCACATGTTCCTTTTTCTGATTACAAAAAGACACACCTGCAGGAAAGGACTTCTGGCATAGGAGTAAGGAACTCTGGGAGAAGCTAACTGCCAGGAACTAGCTTTGTACAACACAAGCTTCTGTCATTTTAAAAATCTTTTTTGTTATAAAAGAAAAACTTGTGCTGTAATGAAAAGCACAAAGATTAAGTATGTAGGCAATCTTGGAGATGAATGAGAAGTAAACTAGAGGAATTAAATTGGTAAAAGAAAGTAATGTGTTAGATAAGGCAATAAGAAAAGTCTAGTTTTGAATGCTTTTTATAAAAGGGGGGGAGGGGAAAGATGACTGTTTAAGTAATCAAGTGTGGATAAGAAAAGAATGGATATAGTTTTTTTTTAAAAGCTGGAGTCTACACTGACACAGCTAGATTTTTTTAAAAAGGGAGGAGGGTTGAAGTCTTGAAAAAAGGAAACTTGAAAAATGGTTTTGATCTTACTGAGAAAAAAATTTTTAAGAGAATTTGGCTAATTTTTTTAGAAATGCCTGAAGGTTCATTGGTAGGGTTAAGTTAGAAAAACGAAAGGGATTGGTTTGGTTCTGTGGGTAATTTAAAAAAATTTAAAAGGCAGTTATGGGGGCTGGAAGCACAACCATGAGTTGTTGGAATTTATTTAATATAAATCAACTAAAAATAATATATCTTAGTGAAAAATAAGGTTTAGGGGGCAGCTAGGTGCTGCAGTGGATAGAGCACCAGCCCTGAAGTCAGGAAGATCTGAGTTAAAGTCTGGTCTCAGACACTTAATACTTCCTACTTGTGTGACCCAGGCACTTAATCCCAATTGCCTCAGCAAAAAAAAAAAAAAAAGAAAGAAAGAAAGAAAGAAAAGAAAAAGAAAAAAAAAGATAAGTTAAGACTTTATATAATTGAATAGATGAAATTTTACTTAAGAAGAAACTTGAGAAATTTGGTGTTATATTTTAAAAACATGACATTTCTTGTTTTCTAAAAGAATTTAGAATAAGACATAATAAAATAATATAAAAATAATAAAAAGCTAAGTTTCCCCTTTCTGGCAGCTGGAGAAAGATTAGCCAGAGGTTAGTTAACTTCCTCTTTCCAGTCTCAGTGGAATAAGCGCCTTTTTTTTCCCCTTGAGATAAGAGTTTTAAATTGAGTAATAGATTCTGCTAAGGGCAATGGGGTTTATGGGGGACTGCTAGTCCACCATCAGGGATCACATGTTCCTTTTTCTGATTACAAAAAGACACACCTGCAGGAAAGGACTTCTGGCATAGGAGTAAGGAACTCTGGGAGAAGCTAACTGCCAGGAACTAGCTTTGTACAACACAAGCTTCTGTCATTTTAAAAATCTTTTTTGTTATAAAAATAAACTCTGTAAATCACTCCTGTCCTCTGACCTCTGAAACGTCAGGTGACCTGATCTGACATGTAAATACTAGCTTTACAAATTAAATCATAGATGGTGCGGTAATTTTATCCTGTTTCCTTTTAATTTCAAATAATTGATTTGAATAATGTTAAGCTTTCTTTATGTGCTAAATGCTTATGTATAAAAATATGAGCTTTACTGAATGTGTAGGAAGCAGAGGAACACAATGGTTTTACTTCCCCACACACAATTTCACCTCTGATCTGCTCCTGGTGAGAAAGATAAAGACTAGAAATCCTGTAGCTCAGGCAGAAGTCTAGGATCAAGCCAGACTTTGCTCCAGACCACAGTCTCAGGTGAGCCAGTTCCTTCCAGCCCCCTGGAGCATCTCATGCCAACAGGGACCCTTCAGAAGGACCCGGCCTCAAAGCTCAAATAGCCCTCCCTATGTAGATGGAGGGACCGTGCAGATAGCCAGCACTGGCTGAGGCTCCCAGACTGGTTGCAGCCTGCCAGGTCCCTACATCTGTCTCAATTGGCTACCATGGGCAAGGCTGTGGGAGTCCTCCTGATTTTCAGTCAAAGGAATCCGTCCTTCGTTCCCAGTGTTCTAAGTTCTCCGGCCCTGCCTTCGAGCCGCAGTAGTCACCACCAATAATATAACATTATTCTCCTTCATGACCCCCACCACACATGGTTCTTTCAGCACCCTGGCCAGTAGCCTTCTGCAAGGCCAGGCTATTGGGACTTCCATACCCATTCTGTTCCTCCCCCATTTCTCATTCCCGCCACCATTTTAAGAACCAAAACCAAGCCATATGTCGAGCCAGAGAATCACAGAATCTCAGCATTCGAGGAGCCTCTGAAGGGGATCTGTTATGGCCTCCTAAATAAGACTCCCAACTACATCCCTAAAAAGCAGACAGGCTCTGTGACCCTTCTACTATTCCCTGAGAAGACGCCAACCCAAATTTGGCCAATTTCTCCTCTCTTTCCACAGATGTGAAAAAAGAAAACTGGAGTAGGTGATCACTAAGCCCCATGCACCTATAAAGTTTTTCACTTAAGACATCACTATTCCATCCAGCTGGCTCTTCAATCCACATGCTTTCTTACTGGTAGAGGGATCTCTTGAAAAACATGGTAGAAACTTTATAATCATTTTACCTTGAGGTCATCTCTCCATTCATTCATCCCATAACTCTTGGAAATTTCTGGTTGGAACATCTGCATCTTTGCCATAGATGTGGCAAGTCGGGTCATAGATTGGCGGCCACTTCCTCCCAGACCAACCAGCAAAGCATTTCCCCCAGACTGCTTCAGGATGCGGCAAATTCGAGAAAGGTGTTCCAACACATACCTGCCGTGGGGCCATTATCAACAAAACATGTGAGTGTCAAGTGAAATGAATTTGTTTGATCGTGTAGCTATATTTATGTCACAGGAGACTATATTGTCTACCCAATAAAGTGGTGACTGCTGATGATAAAACACGCACACATACAACTTTTTAAACAATGGTTTCAGCTGGATAATTTGGAGGCAAAGGAAAACTAATTAAAAGTTAACTCTAGAAGAAGGGTTATAAACTTAGGGGGTCCATGAATTTAGATGAGGTTTAAAAAAAGTACATCTTAACTTTCACTCATCTCTAACTGAAAATCTAGCATTTCCTTCAATTATTTAAAAATATAATGAGGTTTTTTTTTTTAAGTACTTCTTAACTTTCACTAGTCTCTAATTGAAAACATAACATTTCCTTCAATTATTTAAAAATACTATTTTGAGAAGGGCAACACAGACTTTCCCAGATCACCAAAGGATTTCATGATGCAACAACAAAGTTAAGAAACCCATGTTCTAACAGGGGTCCTCAAACTTTTTAAATAGGGGGCCAGTTCACTGTCCCTCAGACTGTTGGAGGGCCGGACTATGGTAAAAACAAAAACTTTGTTTTGTGGGCCTTTAAATAAAGAAACTTCATAGGCCTGGATAAGGGGGATATCGTCCTCAGCTACCACATCTGGCCCGCGGGCCCTAGTTTGAGGACCCCTCATCTAGAGAATGAAATATTTATCCATTTTCATAATCACTCTTTTCCTGTATCTGATCTCATAGCTGTAGATATTCCCTCCATTAGTGCAACTGCAACCCCACCATGTCTCACCTACTTGAATCATAGATATAAAATAACAATAATGACAATTCTGTTGTTCAATTGTTCTCGGGAATGCTGACTCTTTGTGACCCCACTTGGTTTTCCTGGCAGAGAAACTAGAGTGGTTTATCATTTCCATCTCCAGTTCATTTGACAGATGAAGAAACTGAGGCAAATGGGTTGCCCAGGGTCACACAGTCAGTAAGTATCTAAAGCTGAATTTGGATTCAAGAAGATGTGTTTTCCTGACTCCAGGCTTGGCACTTTATCCACTTTGCCACTAGTTTCCCCTAATAACAATACCTAATATTTATATAATAATGTTTGAAGGTTTATAAAAACACTTTACAATATGATCTGATTATCACAGCCACTCTGGGAGGGAGATACTATTATTTTACAGATGAGGAAACTGAAGTAGACAAAGTCAAGTGACTTGCCCATTGTAGCACAGCCTTGTCAAAGCTTGATTTGAACTCAGGTCCTCCTGAGGTCTGGTGTTCTATCCACTATATCACTACACTTTTTCTAGAGCTAGAATAACCTTAGAGGCTCTAAAGTCTACTCCCTTCATTTTACAGATTAAGGAAACAGATTTAGAAAAGCTAAGTCACTTGCCTTGTCTCATACAGCTAGGAAGTATCTAAAATGGAGTCTGGAGCCAAGTCTTACTTACTCCACATTCAAAGCCCTTCCCTCCACACAGCCTTTCCCTACCCAGAGAAGAGATTCAGGATTTGGGAAGTCTTCCTCTGCAATCAATTTAAAAGCATTCATTTGGCACCCATGTGCCAGGCCCTGCTCTAGGTTCTGGGATCACAAAGACAGACAATGACTCAGGGATGCCCTCAAGGAGCTTGGCTTGTATTAAGGAAAACTATGGGGAAGCAAATATGCAAAAGCCAAAGAGATCACCAAGCTCTCTTCAACCCACCAGCTGCCCTGTCAGCCCTGGCTCTTGCACACATCCCAGGAGTCACCACACTTATGGTAATTATGGCAATATCCTTCAATTATAGCAAAACTGGACAATGGCAAGATGGCTGCTTGTCCATCTCATTTACGTGGAAATGGAGAAGTCCTTCTACCTACCAAAATGATGACTGGGGTAGCAAAGGGTTAGTCAATCTAAAAGACCTGAACAGAAGCCTGAGGGGAGGGTAAAGCTTTGGTCCCCAATGGACGCACCGGAAAATGACGAGGTTCATTCTCGTCTTGTGGGTCTGGTTGTATTCCTCCAAACATTGTTCTACTACGTCATTGAAAGTCTTCACATCTGGAATTTCTATGTAAACTCTTTCATCTCCTTCAAGATCTGGATTCATGTAATCCCCAAACAGGAGACTTCTTAAATCCTCCTCTTTTACCTACAATGTCCAAGTAAGGAAATGTAAAACGTTCTACATTTCTAATGATAATAGCTAACATTTATTTAGTACTTGAAGGTCTGCAAGATATTGTCCATGTTTTAGCTCATCGATCCTTACAACAGCCCTGGGAAGTCATTACTATTATCATCCCCAATTTACAGAGGAAATTGACACTAAAGGAAGTGAAGTGACATCCAATGTCCCACAAAGGCTAGTAATGATCTGAGGCTGCATTTGAACTCAGGTCTTGCAGGTTGTAAATTATGTGCTCTAGGTGCTATAGTTATGGTGCTCTCTAGTGTCCCTTTACACACTCTGCATCCAATCAATGCCTTCTTGCAGGAATTCTTGTTGGTAATATATAAAAATGCTGATGATTTCTGTAGATTTATTTTGTATCCTGCAACTCTGCTAAAGTTGTGAATTGTTTCTAGTAGTTTTTTAGTAGATTCTCTGGGGTTCTCTAAGTATACCATCATATCATCTGCAAAGAGCAATAATTTGGTTTCCTCATTGCCTACTCTAATTCCTTTAATCTCTTTTTCTTCTCTTATTGTAGAAGCTAACATTTTCAATATAAAACTATATAGTAATAGTGATACTAGGTAACTTTGTTTCATCCTTGATCTTACTAAGAATGGTTCTAGTTTGTCCCTATCACATATGATGCTTGATGATTGTTTTAAATAGATGCTACTGATCAATTTAAGAAAAACTTCATTATTTCCTATATTCTCTAGTGTTTTTAAAAGAAATGGTGTTGGATTTTATCAAATGCTCTTTCTGCATCAATTGAGATAATCATACGATTTTTGTTAGTTTGTTTATTGATATAGTCAATTATGCTAATAGTTTTGCTAATATTGAACCAGCCCTCTTGCAGGAGTTTTTAACAAGGCTAACTGTACTTCATTATAATTGATTTCCTTCGAAATCTGCTCTATCTTGGCACTGTACAAACACAATTTCCAGAGGTCCATGGGCATCACCAGGCTGCTAGAAGGGGCTGCAGCCTCGAGGAGGATGCTCCTCTTGCTTCTGTCTCCTAATTTGGCACAGAAATGAATCCTGGATGGAGAAGGCCCGGCCAGATCCCCCTGGCTGCAGCCTCTGTGGCCAGATGTCACCTTACCGACTTGTTCTCCTTCCTCAGGTGGGTGAAGACGGTGTCAAAGTTCTCTCTGAAGTGGTCCTTGATGACGGTCTTGATCTGATCAAACAGCCACCCTCGGTCAAAGTCGTCCACCAGGCGGTCGTAGAACACCCGCAGGACCTCATGGACGAAGAGCCGCACCATCGTGTGCTTGTGCTCCACCGCTTCCCTGTCGATGAGCAGGCAGCCCAGAATGACCCGGGAGAAATCCCGCAGGTTGAATGTGTAGTGAGACTTGGCTGGGGTGGGCAATAGGTTTTCCATGGACCGTTTATAGATCTTGGGATATGCAAAGGAAAATAAGTCATGAAGCAGAAATAGAACAGTTGTAATCACTAAATCCATCTGCTTATAACATATCGAGATTAACATTTAGCATACTGAGACTCATTAACAATATTATTATGTTATGTATTATTATAATGTATATTTTATATATAGCTAATATTAATAATTAACATTTAGAATCATTAATGAATAATACAATAACTGACATTTAGCATCTTGAGACTCATTAACAATATAATTGACATTTAGCATATTGAGATTCAATGAATAATATCATAGTAATTGACATTTAGCATATTGAGGCTCATTAACAAATAATATAATAATTGACATTTAGTATATTGAGATTCATTAACAAATGTCATAATTATTGAATTTATATTTTGAGACTCAGTAACAAATAATATGATTATTGACATTTAGTGTATTGAGGCTCATTGACAAAAGATATGATAATAATTGATATTTAGTATGAGACTCATTAATAATATAACAGAATATAATAATAATAATTGACATTTGGTATATTGAAACTCATTAACAAATGTCATAATTATTAACATTTATATATTGAGACTCAGTAACAAATAATGTCATAATAATTGACATTTAACATTGTGATTCATTGATAAATTATATAATAATAATTGTTGACATTGCATATTGAGATTTGTTAACAAATAATGTAATAATAATCATTGAAATTTATCATACTTTGCAATTCCCTTTATAGGTATTTTCTCATCTTAGTCTCACAACCACGTGAGTTAAGTGTAAAACAAGAAAAATCATCTGTTTTGTAAATGAGAAAACTGAGGTTTAGGAACATTTAAGTGATGAGTGAATGAAAATGTGCTTATTAAGTACTTATTATGTGACAGGAACTATAAAAAAACAAACAGAAATAAAAGTTTGTTCTCGAAGCAATGATATCATAAGATAGATAACAAATTAAATAGGAGGAGGGAGAGTCGAATATCATAAAAAGAACCTGGATACAACTTGTTTGGAAATGGCAGAGAAGCAGAAGCAGATTCCAAGCAAGATAAGGCAAAAAGTCACCTCTTGGAGTCAAGAGTTCAAGCCCAGTTCCTGGAGGAGGAGGAAAAGGAGAAGGATGACAACCAATAATAAGGGTCTGGTATTGGATTTGAACTCTGGTCTCCCTGACTCCAGGCCCAGCAATCCGTTTGCTGTTTAATTTTACATATAAAGAAACTAAGACCCAGTTGGATGTTGTTGCTTTATACTGAGAGCTATACAGACTGCCCTTTTCCCAATGGGCTCCCCAACCTCTATAAAGAGGGAACCAAAATTCAAATGGTTTTTTAAAATTCAAAGCAACAGGCCAAAATGGGGCTCTATAGAGCTTTCAGAGACCCTAGCAGGTCACCAGATCCTACAGGTTAAGTAATTTGCTCAGGGTATGCAGCTAAAAAGTATCTTAGGAAGGATTTGAAACCTTCCGACCAGTGCACATCCAGTGTCTACCTGCTATGGCTCCTAAGAACTCTTCCTTGTATTTAAAAGCCAAAAAGGTTATGTCTCTTCAAGAACTAGAGCTGGAATTTGTTCATCTATGGCACCTGCATTAAGGTGGTGCTCTAATGCCAGAGGGCAGAGCACAATTTAATATCAGGAGACAGATGAGAGAAGCAGGTCATACCAGGAAAGTGGGCAGTGGATGCCCCAGAAAAGAGATCAGGGCAAACGTGGGCCCATGAGAGCTTAGGAGAGGGAGATTAGAGCATGCAATAGCATGGAGACATGGAAGGCAAAGAGCAGGGATGGAGGAAGTCAGTGGCTTGAGACAAAGCCCAGTTAACCTCATGCTAGTTATGACTGCTCAAGCCTACACACAAGTCCTGGCTGCTACTGGCAACCATCACCATCGATCAGTATTTATTAAGCACCTACTATGTGTCAGGCACTGGGCTGAGTGCTAAACCAGCAACTATCACCATCGATCAGCATTTATTAAGCACCAGTTACTATGTGCCAGGCACTGGGCTGAGCACTAAGCCATCAAAGGAGTTGTCTGCTGGAAAGAATGGCGTTCTTCCTCCTCCAACCTGGTGGGGAGCCCAACAAAGGGACTCTGGGCATCCAGTCTGCCCCAACAGTCCTAATGCAGTTCAGGTCACTCACCTCCATAGTCCCATTAACAATTTGGTTTCCAAGAGCAAAGTACTCTGGTGTGAAATCGCGAGTCCTCAGGTAGAAAGCAACAATGGCGGAGAAGATCCTGACCATGGTTTCATCACTGAAGGTGTTAATGGAACAGATGTTGAAATGGCGTATGAATCGCGGAGTGACGGGATTCCTCCCCCCACCTGGTGGGCCCATCGCAGCAATCAGCTGGATGTCCTGCAGCACAATTTTAGTCGTGTCCTTCAAGTCGTACCTTCGAATCACACACAGATTTCAAAATCCATCATAATCCTAACAAGTCAATGCTGCCCCCAAAAGATCTCTCTGATTGTCCCCGTCTTACAGAATAGCAGACCCATTTCTCAACCAACCCCCAAAGGACACATACTCTGACAAAAGATAATATAATAAGTGACTAGATTTATATGGCAGTGCAAAGTGTTTCACATGAGCTCAACTCTCCAAGAATAAGTGCCATTATTGTCCCCATTTCACAGAATTAGACTGAGATTAAGTGACTTGGTTACAAAGCTAATAAGTGAAGAAGAATCTGAAACCAGCCTTACCTGACCCATGTCCAGTGCCCCACCCACCCCATCACACTGCCTCCTCAGAGCTGGGCCAGAATTACCCAGTGATCAGAGCAGGCAATCGGAGGTGGGGAGGAAGCCTAGGACTTTGGTTTCCTCACCCCTTAAATGAGATGGAGCAGAAAATGGCAAACTCTTCCAATATCTTTGCCAAGAAAACCTCAAATGGGGTCCCAGACAGACCAAACAATGACTGAAAGACTCCCCATGGTCCACAACCTAGTGGCCAAGAAGGGAAATTCATCTCCGACTGGAACAGTCCAGGCTTCTTCCATTCAGAAGCACCCTAATCAATGCAGGACACTTGTAGCCTGAGTCAGGAGGGTCTCAGGGACTATATCTAGGCTAGCTTTCTCATTTGACAGATAAGGGAAACTGACACACAAAGAAATGAAAGACTTGTCCAAGATTCTATCAAAGCTAAGACGTGAATTCGGATCTCATGATTCCAAATTTGGGGCTCCTTGCACTTTCCAAGAACTGAGTGGGAGGGATTAAAAAGGGGGGGGGGTAATAAAACAAGCGTGCTCTGTGCTGGAAAGGGATAAAAAATGGGGGGGAGAGAATAAAACAAAGTGTGCCCTGGACTGGAGAGGGATAAAAAGGGGGAGGGTGGAGAACAAAATGAGTGCACTCTGTGCTGGAGAGAAAACTGCAGGAAGGAGCTTCTGAACAGGAAATGGTGAGGCAATCATTCCAGCAAGTCATGGGAGACTCTCACCACTCTTACATATCCTGGGTCCTTCGCTCAGGATGAGGACATGGAAAATCGGGCTGCTGGAGTGAGAAGGGCCTTAGAAGCCAGGCTAGCTTGGCCTGGCCCTGCTGAGCTCAGGCTTTCCTGACCATGGGCCCAGCTCCCTACCCGCTGGGCCACTTGGCTGCCCCAACCCACCATGACTTCACTTGAATAGTTACCAATTTTTATAGTCAAAAAATTGGCGTAACAGTTCAATAGGTGGCTGAGCTCCATATTTCTCCAGGGCCGGCATATTCATGTCATCTATAAATATCACGCACTTCTTGCCCATGGGAGGGCCAAACACTCCTTTGCGCCTCTTGTCCAACCTTGCCATGATAATGTTCTAAGATGTAGAAAAGACCAAGGATGAACTGAATATGGATGTAGTATTATTAATTATTACTTACATTAAAAAGCAGCCTTGATTTATCCATTAGTTCCTAAAAACTATGACAATAATGGACATCCACTCTTCTTAATGATAACATCAGAACAAAAATAACTAGACTAGGGGCAGCTAGATGACACAGTAGATAGAGAACCAGCCCTGAAGTCAGGAGGACCTGAGTTCAAATCTAGTCTCAGACACTTAGCACTTCCTCTCTGTGTGACCCTGGGCAAGTCACTTAACCCCAATTGCCTCAAAAAAAAAAAATAAATAGCTAGACTAAAGCTTTCTTAAATTTTGAGTGTTCACCCCCATATGGGGTCACACAACTAAAGGTGGGGATCATGAAAAATTGGCAACTGTCGAAGGTTTCTAAATGCAATGACCAAAAACTCATTTAAAATCCAACACACAATGAATCCAAGATGTTTCTGGCAGTTCTTCCCTGTGTTGCATGTAGCACAATTTCACCACAGTCTTGAACACACAACATGCGCCCTTTGTACCAATGCTGCCCGAAATACCTCGTCGCCACATCAAAATTTCTCAGGCAAAAAGGGGTTGCAAGTGGAAAAACTTTAAGAAATCCTGCACTAGATCCTGGAAAGTTAATCTTACTTGATAAAGAGTTATTCAAATAAAGAGAGAATAAACAACATACATTTTACTGATTTTAATCTGACCTGAACTTGATTGGCACTGGTCCTTGCAGAGAAATTAACAAAGAATGGAAAATATTGATCCCTGTTCAAATGATGCATGAGTTTATCCTTCACATAGACTGATTTCCCAGTACCTGTTGGACCCACGAAAAGCAGTGGCCTTTATGTTTAAAAGAAAAAAAATAAGATATAAGTAAATCAGTCAAAGAGAAAATACAGGAGAAAGACTCCTTTATTGTAAGTTAACAGAAACTGGAGTCCTCTGAAAAGACAGTTATGCGTATACTACGAAAAAATACAGTGTTTGGGGACTGAGGAACTGGGTTAAAATCCTCTCTCTGCTCCCGGCAATATTGGACCGTGAGCAAATCCAGTCACCACCTGAGTGTCAATTTCCTCACCCCCAAAATAAGGTGCGTGGATGAGAAGATGACCCCTAAAATCCCATCTAGCTCTAGAGCTCTAAACTGTTAAGGACAGTTTAATTTAAGTTGATACTCCCCTTCAAAATGACAAGATCCTCAGCAGACCTGTATAACCTGTAGCTCACCGTCTCAATTTTTCTGACTTGAATATGAAGAGCTTTGACTAAAGCCAAAATTTCCTGAGGTCCATGAATTCTTTAAATATTTCGATAATTAACTATATTTCAATATATTTTTGGTTCAATATATATTGGTTGATTTTGCAATCTTATGTATTTTGTTTTATGCATTGTTAAAAGAAAGGAGCCAGAGACTTCACCAGACTGCCCACAGTCCATGAAACAAAAAAAAAGATGAAAAATTCCTAGACAAAATGACTTCCAAGTTCCTCTTAGTAATAAAATTCCCAGGAAATGAAAAATTGTATTTACAAAGTTGGAGCAGAAGAGAATTGCTTACTTCTGATTGGTAAGACACAAATCCATTAAAAAAGTATATCTAATTGTGTCCATTGTAGGAACGATAATTTCTTGAATTTTGGTTTTCTTGTCTCCTAAAGAAGTAGATTTAATTAATTCATTCCAGTGGACCCACCGGCCTCGGTTCTTCAACTACAAAAAAAAAATTTTTACATATTGTTAAATCCGTGAATTTAAATGTAGTTAAAAGATTTTTCTTCATCATTTACTTTTTAAATGATCCTGTTTGCTTTGGAAGATTTCATATATATATATTCATTATATATATATAATGTATATATATATATATATATATATATATATATATATATATATACAAAAATACATATACACACACACACATTCTGTGTTTTATGGATTATTTTGCTTTATGGCTAATCAAGTGCCATAAAAGAGTCCAATGATCAAAATTAGCCCAGTCTCTTTCATTACAGACCTATATCAGGCTTCTTTTCTCCAGGTGTTACCTGTCCCCAAGTCAGCACCAGTACCCAAATCCAGGCTCCTTGCTTCCTCAATACCAACTTGATCCAGATAAGAACCCCCCAAATCAGAGTTCCCTCTGCCTCCTGCCCCTTTTCTCACCAGTCTTTCCCCTCCCTGAAGTGAGATCACTTTGCTATCTCCCAAATGATTCTGCCTTGCCGTCCCTGTGCCTCCTTATATTGTCCTCTGGAATCTCAATTCTTATTCAATCTGTATTAAGCCACTGGCCAAAGGTCTAGGCTCCAGGGCTCGAGGGGCTCTCCACCTGGGGCCAGCTTTAGCACCCAACCCCCCATGCAGGTAATGCCATACCTCATACGTATAGTCATAGACCAGGCCTTTGTCATCAAAGTTGCATTCCCATTTGCCCACCAGAGGTGGTATTGGGTGTTCTTGATCCTTCCCTGTTATAATTTCTCTGACAAAAGTATCAAAGACGATACGTCCATTTGAGTCACAGCTTGCCCCAATGGACCAAATCAAAGAGAATATAAAGCAGGCCTGTTTTGACAAAAAGAAGATTTACTATTTTTAAAATGAGTTTTCCGTTCATCAGCATCATCATTCCAAGTATTCCTCCCTTTCTCCTCCCCAAGAGGCTTGGAGAGAAAAAAAAAATCAGCACAACTGACTGATACACTGAGAAAGTCCAAAAACATATAGCATGTGTAACTACTTTGGACCTCACACCTACATGATGGGGAAGATTGTGAGTAATTTCTCATCTCTTCAATCAAGTCCTGCTGGATCTTTCTAATTTTGTTACATTTACTTTTGATTTGGGGGTATGTAACTATTCTATTTGTATTGTTGTAGTCATTGTATATTTTTTTCTTGATTCTGTCACTCTGCATCAGTTCACAAAAATCCTTCCAGGCTCCCTGTATTCACTGTACACATCATTTCTTAAAGCCTGTGATATTTCATTACTTTCATTTATCACAATTTGTTTATTAGCCTTTCCCCAATTTTTAGACATCCACTCTGTTTCCACTTGTTAGCAATCACAAAAACTGCTGCTATGAATATTTTAGAGTATATGGGAACTTTTTCTTCAACATGACTTCCTTGGAAGTAGAAGCCCAGTAATGGAGTCTTTGGTTCACAGGCTATGAATATTTGGGTCACGTTATTTGCATAATTACAAATTATTTTCCAAAATGATTTATATTATAACAGTGCATTAGTGTGTCTATATTTCTATAACCTCTCCAATATTAACTGTTGCCACTAAGATTAAGATTGATCCTGTCTCATTGCCTTATTGATTCTATTTTGTCCTATTATTGCTTAAGTCAGCATTCTTTTATCTCTGAACTTAGATCAAAATTCAACAGGCCTGTATTGGATTAAGTTTAAAAATTTAGCTTTCTTGCATCAAGGAAATTTGCTAACTTTGGGGAATATAACGTGAACAGAAAGGGAGTTTGGCCCTGATCTCTTTGTTACATTAAGCTATCCTTAAAAACTATCTAGCTTGCTATCCAAAAGTCTCAGCCAATATCTTGCACCTGAGCTCAGACAATGAGCACTTCTTAATCTCATGAGAGAAGTGGTGGGGGTCCCCATTACTAAAATTCTAACCTATCGTGTGGCTCCCTGTGGCTCAGCTCTGTAAATAGTCATATTGCCTTTAATCTCAGAATGTCATCTACTCTGTTCTGTTCTTTATTTTGTATTTCCCAAAACCCATAAAGGGGAAACTTTTTCTTAGGACCTTTGGCATAAATGAAAGCAATTTATTATTTATGGACAAATAGCATGTCCCTACTAAAAAATGCTGTTTTGTGTAGTGATCTGCCTCAGTTTACCCTTTTCTTAAATTCCAATCATGACACTTTTTTTGTTATTTTTGCCATTTTGCAGGGTATGAAGAGAAACGTTAGAGTTGTTTTATTTTTATATTATATTTCTTATACATTTCTCTTATTGTTAGTGGTTTGTAGCATTATTTCACAATGCTGTAAATACTTTGCAATTCTTCTTTTGAGAACTATTTGTTCATATTCTTTGACCAAATAACTATTAAGTGTTGTTTATCTACTTTTTTTTTTTATGTTTTTTAGACAACAGACTCTTAGAGAAATTTGATGCAAAAAATTTTCCCTTTTCAATTACTTTCTTATTCTAGATGAATTAATGTAAGTAACAGGTAACTGTGAGATACTTGAAAGCTCCAGGAGACAGGATGCTTCAATTCTCCATTGCCTTGATGAGTCTCTGGATGATTGCCTCAGACACAGCCACGAGCAGGTGATCTTCATCCTACTTCAGAACCCACTCCAAGCATGATTGGAACTGCACTGTTCATCACCATTCTAGCTAATAGATAATGGCCAGCACAGATAGAACCACTTCTCTGGATAATCTTTAGTACTTGGATAATAACCCTATGGGATAAGCCCATAATTTTCCTTTTTTTTTACATGTCGCTGCCCTTGGGGTCACTAAAGAGTTCTCTTTAAACACCAGAGCAACTGGACTTGTTTGCTTTTGTCCCTTTCTTCCCCCATCCCTGTTATTTTGGGGGAGCTAGTTATGCTAAATACCCATGGAAGTTAATATTTACATGATCATTTTGTTGCATATTTGCAAGCAAAAGTAAATTGTGCTTATCTGGAATTATGCCCAAAAAGTTATCAAACTGTGCATACCCTTTGATCCAGCAGTGTTTCTATTGGGCTTATACCCCAAAGAGATACTAAAAAAGGGAAAGGGACCTGTATGTGCCAAAATGTTTGTAGCAGCCCTGTTTGTAGTGGCTAGAAACTGGAAAATGAATGGATGCCCATCAATTGGAGAATGGCTGGGTAAATTGTGGTATATGAATGTTATGGAATATTATTGCTCTGTAAGGAATGACCAGCAGGATGAATACAGAGAGGCTTGGAGAGACCTACACGGACTGATGCTAAGTGAGATGAGCAGAACCAGGAGATCATTATACACTTCGACAACGATATTGTATGAGGATGTATTCTGATGGAAGTGGATTTCTCTGACAAAGAGACTTAACTGAGTTTCATTGGATAAATGATGGACAGAAACAGCTACACCCAAAGAAGGAACACTGGGAAATGAATGTGAACTATTTGATTTTTGATTTTCTTCCTGAGTTATTTTTACCTTCTGAATCCAATTCTCCCTGTGCAGCGGGAGAACTGTTCGGTTCTGCAAATATGTATTGTATCTAGGATATACTGCAACATATCTAACATATATAGGACTGCTTGCCATCTTGGGGGGGGGGGAGGGAGGGAGGGGAAAAAACGAAACATAAGTGATTGCAAGGGATAATGCTGTGTAAAAATTATCCTGGCATGGATTCTGTCAATACAAAGTTATTATTAAATAAAATTAAATTTTCAAAAAAAAAAAAAAGTAAATTGTGCTTAGTAGATCTGCAGTTTAATGTGCAAGTATCTTTTTTTATTGTTCTTGTTATGGAAACGCTTGCTTTATCCCATAAATTAAAATTAATTTTTTTTCATAAGTTTAGGATTCCTTGACTCACTGAAAATTTAACAATCTGTTCTTATGCAAGAGTTCAAGCTGGTTCCATGGCACAAATTCCACCTCTGATGCTTAACTATGAGGTAATTTTAGAAATCACCTTCCTGAACCTCAGTTTTTTTATTTACAAAATGAAGAGGTTGCTAAGTCTCTTTCCACTGCTAGTATCTTTTGATACTATTTGCTAAGGTCACTATACTAACCCTCTCTAACCCAGACCTTCTTACCCTACCAGACTTGGCTTCTACCTGCCAAGATCTGGACAACCAGCCAAGCCCTGCCAAGCTAACTAGGCTTCCAATCCTGTCCCTATTCTGACCAGTTTCATCACAATGATCCCAATTCTTCCACAGGCCAGTAAGCCAACTAGCTAATCTCTTTGTGGTCATCAAAACAGACTGGCTCTGAATCCAAAGGCCTCTGCTATTACTCAGCAGATTTCAAAATGACTGTGAAAAAGAAAAAACTCTTCAAATTGCCAAAATGAGACTAATTAGGTAAAAAAAAAAAAAAAACAGCATCTGACCATCATTACTGCTCAAAAAAGATGACGCACTGGGGTTCAACGTAGAAAAACTTGGAAACCATGGGTTTCACCCTAGACTCTGGTTCCCAGCAAACCTGAGCATTCTTTCTCAAGTGAAAAGTTTTTTTTTTTTAATTAAAAGACCTTTATCTAAGTTTGTAGTCATCAGTGAAAAGGGCAGGAAATTCCTTATTCACTTACTGGCTATTTCTTCCCAGCGGGAGAGGAAGCCATCCCTGATCTCTGGACTTAGATCACCATGCTTCAGCCCACAGCCCCTTTTCCCCTTGGTTTCTTTCTTGGGGGTGCGTTCTTCCCTGAGCCTTTCTTGGGGCAGCCATCCCTCCTCCTCCAAGCATCTGTCCAGGAACATCCCCAGCTCCCAGCCCCCACCCCTGCTTCCCAGATCCCCTTTTATGTGTTTTCCTTATTTGAATGTAAACTCTTTGAGGAGAGGGACTATACTTCTGTTTGCTTATACTTGCAACCCTAGTGCTTAGCACAGTACCTCACATACAGTTAAGTGCCTAAGAGATATTGATTGATTAATCTAAAGAAGCAGAGAGGTATAATGGATAGAATTCAACAGTCCAGAGGACCCCTGTTCAGGACCGAATTCTGTCCCATCCTGGCTGTGAGACCCTAGATGAATGTCTTAACCTTTGTCTGCCCCAGATTATTAGTGACCAGATAGATGCCCATCTTCATCAAAAGAGGAAAGCTCCCTACATGACTGAAATCACAGAAATAAAAATTCTTTAAGCTGAGCTGGGGTATGGATTCCCCAGAAAAATTACATAATTAGTTAATATTTCAATCTTAATGTTAAAAGTATAATTCTGGGAGAAAGATTTAAAATGTATTCCACAGAACCTTATTAGCCTCTTAAATGTCACATTTGGAGTTTGGGAAGAAAACTCCCAGTTTTTTGGGCTGGAAGGTATTTGTATTTAAACTGAAAAAAAAAAAGAGCAATGAAGGGTAGCACCAACAGAACTGTGCTTGCATCACTAAGGAAGGGTTCAGAGTGCACAGGCCAATCCAAAACCTCTGACTAGGAGCTCGAAGCAATCAGCAGCTATTGGATAATGTGGAATTTGGATTTCCAAATTCTCTAAGTTCCTTTAATCAATCAACCAATAAATATGTATTATTCTTGTTGATTTAATCAATCAATCAATCAATAAACATGTATTATTATTATTAAAATAAGCACCAGGCACTTAGGGGGATATAAAAGGAGACAAAAAACAACAAGTATTTATTAATTATCTACTCTGGGCAGGCACCATACTAACTAACACCCACATGAAATGAAACAATCCCTACTCTCAGTCAGCCTGTGTTCGATCAGAAGTGGAGAAGCAAGAGAAGCAATGTATAAGGAAAGACAGATTGGGATCAAGTTGGGACAAGCTCTAAAGCCAGCATACAAGAAGGCTTCTTCTTGTTAGGGCAGGAGGGTCCAGGGCAAAGGCAAAGTGGAAAGAAAAACTAACCAAGATCCAAATACGGATGTGTTTACTGTTGGGGTCTTCGGCCGCCACATCAGAGAGCAAGATTTCAAAGAGGCGAGTGAGAGACACGACGACGTTGCTGTTGCTTGTGGGAATCAGCTCCTGCAGAACCACAAAGAACAGTCAATTCTTGCCTCTCCGGAAGGTCACCCAGAGTTACAGTAAAAATAGTCCAAGGAAAAGAAGCTTCATAGAATTAGTTGCCTTTCATTCACTCATTCGTTCAAATGACTCAATGACCCCTTTGTTCTTGTCCAAGTATAATGTATGAACTCATGGAATCTACAAACTGGGAGAGGATTCACTCCTGAGGAAACTCATGGTTCACATAATCTGGGATCAGTCTCAGTGGTACCTTCTATCTGTCCCTTCCTTTGGTACACACTCAAAACAGAAAGCACATGAAAGCTGTTGGAGCCAAGAGAATGTAGGTTTGAGTCCCACCTGAGACCTTCACTAGAACCTAGGCTAGTCATTTAACCTCTGTAAACTGGAGAAAACAATATCACCTAACTCACAGAGTTGTTGGAGGATCATGTGAAATAGTACCTGAGAAATAACACTTGTAAAATACTTTGTAGACCTTAACTCACTGCCTAAATATCATCATTATTAAAGGAGAATGATAATAATTATAATAAGAAGTAGCATTTCTTTAGCACTTAGAAGTTTGCAAAGTCCTTTACAATTATCATCTCATTTTATCTAGGTGATCTTATAATCACCTAGAAGGTGAGCAATATTGTTATCCCCAGTTTAAAGGTAAAGAAACTGAAAAAGACAGAGCTCAAATGCCTTGCCCAGGGTCACATAGCCAGTATGTGTCTGAGGCTGAATTTGAACTCATCATCCTTACTCAAAGTCCAGGCCTAGTCATGACAGTTTTGACGGTGATGGAACTCCTTCCACCTCATATCACAACCCTCCAAACATGACCTAATGGATTCATTCTTTTTTTTTTTTTTTTTTTTTTTTTTTTTGCTGAGGCAATTGGGGTTAAGTGACTTGCCCAGAGTCACACAACCAGGAAGTGTTAAGTGGCTGAGGCCAGATTTGAACTCAGGTCCTCCTGACTTCAGGGCTGATGCTCTGTCCACTACACCAACTAGCTGCCCCTGGATTCATTCTTTTTGTTAGTTTTGCCTGTGTATGAACGTCCAGTGAAAAATGAATCAGCTTAAAGATGGTGGAACAGAGCAGATATTTTCAAATTTGGCCAAAGTGTTGATTTATTTTGTTCAACTGTTCCTGTCATGAAGGAGGGCTCTATTCTGAGTTAGGGAAATGGGAGAAAGATAATGGGAAATGATAACAATGTAAAACAAACAAAAACCAAAAGAAAGGAAATAAGGGTCACTAAAACTTGGTTTCTAACTCCACAGACCTTGCATTTTTTCTGACGAACCCGTAGAGCCGCAGGTGTCAACCAATTAAAGAGTTCTTTCAGCAGAGCCTGGTATTCGTCTCTGTTCAGAGGTTCTTGCAGGGAACTCAACCAAGAGGCAACTAGAGGTTCCCAGCCTAGCTGCAGGGGTTCCATGTAGATCATACCACAGCGACTGACAGTGGCTGGCTAAAGAGAATGAGGCAAGTTTACCTTTCAAAGATGTCTCTTTCACAGAAAAGACAACAAAAAAGGAAAAAGGCCGATGGCAGAGGAGAGCACTAATGCATTATTGGTGGAACTGTAATTGGTCCAATCTTTTTGTGGAAGCCAAACTGGGTGTGTCCTTGACCAAGTGATAGCGCTACAAAGTTCATACCCTCACAGATCAAAAACAAATATGGACCAAAGGAACCATATGCATAAAATTTCTTATAGCAGCTCTTTTTGTTATCACAGAGAACAAGAAACCAGGGGAGTGCATATCATTTGGGAAGTAGATTGTAACAGATTATTATTGCACCATAAGAAATTACTAAATAGATGATTTCTGAAAAACCTGAGACTTGGGTGAATGGATGGAAAGTGAAGGGAGCAGAATCAGAACAATTTATACAATTACTTTGGAAGACATAAGAAGGACCAGTGATGAAAGTGCTTCCGTCACCTCCTGACAGAGAAGGGAGGGAACCAGATGCAGACATAGTCAATGGGGAGGACACACTATGCTTGTCTATGAACAATTTGTTACAAGGGGGTCTTTTCTCAAATGGGGGTGGATGGGAGAGGGAGAAGGAGAACAAGAATAGGGTAAGAAAAAAAAGGAAGAAAAGTAAAGACATTATTTTAAATGAAGAGAGGAGAAGGGGACGAGGGCCAGAAAATATCACAAAGAGGCAGCCAGCTTTGGCAGCTACAGACTGCACTTAATATATACATTTATGTTTATAATATATATTACACATGTTATACACAATGGAGATTTACAGTTCTATGAATAAACTTCCCTTTTCCATTCTGTATGTTTAGAAATACCTATTTTTTTGTTTATTTATATATAATATACATTTATAAATATCATATATTTATTTATTTGTTTATAATTTGGTTTTGTTAAGTTCATAACTTTTTTTTTACCAAAAAAAAATTTTCCTTTTACCACAAAAGCTCCTAGTCATCCTCAACTCCCCCATTACAGCTGTCAACTTACCGAGGCCTGGGAAAGGTCCATGGCTTCAAAGATGAGGCTCATCTGAGCAGACATCTGGATGATCTCCCCACTCATCAGGCAAAGCTGAAAACAAAGATTTCAAGGACAATTAGGAAAATCCAAGAACTTGCATCTTGTATATAGAAAATTATCTATCCCAACTAGGTTAGTTTTCATTTCCCAAAGGTGCCTATAAGTAGCCAAGGCTCAGGGCAGCAGCAAGAGCCAAGATTTGGAGGCTGAGGACTTGGGTCTGAATTCTTTTTCTGCCGTCTAATACCAACATGACCCTGGGCAGCTCACCAGAGCCTGCTCTGAGTCTCAGCTTCCTCGTCTGAAAAATCTGGGATTGGGGCAGCTAGGTGGCACAGTGGATAGAGCACCAGCCCTGAAGTCAGGAAGACCTGAGTTCAAATCTAGCCTCAGACACTTAACACTTCCTAGCTAGGAAAAGTCACTTAACCCCAATTGCCTCCACAAAAAAAAAAAAAAAAAAGAAGAAGAAGAAGAAGAAGAAAAGGAAGAAGAAGGAAGAAGGAAGAAGAAGAAGGAAGAAGGAAGAAGGAAGAAGGAAGAAGAAGAAGAAGAAGAAGAAGAAGAAGAAGAAGAAGAAGAAGAAGAAGAAGAAGAAAGAAGAAGAAGAAGAAGAAATAACTAGACAACATGGTGGATAGATTGGCTTTGGCCTCAGGAACACCTGCCCTCTCAATATCTGTGATTTTCCAATCATTCCAAGATACTCCAACCTGATTTCTAATCAATGCAAATGTTTTGAGGAAGAATGTATTTCTGTATTTAAGAAAATATAATTAAAGATTACTCCTACAATCCATAATCTACATGGCAGTTACCCCTTTACATTAGTTTTGAGTTAGTTGAGCTTTGGGCTACCCAGGAGCCTTGTGTTTGCTTCTAGGAGCCATAGTTCAGAAGGGACATTGAAAGGTTGTCCCAGATTCAGATAAAGGAGATGAGGGAAGGGAGAAGAGATCATAGTAGTGAAGGGACTTAAAAAATGCTATTCAAGGATCAGCTGAAGAAACTTGGGGTGCTTAGTCTGTAGATGAGAAAGCCCGGGGGAACATAAAGCCATCACCAAGTTTTGGAACAATCGCCAAGTACATGAGAAATTTGACTTTGTCTGTTGGTCCCCAAAAGATGGGATAGAACTCATGGATGGAAGTTAATGGAAATCAAACATTGGGTCGATCAATATAGGATAGACTAAAAGTCCTGCTGAAATTTTAAACTATTAGAATTGATCACAAAATAACAAATCAGTATCACTGCCCAACAGAGACTGAGAATGGACTGGTTCTGAAGCCAGAGACCCAGGATTTAAATCCCACCTGTGATGTTTGCTCCCTATGTGATCTTGGGCAAGTCACCTCTCTGGTTCTCAGTCTCCTCATCCGTCAAATGAGTGAATTGGACAAGATGGTCTGAGAGGGCACTTTTAGCTCTCTATCTAGGACCCTCAATACTGGAAAAGGCTCCCTTAAACAGGAAATAATTAAAAAGAAGATACAGTGGAAATGCAGGAGTCAGGTTGGATGAGACGACCTCTAAGATCCTCACCATTAATTAGCTAAATTAATTCCATTCATTACATATATATTAATGTATATATATATTGATTAACCTGAGCAATTTTGCAGTTCCTTTACTTTTTAAAAAAATTTTATTTTGAATCCCAAATTCCATTTTCACGACAGCTCACTTACTTTTTTGTTGTCATCCAATACCGTGTTCATGCTTTCAATCCACAGTGTATCAATGGGCCCATCAAATACCACCCATTTGCGGTCCGGGGTCTCAGCAAGGGCAAATTCTCTAAAGGTGTTGGCAACGATACCATCTGTCCACTATGAGAGAAGGAAGAAGAGAGTTGGGAAGTTAAGGAAATTCAGGATCCAGGAAAACTGCTCAAAAGAGGGTTTATGGAGAAAATAGATACAAAAAGGCATAGTCAAAAGGCTGCTTCAGTTTTAACAAATGAAAAAAAGCCATAAAATAGGATAACTGAACAGAGCTGAGCCTGTATCACTAAGAAACTAATTAAGGAAGAGGTGACTCTCCTAAAAATGCACAGAATGAGAAAGTGTCTACCCTCCCCCCCAAAAAAAAAATTAGAAATTTCTTGTTCTAGAGTTAAGTAAAGAATTTGGTGAAGAGAGAGTTGTTTAAATATGGTTCATTTTTAGTTGATGAATTTTTTTACAAAAAAAGTTTTAGGGAAAGTTGAGATTTTTATTCCCCAAACCTCTAATTTCTTTGAGGGATAAGATAGGACAAAGAAACCCTGCAGCCAGAGAAAGAGAACCAAGACCCAAAGAAGTAAAAAACTGGGCTTTGCCCTCTGGCGAAGACCCAACAGAGAAAGGTTATAAAAGTTGCTCGAGTTTCCCCACCTCGTGAGACACGGGATCAAATTGCCCAAAAAGCTGGCCCATTGTGATCGACTTGGGGTTCACTGTCCTGTGAATCACCTTCTCTTCCTCTCCATATGAACGCTCATTCATAAGTGAGAGTGTGTCAGCCAACACGTGCAGAACTTTGGTCTTCCCCGCGTAAGGTTCCCCGACAAGCATGAACCTTTAGATGATAATGACACAATGAGGTTGGGAGGGGTATGAATGGTAACTTGATTTGGAACAAGACTCACTGATTCATTCTCTAGGGTAGACAGAATTCTTTTTGCTATACCAAAGGTGGCAAAAAGAAAAAACAGCCAAAGAAGCGCACGATATATGAAATGGACAAGCCAGTCTCTTCCTGAATTTTCAAAGTTTCAGATTTCTCGGTCCCTCTGTCTAGTTGAAGTTAGCCAGGATGAACTTGATCCTTGATTATGATCTAAATCTCCATGACAAGGATAGAGAAGATAGATTCCTCCTGGCTAATCTCAGTTGGAAATAGGAATGAAGTAACAAGAAGCAATCAGAATTCAAGGAATAGTCCAGTTGGCCCTTCATTCCTACAAGATCTTAACCATTTTTATGTTCTGGACTGCTTTGACAATGTTTTTAAATGTATAAAATACTTAGAATTACAAAAGATACCAATTATATTGAAAAATGTTAATCAAAATGTTAAAAAGTTCATAGACCCAAGATTTAAAACCTCTGCCATAGACTATGAGTAAGGTTAGGTGATTTTTCTTGCCTTGTGGACTAATTTCACCTATTGTAGTATATCAGAGACATTAAATTGTGAGATTCTTGCTTCTTTTTGTATCCCACAACATCTAGCACATAATAGGCACTTAATAAATGCTGATTGATTGATTCTATTTATTCAATGAGCCTTGTAGAATCATAAAGGGAGAAAATATCTACTCTCCCTGCTAATTTTCTGCTTTAAACTGAGCTTATCCCTGCTTCAGAGGAAGAAGTGTTCTACCTATCAATAGATGGTTAATGATTTTTTAAAAAGTCCCCTAATTGACCCAGTTCCCTCAAAAGCCATGTCTTATCTAATACTATGGAACTATAGGGCTGCTTGAGCTCTTCAAGAACAAAAACAGGGGAGAGAGGACCCTCCATCTGAGCCTTTCACCGGCCCAATGTCTAGCTCCCCACATAATCAGCAACCAGGTAGTAGAGGGTGGACAATGTGCTCTACCATTTTGTTCATCCTATTGCTTTAATCTCATTGTTGACAGTATGCATAACTAAAGAACAATACAACTGAGAAGAAAAAATCTTACCCATGTCTAACAATCATCATTTCATAGGTCTGAATCATTTTTTCGAGAAATACTTTAACAGGCTGAAGATTGTGCATTTTGCAGCACTCGTGAGCACATTCTAGAAAATCCTGAATTAAAACAAAAATGAGAAAGGCTGCTTTCCAATAGGACAGGAGGAAAAGGTTCTTAACAAAAGCTTGTTAACATTGGTTGAGATGTCAAAAAATGCTTTTCCTTCTGGGAAGTAAATTTATTTAATTGGTGACATAATTTTTCTATATGTTAGAATTATGGAAACAATTTTCAAATACTATACATGGCAGTATCAGAATATTTCTAAAAAGAATTTAATGCAGTGTTTTAAGTTCCTCCTGTGTGTGCAAAACATATTAGGCACCGGAGAAAGTGCATAGGTTAGCTAGTACATCATCCATTGTGATGTAAATATACATCCATCAAGCATCATAAATCACAATACTGGCAGCTGTGAATATAACATGATATTAATCACCTGGAATATGTACTAGAACATACATTGCTAATTTACCTAATTTCTACTTTGAACTGTGGCATTTATCCTATTTGCAGAGCCATAAGTAGAAATCTAGTCACATGAGGTTGCAAGAATTGGAGGAGACATTAGTCAGAGGGAGGAAGAGGGCAGCATAAGCCGTACAGTCTGGCAGCCAGTTCAGTTACACCGGGAGATGGGGAGTTGACAATCACTAAACTCATTGAGGTGGAGTTGAAAGTCAGTGCTGATGATTAGGTCCCTCTCCCAGGGGCTGACTTCTCTTTTTGACTCTCCCAATAGGAAGAGTCAATAAGCTCTTACATCCATTGCATCCAGAGTCACTCTGCTGTGGTGATGGCTTACGTTACCAGAACAGCAGTTACTGTGGAGAAACGGCACCCTTCCCTATGTGAGGGGCCTGAGATAAAGCCCCATTTACTCAGTATTAGTTATGGTTCTGGTGACCGAGTGTTACAATTCACATTAAGAAATAAAATGTTCTTTTCCTCAGTTGAGATATTTTCTGTGGCTTGAATCCCATTCCCCCTAGTACCAAATTCTGGAAAGCACAGAAACAAATTTAATCTGCCTTTGAGAAAGTTCTTAACTAGGTCCCTCCTCCTACAGCCTGAAACAACTTACTTTTTTAATTAAGTTGAGTGAATTAATTCCTCAATGAGATGACTGTTGGGGGAAAAAAAAAAGCAGCCTAACACATATACTTACATTATAATCAGCTTCTGGGAGCTTGATACCAGGAAACAAGTCACTTGTTATTCCGTTAAACAAGGGTATGTCATGGGACAGAAACTTGGGTTCATTCACATCCTTTATTGATCGAAGAAGCTGGAAGTACCAAGTACAGAAAGCTGATTAATACACTAAAATCCCCACAAAGCCTGCATTCACCAACATGGATGCAGCAATGCCTTTTTGTGAGAATAAAAAGATTGGGGGCAGGGTAAATGCCCACAGCTTGGGAGAGGGGCAAACCCACTGTGCGATCTATCATTGGGTGGAATATTACTGTGCCATAATAAGGTAGAACTATGAGGAATTCAGAAAAACTCAGGAAGATTTGGATGAACTGATACAGAGTAAAGTCAAAAGAACTGAAACACACGTTTGCTTTACATCTACAGTCACATAAACGAAACCAAAAAGCAGTTAAATCCAGATTAAAGAGATAAATATTTGCCCCAAAGAAAAGAAGGTGAAATATACTTCTCTCTTCTCAAAAGAAAATTGGGAACTCTGAGCAAAACCCATTATACACCCATAGAAGAGTTTCCTTGGTCACTAACTTTTCTACTTTGTTACAAAATTTCATAAAGAAATGGATAAAACATATTTTAAAATAAAACTCAACCAAATTCTAATGAACACGTAAACTATCTTGAAAGTTCATGTAGATATATTTTTTACCATGTTT